>NC_047156.1:25172558-25540891 GCF_009819705.1 Hippoglossus hippoglossus | reverse complement strand
TCGTGGGCTTCTTCATGAGCTCCTGGAAAAGGATTAAGGGAGCATTGAACAAAACACTTCCAACAGTGCTCCAAGACTCTGGGACATCTTCTGAATTACATAATTTTCCATGAAACAATGACATTATACAGACAGTATCCTTAGAAATACAATATAGGACCTGCTTGTATTCAAATGAGGCGTCCCTGGATTTATATATGAATGTGATGTCACCAACTACATGTTGTAGTGTATCAAAATTGTGACAGCTGGCGTTTCAGACCTGTTTTCTAATTTTGTTGTCTCCTGTGCATCAGAACATTCACTATGAGAGTGGATTACCTCTGCCAAGGAAGTTATGTTTTCATGGGCATTACCGCTGTTCATTTGTCTTCGTGTTAGTTAGCAGGATTACACATAAACAACTGGAAGGATTACCACGAAACTTGGAAGAAGAAAATAATTTATGGATCTTGATGAAAAATATCCAGCATGTTTAAGGTTCTTTTAAATATGGTTTAACAAGGAGACTGTTTGGCCGGGGCAGAGGTACGCGCTCTCTGAGTGCCAGTTACTCTTAAAGTTTATTTTCTTCCATTTCCTGTGTGTAACTGCAGGGACTGTGTATTGGTCTCTGAGAGTGGCCAAAATGTGGGAGATCTACACTCAATCCTGCGTAGAGTTAATCCCGAAAATAAATAAATTAATAAATAAAACAAGAAGAGATAGAAATGCTTACCATTGCTGTCTGTTTGAAGCGGTCCAATGACGTGTCAGAGTGCAAGTCAAGCTTCTGATGCAGAATCCTGAGCTCCTCCTGATGTCTCTTTATCATCTCCTCTTGATCCTGGGATCAACAATGTGTAGTTGGAGTGAAATATACATTTTTAAGTCTTTCCATCCATTATCTAGCCTGCTTATCTTATTTGAGGGTTGCGATTGGAGCTGGAGCCATTCCCAGCTGACATTGGGAAAGAGGCGGGGTGCACCCCCGTCAGGTCACCAGCATATCACAAGGCCAACATACAGAGACTCGCAGACAGGGGAATAACGCAGAAAGACCCTCCCGAACTGGGAATCAAACTAGGAATCAAACCAGGAACCTTCCTGCTGTGGCTAAACACCACTCTACCGTGCCACCGTCAATTTAAAGTTTTTCTTCTCCATTTATTTAAGTGACAGACTGACAGTTCACACACCACACCTACCCAGTCAAATGGTCATTAACATGGGTACTCATACCTGCTGCTGGCTCCCCTCATCATCTCATTCAGACCATAATTACAGAGCACAAGCATCCTGTCCACATTATGACAGAAACGAATGCAACCTAGTGAATACTGAAAAAAATGTCGGTGCTAGTGAGCCCCGAACCAGAGCCATTAACGCTTGCACTGAGCATAAGCTAAATGTTTTAAATCAATGAATTCATTTCAACTGAAGCCTGGTTTACTTTGACTACTTCAGTCCCGCTGTGAGTCTTCTCTAATTTCTCTTCTCTTAAATATAGCTTTTTTATTCCAGGGAACAAAATAAAAGTGTGTGACGTAGCCACTATTTTCTCCTGTAGTTTCATTTGCTTTTAATGTCAATGGCAGTAACATTTAATGTGGGGTTTATCTACTATTGACCAAAGGACCGTGGATTTCCTGGGATCACCACCACAGTCCTAACATGTTTGTGGAAATAGACTGCACTTGGTTATTACGTGTACTAGAGTTCTGTTTCTGATCCTCTCTGTGTCATTTTTTCAGCACTCCTGTTTTTATACCAAAGTACTGTCCAGAGACTGCTGTCGTGAAGCAGAACATAAACAATGAAGCTGTTTGCAAATTGGATGAAAACCTTTCCTCCAGCAACCACTGGTTTAATCAATTACATAGTTGATGATGTTATTGTGAAATTTAAGATCCTCATTAGATAAAGTTGCTCCTCCAAAAAAAATATCAATCACTATGGAAAACTGCTCATTCATCCTTTATTAGTCATCTAGGCGTTGTAACTCCATTTTAACTGGATTACCTGAGAAGTCTATAAGAAAACTGTCTGTAATTCCGCAGCCGGAGTCTTAACTAGAACCAAGAGAACGGATCACATTACCCTGCAGCTTAAGACACTGCAGCGGCTACCTGTACTTTTTAGAGACAATGTTAAAGTTCTTTAACTAGTCTATAAAACTTTAAATGGCCTTGCTCCTCCATACATCAGAGATTTTCTTTCATTTTATGTCCTAGCCAAATCACCAAGATCCTCCACAGCTTTCTTTTAAATGTTCCTTATGTGTCCCATAAAAGTACCGCTGAGGCTGCCTTCTGTTTTTTAGCCCTTACTCTGCAGAGCATGTTACCGCTGGTATTTCAAAAGAGAAATTAAAGACATTTTTTTCATCTGGCTTTTCATTTGGATTATTGTTAAATCTTTTGCTTTAGTTTTACTATCTACTCCTCTTCTAATACCTATCTACTACCAAAGTACTTTTGACTAAATTCTATGACTATAAAGATTAAGCTTGTGTTTCCCCTTATAAAAAAAACTGGTGTGGACATCTTTGAGATCACTGAGTTCTGAGAATTTCTCCCTCTAAACATCTCACATGGTTTCATTTTAAATCATTTTACAAGGCTTAAAGAGGTACGCCTGTGTATGGCAGGGTTGACATAAATTCACACTCACATTCACACCTACGAGAAATTAGGGGTTGCCTATTAACCTAAGCTGTATGTCTTTGGACTGTAGGAGGAAGCCGGAGTAACCACTGCAACACACTGCGGACACTTTTAAACACCACACAGGAGTCACTTGAGGATTAATAGAGGGGATTTGTTGAATTAAGAATCACTGCACGCCCGGCACTTCTACTTGCATCACTGTACCTCTCTGGCTTGAGCCAACTGGTTCTGGTATTTCTTTAATACGTCCTCCTTCTTGTCGAGTCGACCCTGGAGGTCTTTAATGGCCTGCTGAGCCAGCTTGAGGGCAGGCTGACAGTCCGACTGGCCCTCCTCGTGCTTGGCGAGGTCAGCCAGGAGGCGTTCTCTGTTGGCAGCAGCCGGGAGCCGAAGACGCAGCTCATTGATGACTTTATCCCTGGACACAATGTTCTGTTCTGCCTTCCACAGTGCCTCTGCTTTCTCTTTCAACTTCTGCATGTGAAGGATAATTCAAACAATATACGATGGGCTTGACATGGAAGGAATACTTATGAGGAGGGATGGAGTACTATACCTCATCCAAACTTTTGCAGGTGGCCTGTGTGTCCAAGATGGTGCGGACATGCTCTCGGATTTTACCCAGAGCAAAGTCTAACTGATGAGCAAGAGGTAGACTGGGGTCTGGTAGCGAGCCGGTACCTTCATCAAACTGCAAACAACCAAAACAAATGTCATTACATTATTTGTAAATATAATTAATTTATCACTAGACTAAATCCAAGCTTTATGACTTATTAAAAAAACTGAGAAAGAGCTGGAAAACCAGTCCATCTCTGAATAATCATGTATTGTATTTGCCATTATTTTTTACCTATTTCTTTGTCAACCGCTGTAAACAGTAGCTTACCTTTTTCACACTGCTCACAATTTCATCTTGGTGTTTCTCATACTGATCCACTTGGCGCTGCAGCTCCACCTCTCGCTGATCCCACATGAGCTGCTGTTCTTCTTGAAGCTTGAGATGACAAAGAGTTTTCTACTTTACCTTGACATCTGCCTTGTATACTACATTACTGCTGATACACATATGTACTGAAAAGCTCCTTAACAAGTGTGGTTTCAATGGCGACACTTTTGCCCAATCTTTGTAATTGAGTCATGCCACATTCATCCAACTGAAAAACCCTGATTATAACTCATTATGAAAATAATAACAGACAGATTTGTCTATTTCTAGGTATTACATTTTTAAGCGTGTGTAAAAATAGTCACAGTTGTTTTTCCTCTCACCGTGTTTTGCTGCACATTATCTTCTTCCAGAGTCCGGACGTTTCGCTCCTGCTGCTCCACAAGGTTCTTCAGGTACCTGATCTCCTCCTTCTGGACCATCAGTTCTCTACCTTTGCGCAGCTCCTGCAGACGAGCTTCCTCCATCTTCTTGTGCCATTCAGTTATCTGTTTGAATGAAGTTGTGGGTAAGAAGTCCCAAATGTTATTCTTCCAATTTCAAGTAATTGTATTATTATGCTATAACATAATTTGTTAGTATTAATATTTGTAAATGGTCTCTATTTATATAGCACTTTTCTAGTCTTTATGACCACTCAAAGCTCTTTACAGTAGATTTTTTTTCTCCATTCTCCCATTCACACACACATTTATACAGTACATTGAATCTATAGGCAGCACTTTTTTTTCTATGAGGGTCAATTTGGGGTTCAGTATCTTGCCCAAGGTCCCTTAGGCATGCAGATTAGGAAGACTTGGATCGAACCGCTGACCTTCTGGTTAGAGGATGACCGCTTTGTGTCTACACATACAAATTTTTTTCTAAACTGACCTTCTGGGCTCCTTTCACATCCTTCAGTGTGGAGATGAGCTCCTCCAGCCCTCGAATCCTCAGTTCCAGCTCCTCAGCCCTGCCCTCTGCTCTTCTCCTCTCCTTCTCCGCCTTCCTCTTTTCCTCCTGGGCTTTCGCTCTGTCCTCTTGGAGGTTCATCATGGTCACAGAGAACTTTTCCTGCTGGGGGAGCGGCAGCGCTCCGGCAAACTGCCTCCGTAGCGATTGGATGGTCTGCCGCAGGTGCTTGGAGCGATTTCTACCCTCCTGGCGGGCGAGGAACAGAGTGCGCTCACTGGCATCCAGCCGCTGTTCAGCACGCAGCTTGTAGGCCTCCAACTTCTGAATGTGAGAGGTGGTAGCCTCCAGTTTGGCAAAGGCGGCTGACTCACTCAGCTGCAGAGCCACAATGTGCTGGTGGAGCTTCGCAATGAGGGCTTTCTCATCTGACTGTGACTGAGGGACAGAGACAACACTGAAGACCAAGGTTTTCACACAACTCACAAATACTAATGTACAGTATTTACAGTTTGCTACACAAACAGGTTTGTGTGTGTTTGGATTCCTTAAGTATACAAATATACCTATATTCTCACACATTCTTAAGTACCTAAAATACTCAAACTGAAGTCAATTAATTTAAAGTAGATTAGAGATTTTACATAAACTTAATCCAAGCTGCTGACTTGACCGGCAAGAGTAAACACTTTGTTTGAATAATTTTTTTTTTTTTTTTAAAACAATTACCTGGAAGTCCATTATTTGTCTCCTCAGAACTTCTACCTCCCTCTGATTGGACTGTTGTCTGGCTTGCAGAGCAGACGCCTGCACCACAGCCACATCAGACACCTCTTGAAGCCTGTGTAAAAAAAAAGAGAAAAAAAACAAAACACACATATTACATACTAACGAAATGTAAAATTAGCCCTAATGTCTTTACTGGCACTTAAACTGGCACACAACACTTACAGGAGTGCAAAGGCAAGTGTCACAGCTTCCAACCATACAATTAAATTAAATTAGAAGAATGGTGACATATAAATCAAATCAAATTTGTATAGCCCATATTCACAATTTGTCTCATAGGGCTTTAACAAGGTGTGACATCCTCTTCCCTTAACCCTCAACAAGGGTTGAGGGAAAAAACTTTTAACAGGGTAAAAACTTTTAACAGGGTAAAAACTTTTAACAGGGTAAAAAGAACGTAGAAACCTCAGAGAGAGCCACATGTGAGGGATCCCTCTCCCAGGACGGACAGAAGTGCAATACATGCCATGTGTAATGGAGAACATCAGAGAGATAAGGGTATTTGCAGCATAGATTAGAATAAACACGTTGTAGCATAATGGAAGGTCAATGAATTGATGGATTATTGTCAGGAATGGTAGAGTATCTGAGGAGAAATATTGTATATCAAGCAGTGTTGTAATCATATAACATAGAGGCACAAATGTGTCCTGCACCACACTGAAGAACCATCTACTCAGCTGACGTCCTCTGGATTCACAATGAACACTACAGTGTTTCACATCCATTGATTTCATTGTGCCCACAAAACAACTCTCTCACAAACGCAGACACACAAGTGCACGCAGAGACCCACCAACACATACAAACACATTAACAATATACCCATCTTTAGATTTCATCAAGATTCCCTCATAATTCTCTGAAACAACTTTCCATCTCGCAATGTTAAAGAAAGTAAAATATTGGATTCTGCCCCCAACCTCCTTGGCAGATGTAATAATTCCATTTCATGATGATGTCATCATGATGTAATTATACCATATGATGACAATAGAGCATTTAATCTAAATAAGATATACATTGTGTCTCTATCTATATTAAAAAGTTAATACATTACTCCAATAAATGGCATTTTCTGACTTCATTGTGATAACATGATGATATCTTATCTACCATGTTGTCATAAATTATTTTCTGATCTAGATAACATTAAGGTCATGTCTTTAAGTCCTAAAGAATGCAGAGGTATGATCAATATCTGATCAAGACTTTAGATTGTCTTTATTATCTATGGAGATATCTTTAAAAAAGTTTGTGGACCATGCTCTAGTTTTTTACCGATCAGTTTCAAAAGTTGGAGATATCCCCCAAAGGAGTAAACCCGCTAAGTTAGGTAAAAGAATATGTCCATACACATACACACATGCAGGGTAATGACAGGTGAGATCAAGTGGTCACTTGAGACACATTGGAGATATTCTCCTGATGTGACCTGGACAAGCTCATCTTTTACAGCCCGTTTCATTAACACACCAATTCTTCATTCCCCTGCCATGACCTTACAAAACATCTATGCTCATACCATTCACATATTTCCAACATTATTCTACCACTGCCACTTCAATCTCATGAGAACATTTATCTCATTTATCTCAGGCCTGCAGATTCTTAAACTTACTTAGAAACCTCGATGTGGAGCTCGGCCTCTGCCTTCTCCAGCTCTGTGATCCTTGCTCTGTCAGCATCGCTCACAGCTTTACTGATGCTGTCTGACAGCTCATCTCTCAGCTCCCGCTCGATCCTCTGGGCGTCTACGTTCATGCGGGTCAACTGAGGAAAAAAATATATTATTATTGCTTGATAAGATTCTTGGAATTACAAATTCTTGGAAAACATGCTCTTAGCGAATAAGAATTTGGCACAGACACTGTCGAAACAGAGTAGCATTGTTGTTTTGGGAATTTATAAACCAAAATGATGAAATAATTAAATAAATTCTTCCCATCACACTATCGCATAAAAATTACTCTTCATTTGTACAAACCAAAACAAATGATATCTTTATCATAAGACTGTGTTTCTGGGAGTATGCGGGAACTTTGTGGCCTTTAACATCAAGCACAATTTATTGAAAAAACAATCACATTGACCCCCTTGCATGTGAGAGAAAGTCATCAGTCTTCTTTCTTGAATCCCCTTACCTCTGCAAACTTGGACTCCAGCTCTAAGTTGCGCTCTTCCATTTGTCTGAGGGAACTCCTCACATGTTCAAACATTTTGTGGGCATGCTCCGCTCTCTGCCTCTCGTTCAGCTCCTTCATCTCAAGAGTGGTGATTCGTCTGGCAGTAGATACCATTTCATTGTTGGCCAATGCCTTGCTTGCCTTATCCATACCATTTTCACCTCCTGATATTAAGTAGAAAACATCATTAGAGATATCATGGCTGGGAGTTGAGCTAAACAATTCTTATATTGCATCAAAGCAATTAAGACCTATTCTTAGTCCAAATTAAACGCTGCTGACGCAGCCGATGCTGACCAAATTATATTTGTAGGAGTTCTGATGGACATATTTGTTTATGACGACATTTTACTGAATATACTTTTTTAAAGACAGGAATATTGAAATTTTATCCGACTGTATGTTGATAAGAATAATGGCCAGAACGTCGTTTTGTAAAAGACTACACATTTTTCCTCTGAAGCCCACAGGAAGGAAATGATGTAGCCATGCTGCAGATTTGCTGCAGACACAGCAAGAAAATGTTATATTCGCCTCTTCGCTCACACATTACACACAGCGCATTTGCGTCAGCGCTCTAATGCTGTGTTGATTTTCACTAAACGACATTTAAAAAAACACAAAATAAAGACATTCAATTAAATAAAAATGGCTGAACTTAATATAATGAGCACTATCCTCCTTTTACCAGTTGAACTGATGTTCTCCCATGCTTGCTCCAACGTATTCATTTTCTCCTTAGTGATCTCCAGCTCTTTATTCATGGCAGAGATTTGCTCCCGGAGAGACTCATTCTCACTCTGAGGCAGGAAAAAAAGAGAAATATCTTTACTATTATTCAACTACAAATGTAAGTATATTGAATATGTAATGACTGCCATGTTTTAATACCTCCAAATGTTCGAGATTGGTGGTTCTCTGTATGAGGCAGCTGTCCCTCTGCAGCATGTCTCTGTACTTGACTGTGAGTTCTGTGTACTGTTTGTTAGCCTTCTCCAGGTTTGATGAGGGCACACTATCATCCAAGGCCTTTTGCAGTGCAGCTATCTGATATGAAGCCATTTCCTATGGACAAAACAAAGAGCAGTGTATGTTGGTAATAATGGCTGATGCCAAATGCAACCTCTGCTTGTGATGTTTAAAAGGAGTGTTACTTCTACATTCCTTTTAAAAATTGACAATATTTACCACAAAATCTACAAAGATTGTCAGCAGCCTTTGGTCTGTGACAGGTCATTGAAATTAGAGCCGACTAATATGGATACTGGGGCAGATGCCGATGCCAGTATTAGGGAGTGAAACATTTAAATTTAAATTTTAATATATCAGCCAAAATATAAAAAAATAATGATTCCTATGATGTCTTACTCAAAAACTTTTATAGAAATGTAACTGAGGCTAGATATTTTACAGTTAAACCATGAACTTAAATAACAATAAATAAAAAACAAATACAACTAAATATTTATAACGTGAATTAAGAAAATAAACATAGTATTTGTACGTAAAATGTAAATGCTCATCTTTTCTGCATAGTTTATTCTGTAAGATAAAAGTTTTTGTATTGGGAAACATAAATGCCAATACCAATATGTCTGGTTCGTATCAGCTGATGTTATCTGTAAACTAATTATTGATCGGGCTCTAATTGAAATGTTCTCGGCTTAACTTGATTTGTGGTCACCCTAAATTAGAGTCTAAATTTTCCAAATCTCTAAAGCCAAGGTGGTAACTCAAAGTTTATCATGACCAATAGTTCTAATGGCCCCAAGTTGACCAATATTATAATTTCTGTATAACAGAAGTCGTTTACATTTTATTATCCAGTATGAAAATAATATAAGGCTCAGTCAACTATGATAAATGCAGTTTTTTTCCACTGGCCTTTTATTCATCTTTTGCACCTGCACATTTTTTTTATTCAATAAGTTATCTGTCATTAGAGGAAGTTATTTAAGACAAAACACCACATACTTTCACTTAACACATTATCTTTGGATAAAACTGGCTGCTTCACTTTAAAAAAAAAAGAGAAAATTGTTCTTCAACTCTGGATAGATTATGTGACAATTGGTTTCAGTATTAGGTCAATTTGTTTGGTTATGAGATTGTTTTTTCTTGATTCTCTGTACCTTGTATCTCTGCAGGTAGCCTATCCTCTGAGTGACAGAAGCCTGCATGTGGATGCTGTCATCCTGTAGCTTGTTGTTCTCCTTGCGCAAGTGCTGTTCCTGCTCCAGCAGGGTGGTGTAGCGCCGTGTCAGTTTCTTCTCATTCACCTTCAGCACAGTCAACTTTCGCAACGCTTCGCTTAATTGTCTCCGGACTTCCTCTGGATCCTTTTCAAGCGTGTCTAACAACTCCTGATGGTTGAAATAGATACATGCACCAATGAAACGGTTTGATCCACCGTGAAATTTCAATGGGGGAGTCAACACGAGGTAAGATAAGCAAAGTGAGGCACAGCAGTATATCTTTCACTGCTTTTACAAAGGCTTTAAAAAAAAACATATGTAGACACCAAAGGTCAAAACTCAAATCATTCTTCTCGAAAGGTATTCTGTGCCATCCTAGATTATCAGGGGTCTCCTCATATTTTAACTGGAAGACAGGTCACTGGTTTGTTCCCGCTATACGTTTTTCATGTTCAGCAAGTTAGAAAAAAACATCCGACGGACACACAACATGGACATAAGAGAATGGGAGAGATTTATCTGTAATACATTCAGTTCCATATTGCAGGTTTTTAAGTGTTTTCATATGTGTATGTGTGTGCGTGTGAATATTTCAGACTGTAAAGCACTTTATGTGTAAGAGACACATAAATGCAGTTCACCTTGCAGCCTTTAAGTGTCATTAAAGGGGACATATCATGCAAATTCCACTTTGTTAGTGCTTCTACACGTTAATGTGGGTATCTGGCATGTCTACCAACCCAAAAACTCTGGGAAAAAAACACTTGCGCGTTTTGTTATGGTTCCTCTAAGTCAGAAACGTCATGCTTGAGCGACTCGATTGAGCTTCCTGGGTTTTGTGTCGTAACAAGGTACTGGAAGTCTCCCTACATGGTCTTGGCCCACCCCCCACCTCGCCCATCCCCCCCCCCCCCCCCCCCCGTCCCCCCACACTCATTACGCCGGGTTTACACCGGAGGCAGCGAGGCTGCGAGGCAGCGCAGTGCCGTTCCCAAGCACGCAGCCGGGCTGTTCACACGGGACGAGCATTTCTCCGCTGGTCAGCCCGCAATTCACTCACATGTGGCATTTGTCTGGATCGTTGGGACTGGGAGGCTGCAGCAGTTGCTCGGGCGCGACCGCTCGCTCTCCCATGCGTGAGCTGGAATTTGTGTCAGCGCCACACAGCCAGCAGTGTGGAAGACTTCCGCAGTGTTCAGCACTACTGTACGCCGGGTTACAGTAGTTACGCCGGGTTACAGTAGTTACGCCGGGTTAACACCGGACGCGGAAGCGCCGCTGCGAGGCAGCGCAGCGCCGTTCTCCAGCACGCAGCCGCCTGGCTGTTCACACGGGACGTGCATTTCTCCGCGCTGGTCAGCCCCATAGACTGTATATATATATATAAGGTCAGCCCGCGATTCTGCTTTCTCCGCTTGTTGTTGTACCCGTTGAATGTCGGGGTTCGGGGGTAAATGATGGTCTTCATAGCCCCCCCCACCCCTCTCTTTCTCTCTCTGTCTGTCTGCTTGTGTGCTTGTAGTGGATGGGCAGAGGGGGACATTTAATTATGTGATTGGGAAAATTAAAACCCCAGGACAACAGAAGGGGAATACAAAGTATGGGATGCATATTTGATAATTTATATCATATAAAATATGTAATTTATATCGTTTAAAATCATGGGGGGAGAGGGGGAGGGGGGAGCTGGCTCATTAGCATTTAAAGGAACAGGCACTCAAAACAGGTCACTCTGTGGAGGGCTGTTTTATACAGGGTAAAAAGGGTGCTGTTTTAAATGATCCTTGTGGTATTTTGACCAAAGTATGTTACAGACATTTCATTAAGACCCCAAGGAACCATATCAACTTGTGGTAAAATGGGCATGCTATGTCCCCTTTAAAATTGTTTTGGTCTGACTTACGTTGAACTCTTGGATTTTAACAGCGTCCACCTGCTTCTGTTCCTCTAGTTTGTCCTTCACATCTTCAAATGTCTGTTTTTCCTTCTGCCACTCAGCCTTTTCACTGAGTGATAAAAACACACAATAAAAACATTGATAAAAAGAGACTGGCAGCACAGCCGCCTGGCCCCTAATAAAAGACTATTTCAAATTTTGCACTTCAGGTCACAAACCTCATATTAACTTGTGAGAAACTTTCTTGTAACCCACCTCAGGTATTCTTTATAGAGGAGTCCCTGTTGGTGGCTGATAACAGCAAATTTCTCTTTGTATTCCTCCAATGTTGCTTCAAGTTTCTTGCTTTGTTCCTCCTTGTTGTTGAGCTCCTGATTCATTGAAATATTATTATTTAATTGAGAGTTGAGAGATGTAGTTGATTTATATTTTAGGTATTTTTCGTGCAGGTCTTCAGAAGATGGCAACACTGACCTGAAGAATTCGAACAACATACTCATTTAAGGAACTGATGACCTCAGTGCTACTGGGCTCCAGGCCCTCAGGGAGGTTCAGAGGTCGGAGAACTAGTCCACTGCATCCTGACTTCCTAAGCAGCTCCAATTCACCTTCCAGTTGTCTCACCTGAGAAGCACAGATTATTTTTTTTACCTTAATACCCATTTCTGTTAATGTAATTTGTACATAACAGCAGTTACATAATAAGTTAATTACTCCAAACTGCTAAGCATGAGTCATTGTCAACCACCTGATGCCTATAATACTGTTTGTCCTTCAAACAAAGACAAACAGTATTGTAGGCATCAGGTGGTTGTCATAAAAATGCAAGTTCCATTCAAATAAATTTATGTGAAACATAAATCACTAAAGCCAAGCAAACTAATAAACCGAGAAATGAGAATAAAATGTAAAACAGTATCCAAGAGCAAGCGAGGAGCAAGGAGATATGGGGGGGGGGGGGGCAGACAAAAGACACACAAAAAACGCAAAGTAGTATAACAGAATAAGAACTTCAAGATGAGCTTGATAGCTGCCTAAATGAAACCCTTTGATACATGACAAGGCTTTCAGATTCTAAGAGAAGAGATCCAACAAACATTTGGCTGATTTGTGGTCTGGATCAAAAAATACTCCTCAGTTGTGTTGCATTGAAACTGAATGCAAGATGAAAAGTTTGTTTACCCCATCTCTACTATTATAGGAAACAGAAGCAACACATGTAAAACACAGAGAACACTGACTCTCAAAAGAAATGTTCCAGCTATGCTAATTGCTCTCAGAGATTGTACACCGTCTCTATCAATCTTCACGCACCATGTGCGTGGTTAACTACTTTCATGTGAAATATTCATGCTTTGGATTTGGAAAAGAGAGTTGCGACACACAGTTGAAAGCATTTGGAGTTGGCTTTGAAAATGGCGGCTTGACTTTGAAAAACCTGTCAAATTATATTTATGGTGTGTTGCAAGAGAAACTTGAGCCACCACAATTCACGCATGTGAATCGAGCAGCAAGGCTATGTTTAGTGTCAGCTAACAATAGTGTTTGAAAGCCTCAACTTTGTTTGTGCCTGTTATGAAATGAAAAGCACCAGAGGGGCAATGCATACCCAGCACCCTGTACTTATTGTACATGGGCTACTATATAGAAACTTAATAAACATGTAGAAATAGAGAATGCATATTTTTTGTGTGAACTAATAATTTTGTAGTACTCTGTTGAATATTAAACATCCTGTTTATATGGGTACTTGAATTAATAAATGTGTAGTTAAAAGATGCGCTACTGTGTATAACTTTATTTAAATAAATAATTATGATCAGGGTGCCCTTTTTTCCCCAATTGAGCACCTGCCCCTCCCCCTAAAATGTCTGTGTGTGGCCCTGGATGTACCTTTTCTTTTGCTCTGGCGAGCTGACCAAAGCTGCTTGTGGCCTCCTCCCGGGCCAATTTCAGTTCCCGCCTCAGTTCTACGTTTCTTCCTAAGAGCTGATGTATTTGGGGCTTGAGGTGCAGGGTTGACTCAGACTGCCCACTCATGTTGACATCTATTGCCTGTGGAAGAAGATGACAGTTGAATCTCAATTGAAACAAACGTAAATATTGGATGATAAATAAATCCCGTTTGTGAAATAGAAAGGATCATTTGAAGTGTCCGCATCACAGCTCCTCCACTATCATATTCACTTACTGTTTACACCACTGACAGCAAATATCACATTAATATCACTAGTTGTGATTGTGGGTATTTCTCGCTACTTCCTCTTGTGCTAAACAGGTCTGATGCTGTTCCCAGGAGGGTGAAATAAATGTCAAAAAGATACTGTACTTGTACTTTCACAGTGCACCATGATCCACCAAAAGTCACACAGCTCTCAACTTTTTTCTGCCTTACCAAATTTGTTGTTTAGTTGCTATGTGACCAGCCCTCTGCCTCACCAAGAAACTGAAATACCTGGGAGGGGAGTATGCCCATTGTTTTCAACGCAGCAAATCTAACTGTAAAAGCACTGTATTGAAGCGTAATACTCCCCCACTGCCACTGCGAACAATAACAAAACAAATTAGAATTTTACAATTAACTTTATAACAAATATAAATCACAAGTTTAATATTAAGTTTAAAGTTAGGGCAAGCTGATTATTCTGTAAATATTACACATCACACCTATGGTCTCCAGCACTGGGTAACGACCGAAAGAACAAGATCAAGAATGCAAGTGGCGGTAATGAGTTTAGTCTGTCAGGTGTCTGGGCTCAGCCTTAGAAATAGGGTGAGGAGGTTAGACATCCGGAGTAGCTCTGAGTAGAACCGCTGCTCCTTCACCTTGAAAGGGGACAGTTGAAGTGGTTCGGGCATCAAGTCCGGATGCCTGCTCTGTGCCTGGAAAGTATGGCTTGGGAGAGGGACGTCTGGGATACCATACTTGGACCACATAAGTGGAGGACAATAGATGGATACACATTACACAGATTTGATTGTTTTCTAACTGCATGTGTAATGTGACTGTACTAGTTCAATCAGGCCTAGGATAGAAGTTAAACTAGTTTAATTAGCTCAAGATGGGTGATACTGATATCCTTGAGATTGCAGACCCCTTGACACATTCAAGTCGGCAATGTGGGAACATTTTCATCAGCCCCCAACTGTGGCTCAAAAAAAAAGGGCTGAATGAAACTGTGGATTTGTAAATCCATAATAATTTCCCCATTCTGCTTTAATAAGGCAGACTAATGGCTTATTGGATAAAGAGGCTAGATATGTGTCATACGACTGGTACGCTCCGAATTTTTCATGGGGATGAGGATTGTGTATCTCTTTTTTCATCTCATTACAATAATATCCTTGAGGTAAATTTTTAATTGCACAAAGATGCATTTAAATGATATGCCATTATGTCAAAATGTCAACTGCCAAAACTTTAAGCTGGATAGAGAACCTGTGGAAGTTTAGTGTCACGGTTGAATATATAAACACATACTGAATGACCTGATTTTGTGTTACAGCCTAACAGTGAAAACACATTTACTGACGCTGAACAAGCTGAATTAAATAATGGGATATATACATTGTTATTAAATAAAAATAAATATCAACACTTGATGTGATGTTTTTACTAGTGTGTAATCATCTAAATTGTACCAATTGTTGTTTTTTTTTACCCTAGAATGGGCCCTTTATATTTAAATACTTAAATACACGGGAGCGGGTTCTCTCTACTGAGGACACCATTTTTTACAGTAGTCAAAACTGGACAAACTAAACACCTTTTGTCAAATAAAGGTTACCACAGGTTCTCTTTCATGTTTTGAAGGGGAGGGTGAAGTGAGGGGTATTCAGCTGCAATATGACACTTCACCACTAGATGTCACTACATTCTACACACTGAACCTTTAAAAGTCAAAGTTAAAATCAGATAGTCGTGCACTGGGTTGGGTACCACAGATATATGACACTTATCTTAGCAAAATGATGTGTGAGAAAAATATGTTTAAATTAATTCAGAGCACTAATTTCAGACTTACTTGAGATGAACATGTCAATGAAAAGAAATAAAGCAGAAAACAGTAAAAGGGCATTTTAATTTATCAAGTCTGATTAGTTGCCATAATAATTTTTTATTGTTTATCCCACAGTTTCATTCGCAATCTGAGAATCGATGCATCTGTCCATTCATCCATCCATCTATTTTCTTCCTCTTATCAAGGGCCAGGTCATGGCAGCAGACTAAGCAGTATTCCAGATGTCCCTTTCCCCAGCAAACTTTTTCAGGTCCTCGTATGGAATCCTGAGGCGTATTTATTATCCCTCCAGTGAGTTCTTGAGTGGGGTACCTGGTTTCTATTCGGCTATACTCCAACTTGCCCTGACACTTTTATGGAGGAAACTAATTTCCACCGCTTGTATTAAGGATCTTATTCTTTTGGTCAGTTTCAAAAGCTCATGACCATAAGTGAGAGTGGGAACAAAGGTTTCCTCCTAAATTGAAAGATTTGCTTTCTGGCTAAGCTCCCTATTTCCACTATTGGTCCAGTACAATGTCTGCTGATGGTGCACTCAGCTGCCTGTCTATCTCCCATTTCACCCTCCCCTGACTCGTTGACAAGACCTAGAGATTCCTTCTCATTTGGGTGTGCGGACTCTCATCCCTACTACACTTGGCTGAAAACCTAAAGGTCATGCTTTGATCAAGCCAACAAAACCACCACATAATCTGCATTGAGCAGAGATGTAATTCAGAGGTTCCTCAAAACTTTGTGTCATGTTGCATGACATCAACAGTGGGTCCAAGTACTTCGCACATCTTAATGGGACAGTGCATCATACAAAATGGCAGATAAGGTGAGACCAGACATCATGCTAGCTCTACATAAAAACAGTCTGTATGAGTGTTTAAGGACTGGGCTGCTGTGTTTGATTACCATTATGAATAGTCGCAGGACTAGACAGGTTGGGTCAAGTCCAGTTTTGAATGA
The DNA here is from genome assembly GCF_009819705.1 of Hippoglossus hippoglossus. NCBI lineage: Eukaryota > Metazoa > Chordata > Actinopteri > Pleuronectiformes > Pleuronectidae > Hippoglossus > Hippoglossus hippoglossus. The sequence goes on along the minus strand of NC_047156.1, from coordinate 25,524,360 downwards.
GAGATAATAGCAGGTAACAGGCTTGCAAATAGAATCTGTGGTTGACTCTGCTAGAAAGGTCCAAGGAAAATATCTAAAATGGATAAATGTGATATTTAGCATTAGATGTAGTGCAAGGGACATACTTACATTAGCTACCCTTTCCAGATTGGCAATATCGATGGCACCATCAGATGGAGCTGACTCTTGATTAATCCTCATGGCTTGGAGGACGTCTTTTAGCACAGCCTCAAGATCTTGTTTCACTCTCGACAGTTCTTCCACTATAAGTTCGTACATGAATGAACAATATCAGCCACACTGTGGCCACTAGGGTATTTAATCTACCTACACATTTTTACTTTCAAAAAAGATACCCTCGAAACATATTCAAGGGTAATGTTATTACACAGACACAGTCATTGAACTGACTCAACTTTCAAAATAACCTTTTCAACTTCAGATGCATAGCAGGCCTGTACTTACATTTGACTTGAAACTGGGACTTATTGATTCCCAGCTCTTGCTCCTTTTTGCTCAGTTCTTTTTCTAGGTACTCATTCTGCAAACAAAAGTGAAATCATTAAAAATGTTAAAATTGTGATGCTCAAACATTTATAGGTCTGTTTCATATACAAGTGTACTTTGGGGGTAAAAAACTTGTTTAAGTAAGAGTAAACTCTGATGTAGCTGATTTAATATCTGATTCATTGATTGTCAAATTGCTTGTCAGTTAGTTTTATTTAAAAACTGAGATGCTCTATATCTTTTAATAAATGTCTGAGAAGCTCCCTGTTTTTCAAACCCTTAAATGTATGCAACACAGGACACTCTACTGTTTTCCTTAAAATGTAAGTGAGTTGAATGGGGGCCTCAATAGTAAACATTATGTAATTTACAATATGTTCTGCAAAAATCGATGTCAAATTGATCACTATAAGCGGTTGATAACTATAACCAAATTGTGTAACTTCTGTATGATAGTCCCAGAACTTGAGGGAAAGGTAACGGTGTTTTTTAAGATAATGGTGACATCACATTGTGCACTGACACAATGACTCGGTTTTGCTTAAACATTGATTTGCTTGAAATGACGCCACAGCATCAACACTGATCACCACATTATGATCAGTACTTTTCTTAAATAAGTAAAATCTTTCTTCATAGCTGCGCTTTCATAATTCAGCTCGCTTTCTTCCCCTCTCTCGCGCGTTGACACACACATGCACTCAAACACACAAACAGTGTCATCGGACACATCAGACTGGGAAACAACAGAATTTGCTAACTTAGGCAATGTAAAGAGAGCCGGAGGAGATGGCAGAGCGCGCTCGGTTTGGCTCGATTTGGTTGGCAGTGTGCAGACACAGACAGAAGCAGTAAATTACTGAAAGAGCTGGTAAAAACTGTAAAAAAATATAAACTTTTTTTACGGTCCAAACATGTATGAAAAGACCCGAAATGAACACTGTAAGCGTATTACTTGATCACTCTAAGTGAATTATTTAAACAGCATTTGTATATGACAATTCTGTCCTAAGCAATTTAATCCATATAAACGGTTGATCCCTATATCAGGTTTCCACTATATAAATAAAAGTAAAAGAGTAAAAACAATTGTCGATCTAATGCCCTCTGAAGTCATGGAGACACGACTATGCATGTGTGTGTGTGTTTGGAGTCAGGAGCTTACCTTGCGTCTGATCTCTTCATCTGTGTGGGAGCTGCTTTGTGGTGCCCTTCTGCTGGGCCTGATGTCTTCCTCCAGAAGTGACTTTGATGGTGCGATCCCTGCAGAAACAACAGATTGTGACTAACATATAAGAAGCAGGAAAATATTAATATGGACTAATAGTATGTCTGCTAAACCTTTCTAAAACAACTAGAAGGGCACTCAGCAAAGCAAATACCATAAGTAAGACCCAAGGTTCCTCATATGAGGCCAAATCTAAATTCACTAGATCTAGATTTTTATTCGGACCTGCATCAAATTGCCAGATTTTTTTTCATCTAGATGTAGGAATTATTCTCTGAGAAATCAAGAAGAAAGTTGAAAAATGCCCTATTTCGCAATGTTAACAAAAGTGATTAAGTGATATATCAAAATACACTCAAATAAAACTATTGATAGTAAAAATCTTGATCTCTTTTTTATTTTAGGGTAAAATTAAGGCAAAACGATGTGTTGTTTTGTTCCATGATTTGTGCATCACCTCCATCCTTCACCATGCGTCTAACTTGTTTCTTGAGTTCCAGTCTTTCCTCTTCAAGCCGTTCAATCTAGAGGTAAAAAAAAAAATCAAGCAGTGACATTAGGGGATCTAAGAAAAAAATTGTGGTTTTCTAACTACTGTAGTTCCACTTTACCTCTTTGGTTAGGACTTGGTTTTCTGCTTTGTACTGTCGTCGCCTGAGATCTTTGGCTCTCCTGAATTCTGTCAGATCCACTTCCTGCATTGGTCCAAGACCTTTAGAGTTACGAAAAAGACACAAATAAACTAAAGAACTATATATTTCACTAATCTAGGTCCATCAGTGTTGTATAAATAGATAGAAAGATGGGAACAGAAAAAGAAAGAACAAAATTCTCACCAAGTCTTTCTCTGAGATCCTCATTTTCATCAATGAGGTCATTGATTCTCATTTCAAGCTGGTTGATCTCTTTGGTCATGGCCTCTGCATCACAATCTCTCACTCTAATTTGATTCTTACACTCTTTGATCTCCGCAATGGCAGATTCCAGGCCATAAGTGCCCTGTAATACAGATATGGAGCTGTGGTTACTCGTCCTTCAAAAAGCTTGCTTGGCCTTACTTCCTTTATTTCCTTGTTTACCGACTCATACGCTTTTTGGTAATGTGATTGGACATGGTGAAAGACAAACACTTAGCTTGTACACCCAAAAAGCATGTTGATCACACCATGGTCACATAGTGATTTCAATGTTAAAAGTGAGAATGGACAAGGGGGGGAAAAAACATAAACTTTGCTTCTGGGAATTTAAGTATTAAGTAATTTGATTTGGACTAAAAACATCTTTGATGTAAGCTAAGGGGAAGGATGGGGTATCAATAGACTTACAGATTCATACTGGCTCAAGCGGTTTGAGGCCTCAATGAGTGCTTTGTCTTTTTCCTCAGCATGATCTTCTGCCAGCTTTGCGGCAAGCTCTGCTTCCACTGCTCTGGTGTCTGCGGCTTCTAGCTTAGACTTCAGCTCCTCCATCTTCCTCTGCTGTGTGGTTGAGGGTAAGCCTGGAACAAGAAAAATAAATGATTCCTTTAACTGCAGACAACAGTGACCATCTGGTGATGGCAGAATATTTTCCAATTGATCTAATTTACCTAATTACAAGCACAAGCAACGTTACAGACTCAGGCAAGCTTTAGTGCTGTTAACAGCTGCCTGCTGCAAGTGGACACTATGCCGATTAACAGTGACACTGTACCAGACAGTGAAGTTGCGGGACCGTAAAACCAAAAGAATAAACTGAAATATGCTAAAATGCTCAGTGGAGGTCAGGAAAATGCAAAGTTGGGCAATAATGCCATGACACACGTCCCTAGGAGTTATCCCTTCCTCATCACAGTCATTTAAGCTTGTTAATAGAAAAACACAGATTTCTGCAGAGAACAGAATCACAATAAGTACTCACCCACCTATGAGATATTGTGTTATATTATTTCTATCCATGTGTATACATATAAAAACAGATTTATGAGGAAAGACACACATTACCATAGAGAAATTGTTAAATTATGCTTGTAAATTCTTGTGAAACTGTAATTACTCTTTTACCTCATTATAAATCATAAAGTATCAACAATTTATCTGTTAACATTAAAATTAAATATATCAATATATATATTTTATTAATATATATATACACAAGTATTATTAGAAAATATTTAATAAAATGTTCATGAGAATTCCCAAGTTTTGTATAAAACAAAAGATATTGACTCAACGACAGCATAAAACAGAGAAGAGCATTCCATTTGAGAAGCTGAGAACAGAGAATATTTGGCAGTGTTCTCGGCTAATTCAACTGGGCAGCTCAGGATGTGGAGTGGGTCGTTCACTAACCAGGATGTCAGCGGTTCGATCCTAGTCTCCCCCCATTCTGCGTGGGCAAGACACTGAGCCCCAAATTGCCCCTTTGTGCTATGAATTATGAATCATGAGTGATAAAGAAAGTGCTGTACATAAATGCACTGTAAGAATGTCTGCGTGAATGGGTAAAAAAAAGCTGCACTGTAAAGCGCTTTGAATGGTCATGAATACTAGACTATGGCTATATACTGTAAATACAAACTATTTGTTTATCTATTTATATTTTTTCTCTATGTGACATAATTACAAATTACTGGACTTGTTCTTATTTACATTAATAGAACCAGGGGACAGAAAATTAAGTCAACAGGAGTTTAATTCTTAGACTTTCAATTCTCTCTACAAATTTGTTTGCAGTCCAAAATTGAGAAAGGACAGTCCTTAGTCAAATAATGAGTGTTATTATCATTTCAGACAGAACATTGGCTGACTTCATTACAGTTGTTTTTGGTTTAGAATGTTTTTCGGGCTGGAATATTAAGCAGGAATCCACCCACCTCTGTCTCTCTTTGTGGACGTCTTCAGGTCTTCAATGAGCAGGGTATGCTTCTCCATGTCCCCTGTGTACTGCTCCACCTGCTCGCTCAGCATCTTGATTTGGTTATCTCGCTCTTGAACAGCCTTTAGGGCAACAATTTAAAATCATGAGACTTTATGTGCGTGACTGAGCGTGGCTGTGGCACACTGAATTATTGGCACTTTCATCATTAAGGACGTTTATGAAATGGAAAAAAGGGGGATGGCTGGAGATAAGAGACAGATGACAAATGAAACTTACAGCACAGAGTTCATATATGACCTGGCCCAGGGCAGCAGAAGGAAGGACAGGTTCATAAAATGTAACAAGGCATAAAGAGAAATCAAAGAGAGTAGGAAAAAAAGACGGAGCTGGAAGAACATGAAATTACAATTACCACAGTCAGTATTCCCCTGCACTCTCATGTCATGCAGCTTTTCTTTATATGTTCAACTGTGTCATTAAAAACACTTCCTGTGATGACGCCAAGAAATAGGTCAAATAACAGTTTTTTTTTACCCATATACATGATTGGTATGTTTTATGTCAATGTCCAACTACAGCTGTTTCAAGCCCTTCAAGTCAATCAATATACAGTATATATGTATACACTCTATACACACTTCTACATCATTAACTATCTATCTATCTATCCATCTATCCATCTATCCATCTATACAAAAAAAATATATATATATATATATATCTTTATAAAATATATATACATCTATCTATCTATTTTTATAAAAAATGATAATAAATAAAATAAAAAACACATGCATGTATATATACATATACATGTATATCTTATGTATATATATATTTGTATGTATGTACTTATGTAGGGAGAAAGAAAGGGGAGAGAGGTAGAAAGAGAGAGAGCAAGAGATACAAACAAACCAGACCTGCTGCAGGGCTATAATGTTGCTTTTGTCCAAGTCCAGTTGGGCTGAACGCAGCTTTTCCCTGAGATCCCGGATCATCTGCTGGTACGCGAGAATTTCTTCATCCTTCCCAGAGAGCACCCTCTGAGGAAGAGATCAGCAGAATTGAAGGTCAACAAAAGAGCCAAACTCACTTGTGACAGTTCAAGGGCCTCAGTTATAACCGTTACGTATGTGGTGTATTTAGTTAACATGGATCATTTTGACACGTGTGTAAAACATAATGACAGGTTTACAGCTAGCGGCGCCTGGTTTCTGGACTCTCAGACTCCCTAAGTGCTATTACAATATGTTACTTGTTAGTTATCTCTTCCTGAGAATGCTCTTTGACCTGTTAGATGGAGGGGTTCCCATCTTCAAGTAGGAAGCATGTTTCGAATTAGATGCCCCTATGTATGATATCATTTTATCTCTAGTTTTGGGCGTAAACAAGTTCCCTATATGAATGCTTGTCCGGCACCGGCGACTGAGACTTCTGAATTGGCCGAGAACGTCTCCGGGTGTGCCGGTACCCGTCCTGACCTGTAACTTCTGTGTAATAAACCTTATTATACAAGCAAGAACGGTGTCCGCGGAGATTCCTTCATCATCATCTTCAACATCACTGCTGCTTAAATATACGACAAATTTGGCGTCACGAACTCTGGACGTGCTGTGGCCTGCGGCATCTCCAAGATCTTCACACACGGTGAGCATTTCTCACTTGACTGGATGCTGGTTCATTCATTGAAGCTGTTGTGTGCCTGCTGTCTGGTCACACCGTAAAGAACCTTTTCTTTTTTATGGACATGTCATGTTGTGTTGATGTTTGAAGTGAAGCTCCGTGCTAAATTTGATTTTATTTGCGTAGTGCACAACGCAAATAAAGGGGGGATTATTATAAGAGAAGATAAAAAGTGAAGAAAGGAAATAACATAAATACAAGAGATGTATTGTATGTGTAGAATAGCTTCATTGTAACGATAAGGTGAGCTAAATAACATTGTGCGAGATTAATGAAGATTGGGCCCTCAACTTCTTAACGGTAAGACATGTGTAGATTAGTCACTGCGTGACAGTTGGCTTTGACATAGTCAGGAATTGAGTTAAAAAGAGAAAATTGGGATAATCCTGGATCCAGGAAATTTGAATAAATAAATGTAAACAGTGATAAGGGACAGAGTAATGAGAGAGAAATAGGATCAAAGAGATGATCAGGGAAAGACGCCGCAGAATCTGGATATAGAAGCCCTCAGGAAGAGGAGCTGTTAGAATGGGCCGCAAAACCTCACCACAGGTCAGTTTAATAAACTGGAGATTGTAGAATTAAAAATTCGATTGTATGTTCTCACTCTGAACATTTGTTGACGAACAGTGTTTGGTGCAGCCTCTCATCGAATATTTGCATCTCATAGGTAGCATAAATTTAAAAGAATAAGAAAGAAAAGTGCGCGGCAAAAAGCATGCTATAGGAATGTATGGTATGAATGAGTTGTTTTGGGGAATATAAGATGAGTGCTGTTTGTGTTTTTGGGTTGAATTTGCAGTGTTTTTCATTGTGTGGCAATGTGTGTGCGTTCATGAACAGGGAGACATCTCCCAGCCGTATCCTGGTGTGTGTGTGAAGCGTGGTCACTACTGTGTTCCAGCTGTGTGTGACAAACTGCAGCAGGGGTTGGTCTATGTGGTTTAGGTTAATAAATAAGATTTTATGATTGAATAAACATATATAGGTTGTGGTTGATAACGGGAAATTTGATAACTTATAAGGAAAGATATTTTGCTTTCTGTATTAAATAAAACAATGAGCCTCTTCCAGAGGACGTAATGAATTATGTGGGTCTAGTTTTCCCTCCCTCCACTCGCCCCCACCTTCCCCATGTTTTTCTTCGGATCTCTCCTCGGCTCCCCTGAAAGAATTCAGAAAGGGGGGTTGTAAATTTTCTAAAACATGAGTACAGCGACATGAGGAGAGACTTTCATGCTCTCACCTCTGTGATTAACACCCTCCTGTGAGACGCAGGGGCAGAGTCACAAAGTTTAAAAAAAACAACAGAAAAACAATTCTTTAATGGGGTTTAGTTTAAGCTAAAAAAGACAGTTTGTTTGTTTGTTTGTGGGACAGCGAGATTGTGCAGACAGTATTAGGAAATAATATTGTTTGTTTGATTCAGCTAGATTGGATATGTTTGTAGTTCTAAAAATTCTTTAACCGCTAAAACTTTTTGTTTCATTTGGTTTTCATTAAATTCTACAATGCTTAGTTAGGGGTTTAATTTGGGAACAAATTGAGTTTAATTTGACATTTTGGACTTTAAATACTGGATAATGATAATTTGGATAGAAGGAGAGATAGTTAGAATTTAGTTTTAAGGTGATAACGAGAGGAAATTGGTTGCATTGACTAGAGAATGCACATATGCTGGTATCAAGAGTGTGAACATCTACACTACGGGCTGGTATAAATAAGAATAACATATCTGTTTTTCCTCACTGGGACTGACACATGTGCTGTGTGCAGGCCGAGAGTCATACAGATATATATTGGTTTATGAAAGGACTGTTGAGTTATTAATACAGCCGTGAATAAATAATAAACTATTGAGAACTTTAAAGATATTATTAGAGTGAAATAAACTAAATTATATATTGATGATGCATGGTATGGGATTATTACTGGTATTTAAAGGAGAAAAACATCTATTGACCTAAATGCTGGCAGATAACGTGTGCAAATGTGTGCAAATCATACTGAATCGCTTATGATGCTATTCAAAAGACCTAATGGGTTCATAAGATACTAAATCATTGCCTGTTTCTTTTCCCTTATCCATTTACGGTGAGTGGGAATTGAGGCCGGTGCATCACACAGATTGAGGCTTGCTGACGTCTGCGTGTGCTGCTCCTGTCTCCAGTCTGATCAAGGCCGGTACAGTTTATCCAAAAATAAATAAATAAATAAATAAATAAATAAATAAAGGGCTTGGCAACGGACTGACCAGTTAATGCATTTAACTAATTAATAGAATATGATTGTTTGGTCTAAACTCTGCTGTCAGTTGCAGATGTAAGTTTTATTGTTTGTGCGTGGCTTATTCTGATCTGTGCTGTGTTGGAGATTCACTATTGTGACTGTTTGATGATTTGAGGTGAATATTGGTTGATAATTAGGTGATTGTCTTCCTGCGACTAAGAGCACATTTGGTGACAGTCAGTCACTTGTGGGAGTGCGTGATCTTTTTGTCAAATATTATAAAGCAGACTTTGGGTTGTGCTATTACATCAATGAGCTTTTGATTCCTTTGGAGTTGGCAAATCAATTTCATTTCTATTATTGGCTGTGGTGTCTTAATGGTTTTAATACATGAATTGATTGATTTGTTAATTGTTTGATTGTTTGATTGGTTAGTTAATTGGTTGATTGGTTAATTGGTTGATTGATTGAAAAAAAAAAAAAAAAGAGGGGAGATAAGTAATCTAAATAGCTTTAAGTAGTTTTAATCTTAGCAATTACTTTTTAATTTACAATAAGGGAACATAAGGAAGCCGTTACAATGTGGAAAAAGGGCACTAAAAGTCCAAAAGTAACTACTCCTGTTGATGTAGTACAGAAGAATAATCCTTTAGTTAAAGGCATCGCAAACATTGCAAAAATATCGGAAAAATGGCATAAATTCTGGCCTGAAATTGACCAACCATGGCCAGTAGAGGGGACTCTTAACCCAGATGTAATTATAATAATGGAGGTACTTGTGTCCACATACAAGGAAGAGAAGGAAAAGATGGAAAATGAGAAGGTGGACAAGGAAAAGATGGAAAATGAGAAGGTGGACAAGGAAAAGATGGAAAATGAGAAGGTAGACAAGGAAAGGATGGAAAATGAGAAGGTGGAGAAGGAAAGGATGGAAAAGAGAGGAGATGATACCAATAATGACAGTGAGAATGGAGACAGCGATGAAGATTTGGAGACCAGGACTCCTTCATCTTCAAGAAGGTTTTGTCCTGCGACATCCAGTACTGAAATAAAAGAGGACTTACGGAGGACTTTAAGAGAGGTCGAAAGAAGTATGGACCGATGCTCCTATGACTTGGGAAAAACTAGTAATCCAGAAAGACAAAGAACACTGGTGAACCAGTTAGAGGAGTTGCAGATACGGAAGGAAGAGCTGCAGAAAGAAGGCATGAAAAATGCATTGCGCTCAAGAAAACAGTTGACACTCAAGAAGATGTTTCCAGTGGTCATCCGAGGGCAGAGTTTGGAGTATAAGCCTTGGCAGAGTACAGATATGTCAAACATACTTGAGAAGTTACCTACTCTTCAAGATGGAGCACATTATTGGATTTCGAAGTTGGAAGAGATTATGGTGGGAGAACAACCTGCCACTGGAGATATTAAGAGACTCTTGGCTAATCTCCTTGGAGTTCATGCTATGGGAGATATTCTACAGAAAGCTGGACTTAATCGATATGTGGGAACTGCTGTGAATGATTCAGAGCTGTTTTCTGCAAATAGAGGTCGAGCGTGGAGAGCGCTGAAAGAGACATTTCCGACAAATGTACATCCTGACAACATTTTTATTGAACCACTGGGACAGGAAGAAAACCCGAGGGCCTATGTGTCGAGAGCTCATCAAGTGTGGAGAAATATCACAGGAAATGACCCGGATTTGAATCAAATGGAGCAGTCAATTTTGCGAGCCAGAATACAGAAGGGGTTGCCCCTATCAGTGAGGAGCAAACTGGCAGAGGTGGTTGGTCTTGGAAGCATGGCAAAGGGTGTCTATACGGATCATATAGCCCATCAAGTGGTGCTGTATAGGAAAAAGGAACATGACCAGAAAGATCAGGACCAAGAGACCCTCAGAAAACTCAATCAAATACAACTGGTGGATAATAAGAAGATGGAGAAGAAGCAGGCTCTGGTTATACAGAATCAGGCTCCACTAAATCAACCATTACCACAACTACAGCCGAACCAGGTTCAGCTCCAATCGTTCCAGCCATCATCGGTGGTTCCAGTCGTCTCCTACCCACAGCCAACTTTTGGTCAAGCGCAGACTTGGAGAGGAAGGGATCAAGGAAATTTCGGAAGAGGAAGAGGAGGAAGGTTTAATCAAAATTTTCAACAGCGTTCAGAAGAATGTTATAATTGTGGACAATTAGGCCACTTTGCCCGTGAGTGCAACAACTTCAGAGGGAATTTCAGAGGGAATTTCAGAGGGAACTCCAGAGGAAACTTCAGAGGAGGATTCAGGGGCCAATCAGGGCCACCCAGGGGACCGGTGAACCCTTACAGAGGCCCGGAACCAGGATTCTAGAGATGCCCTGAAGACTCGAAAGGGGGGTGTCAGCTGATAGTGTCAGGGCCGGAGAGAGATCCAACAATAGAGGTGAAAATAAATAATCGACCATTGGAAGTGATGGTGGATAGCGGAGCTGCTTTTACCTGTATTCAGCCTGAAGATGCTATACATCTCCCCATGTCCGGTCAATTGATTCGGACAATCGGGTTTGAGGGAGTGAAACAGCTGATTCCTCTCACAGAACCAATTGAGCTCAGTTATAAAAATCGGAAGATTACAATACCCATATTGGTATCAGAACATACACCTATTGCACTTTTGGGAAGAGATGCTTTGTGTAGATTGAAGTGTACAATAAAGTTTACACCAGACGGCTGTCTGGTGGAAGTGCCAAATGATATTTTTCACCAATCATTGATGACAACGGAGACTGAAGCTTCTTCAGTATTTTGGATCGGAAGTCTTAATGCAGATTTTTTGGAGCCAGCTAAATTGTGGGAGAAGTTTATCATTGCCAATATGCCTGATGCGAAGCTTCCAGAGTATCCATTTCACTGCACGCTCAAGTATTTCAATAATGATGCCCAACCAAACACAGAGGAATGGTTGAGTCGTCAACCAAAGCAAGTTCAACTCAGTTCGGGCTGTATAATTTTGGGACCACAAGGAGCAGCTATGAAGATACACAGAGATGACCATTTGGATAAAGAGTTTGATATCGAGAAGAGTGTGCCACATGTGACCTTGTTGGTGTGTGAAGAATATACGCAGAAGCATATAGGAGAAATGATGGCAGAAGCAGAAGAAGCTGTTTTTATACCGGTAAAAGAGAATCTTGCCATCTGGAGGAGTGAGGATCAGAGATTCATTAAGATTATGATCTCTGCTCAAGGACAAGGAAAGCCACAAACTGTGCGGATGACACATGAGTCAATTTGCAGTGCTAAGATGGACTCAGACTTAATGAGAGAAGAGATGCTGCGACAAGTTCCAGAATGTTTGTGGTCTCGGCATAGTACCGATACTGGACTTGTGAAGTCAGCCCAACCAGTGAGAGCTGAACTCCGACCAGGAGTCAAACCTCCTTGGAAGAACCAGTATCCACTGAAGGAAGAGGCAATCCGAGGAATTGAACCACAGATTGAAGGACTTTTGAAAGCAGGTGTTCTGAAGATAACACAGAATCCCCAGAGTAACACGCCTTTGTTGCCTGTAAAGAAGCCAGATGATTCATATCGCTTGGTACATGATTTGAGAGCGGTGAATGAAGTGATAGCTGATTTTCCAGCAGAAGTGCCTGATCCACATACTTTGTTAGCCCAAATTCCTCCAGATGCGACACATTTCACAGTGTTAGATTTATGTGGTGCGTTTTTCAGTGTTCCACTTAGTATAGAAAGTCAAGGCTTATTTGGGTTCACGTACAATGGACATTTTTATGAGTATAAGTAACAGTAAAGATAACAATTTAAAGATTTGGATAAACTGATCTGAGTAGTCCTAATATGAACTTCATGCGAAGGAACTATGGTGACACAGCACTAAGCCAAGTACAAGTGTGGATGAAAGAATGTGGGTTTCCAACTGGGGGAAGTTTTAGTACAAGACAGCTGAAACAGCTGAGACTGAAGCTAGAGGAGAAAGAAAAAGTAAGTCAGGCCAGAAATGTAAATCTTACATTTCAGGCAGATAGGAAGGTATGTGGAATGTGGTTAGAAGATAGCCATGGTAGAGTTCTAGTTCTGTTAGGGACATCACCATTAAGGAAGTATACGTTAATTAATGACAACGGAGACTGAAGGTTGAGGGAGATTGTAGTCTTTATGTATATAGGCCTCAACAGGAAGATCAAGGTGATTATAGGTGTTCTTTTTATGATCCACGTTTTGGGAGTGAGCGGTCCGAGTTGGGATTTAGAGTTCGTATAGTGTCTCTAGTGATAATAGGTGAGAATAAGAATATAGACCTCCAAGATGTTGGGGAAACAAGAGAATTGACGACGATGACATCAACTCCCCAGACGAAAGCTGGGAAAATGGAAGGGAAATCTACCCTTTTAGTGTTAAAAGTTATTGAAGGTATAAATGTATCGCATTTAACTACAGTGGCGCCTCAGATGATTTCTATAACGCCACCTCCTTTGAATACTGTGATCAGAGTTAAGTTAGGAGGAACAGCTTACCTTCCTTGTCGATGTGGAAGGTGGAATGTTGGTAGTAACATTCCTCCCAAGTGGGAAAATAGTCGTGGTGAAGATGTGTTGTTGACAAGACCTGAAGTTGATATTGTGCCTCGTGATCAAAGGAAGTATGTTTTGTATAATGACATGAGGTGGTTGAAAATTAAAGATGATTGTTCACTTGTCCTGCGTAAAGTTACATGGGAAGACCAAGGGGAATACATGTGTACTTATTTAGAACCGGAGTTTAAATTTGTTCCATATCAAAATTATTGGATAAAAGGTCATATAACTCGTAAAGTGACACTCATGATAAAAGATTTGAGTCCTATTGGAGTTTTCACGGTTACTAAAGGGGTTCAGGAACAATTTACCACAGTAATCACTCCAAGGCTGAATAGTACACAGATGAAGCTTGTTACTTTAGCTCCAGAAACAACTAAGAGTGTTCATACATCAACTCAGGCTACTACTCTAGCTATGACTTTGAAGGGGATGAATACTACAACAGTGACGACATCTTTGACGTCTACGACATTTGTAAATGTGACGCAGACATTTGACATGACACCTTTGACATTTAAGGATGTGGTTAATATAACCCAGAAGCTAATGTTAAAGATAGAGCCTAGGGTGAACAGTAGTAATGAGATTGTTGAAGTTAGAGAACAGATGATGGAAGAGAATGATGCAGATTCATCTGTGACAGCTCAGAGGACTATTTCAGACGTAGATAATTACTTTTTTGACTCTGATCAGACACCAGAACATATGACTGATCAATACCATACATTACAAAAGAGAGAAACTAAATGGAAGGCGTTTGGGTTTGATCCTTCAGTATTACAAATTGCAGACCCATGGGCAAGTAGGAACTTATGGTTCCAGCAATTAACGCATTCCGTAAGATCGGTTACGAATTGGAATGGTCCATGTGTGGTAAAGATTCCATCGCCGAACTCATGGCCTTCAATTTTAGAAACTGTACCAGACCCACTAACCGCTATATGCCAAAGTTATGCACTATCGTGGCTGTTGTATCAGCAGCAGTCAGCAGAAGATATAGTGATGGCTTTGTCAGTACATCTGTTTAAGTCTAGATTTACTTGTTCTTGGTTGGGGGAATTACCATATGTAAATTTACTTGATCAGCATGAAAATATCAAAACGGCGGTCCCTGATATAATGGAAGTGACATCAGTGAGAGCTACCAGCTGTTTTTGTTCAAATAATACTCATGATGGGCCGGGAATGTTTATGGGGATATCAGATTGTGACGAATATATGATGGACTTGGGTAAGCGTGGACATAAGATGAGTAATGATTCGTATGAAGTAACTTTTGATGTACCACATCAGAGACAGAATATAACTTTAAGGGTGCAGATCCAAAGTTTGCCTGGGAATGTGACTATAGGGAATTTCAAGGATATTTGGTGGGTTTGTGGTGATAAGGCATATATATTTCTACCGTATGGGTGGACAGGATGCTGTTATATGGCAACGTTGAAACTCCCATATGAGGTTTTTACTATGCAGAAGGGAAAAGGGCCAGATGAGGTCCAATCTAATGTCGTTTCCGGAAGTAGGAAGAAACGGGAGATGGCACAGTTTAACAATTTGGAATCATACCATTGGAGAATCAGTTTAGCAGAGAAGTGGGCTATAGGATTATTTCCATGGTATGGGGTGACATTCTTGGCAGATCACATTGATAATATTACCTACACCCTACAGGGTTTTGCAAACGCAACCATAAAAGGTTTTGAATATTTGTCAAATACTGAGAAAAGCCACAGACTGACGTTGCTAAAACATGACATGGCTCTAGACTATATTTTGGCCAAACAAGGTGGCCTATGTGTGGCTTTGAACTTAACTGGGAATGCGTGCTATACTTTGATTCCTGATAGTTCTGATAATATGACTAGTGTTATAGATGCATTGAAGCTTATAAGGGATGCGTTTGGCCCGTCGGAAAACGCTGGATGGTCTGCAAATGCTTGGTTGCAAGACAAATTAGGGCCAGTAGGAGCAGTGTTAGTTCAGGTTTTGGCAGCACTTGTTCTAACGTTGAGTGTGATGTTTTGTTTTTGTACGCTGTTGTTGACCTTTGCGAAGGTTATGATATTGAGATGGGTTGGAGTTGTGATGCCCGGTGATCAAACTCAGATGCCATTATTATTTGGTGCTGACACGGACCTTGATGAGGACGACGTGATAAGGGTGGATGTATATCCATTTTGAATATCTGATGTTATTATAATCCTAACATTTACCTCTGTTATTGCTTAGTTATTTTGTAGTTTCTTCTTATATTAGTGGTGTGTGTACAGGGGGGAAATGGACAATATGACTTATAATTTCACATTTACTGATAGAGTGTTAATCTATATTTGATGTTTAATTTGTATCTGTTTTGTATGCAAAAGATACTGGTTTTCTTTTCTTTCATTCTAGAACATATTGGGGGAAGACCACTGTGAGGGTGGTTGATTGTTCAGGGACTCCGATGTGTTGAATGGATTCAGACACTTCAAACAGAACAATACGAATGGATTGAAGGACTCTGAACAAGGACGTATGATACGATATCCAGATTCAACACGTCATCGATACTACAACTGAGAATCAATGCTGCTGAGAAACTACAGTGTTATACATTCTTATGTTTTCTCTTATATATACGCATGAATAATATTAAAATTGAATTATATTCTCTGTGTGTTAATTGCTAGGAAAATGATGTTTTCTGTTATTGGGTAAATATACTGGGACCTCAGATGTTTTCTTTTTCTTGGTGTTTAGGGATAGAGGGGCTAGGCAGGAAAAGGTCCGTTGGAAGGTGCGATGGGTCGACCAGCCTGACTTTGGACATTTGTTTTGTTTTGATTTGCTGAGGGTTCCATATGTATTTGCTTAAATCATTTCCTTGCACAATTTGCTAAAATTCCTAATTTCATTGGTATGGAGTACTATGTATGGTCGCCTAGGCAGAGGGGCCGTGAGAGAATTTTCCCGTCTAGTTTGTTTGATGGATATTTCAGGAAAGATAGCTGCCTGATGGGTTTTTCACTCTCACTTTTACGCTCCATACAGTTGCTTTATTATTACAATTATGTTACAGGACGGATTGTTATTTTTGTCATGATTATACACCTGTATGTTTTATTCTTTTGTTCTTTCGAGACTTTGTGAAGTCTCGAAGGGGGGAAATATGTGGTGTATTTAGTTAACATGGATCATTTTGACACGTGTGTAAAACATAATGACAGGTTTACAGCTAGCGGCGCCTGGTTTCTGGACTCTCAGACTCCCTAAGTGCTATTACAATATGTTACTTGTTAGTTATCTCTTCCTGAGAATGCTCTTTGACCTGTTAGATGGAGGGGTTCCCATCTTCAAGTAGGAAGCATGTTTCGAATTAGATGCCCCTATGTATGATATCATTTTATCTCTAGTTTTGGGCGTAAACAAGTTCCCTATATGAATGCTTGTCCGGCACCGGCGACTGAGACTTCTGAATTGGCCGAGAACGTCTCCGGGTGTGCCGGTACCCGTCCTGACCTGTAACTTCTGTGTAATAAACCTTATTATACAAGCAAGAACGGTGTCCGCGGAGATTCCTTCATCATCATCTTCAACATCACTGCTGCTTAAATATACGACACGTACGCACAAAACAGGCCTGCAACATGCGCACGCCACTTCTCATGCAAACGTTGGGATTTATAAAATATAAAATTTGCGCATTTCAGAGCCAAGTCATTAATAGTTTTTAATAATATCTTCTAACACTGTGCGTGTATAATTACGGATGAGTGTGTGTAAAGTTGATGCAGTGAATGTGACTGTGCCATCAGGTCCACAGAGTGCACAGAGCGCACTGGAGATTACTCACAAAAATAAAGAAGAACTATTCACTTTCAAACTTCTGTTTCAAAATCCTACCCGAGTGGAGGTTAGGATCCACTGATGTGTGACGTAACCGGTCCGATTGCTCTAAATATATAAATACTGCGGTGACACTGCACGATGGATGCACGCACATGGAAGAATGAGGAGGAAACAAGGGTTCGATGACTGATCAGCTGATATACAATCTATAGATCTATGATCTTGGATCTTTGTGCTGAACTGAGTCCAGTATTAGATCGACCGACGGAACCGAATCATCCCAGTACAAACACAAGCATATAAATAAAATCCTGTTAAATTTTATAGATTTAGGACATCACAGCTGTCTCTGAATTTAATAATCCTTCAGTTTTGGATGATTAAAATATGAACAGCTGATACAACAAGTTCCCTCACATTCTGACAGTGTGAAGCGATTCTTTTTTTGCCTCCACCTTTGAATTAGATCTTTTTATATTTCAGGCTCCGTTCTTTCTATCGCGTTGAGTGAGCATTCAATGAATGAATGGATATATATAACTCAATAGAAAATATCATGAGTGCCAGTTCGTGGGTTAATTTATAAAGTTGAAGTGTCGAGACGTCAACAGTCATGTATATGGTGACGCAATGTCGTGGCTCTACAGTGGCTCTAGTCCATGGAAAAGCAAACTGGTTCTTAAAAGGTTTGCAGGTTGAACCAGCATTAGCACCAGCCCAGCACTAGCACTGTGTTCACTTTAGTAAAAAGGGATATGTGTGAAGGTGACGTTTGAACGGATATTGCAAAGAAAACACACAGAGATGGAAAAGTACAAAGTGTCCTCTCCCTTATCTTAGTATCCAAAGTAGTATCTTTCTGGTTTACACCGTGACTGCATTGACACAATTGCAGGCAGTGTTTGCTCACTCTGAATCTGTATACACAATGTATTGGCCTTAGGGGACTTCACTCACTAGGGAAAAACCATCACCCAGATAGTTCCTTAAGCTTCAGAAAACCCCTTCCCAGTGAGGTTTGTTACACAGGAACTACAGTAAGACCCTGATTTCCTGGTTGAAAAGCATAAAATGTTGATTAAAAGATCTCTGGGATTCTTTCATGAGTTCCTGCCATCCGGCCTTTTTAATATACTTAGCTCCTCTGTTATAACATGTATGGTTTACGTACACCTGGCTTAAAGAGATTGTTTTCTATAATATTGTAAGGGCTCTACAGTGTGTTGTGATAATGTATGTTGTGATCTGGTGCTACATAAGTAAAAGTGAATTGAATTAGAAAAACATAAAAGATGTGCGATATTGGGAGCTGTAGACATTTCTTAATGACACCCACCTTCCACTCTTCCACTTTGGCATTAACTGCAGCCATAATTGGGTCATCCTCCTCAGTCATGGCATGGATCTTATCTGTTAACTCCCTGACCTGCATAGGAAACACACAAAAAGATGGGATTCCCACACACACATACACACCCACAGATTTAGGGTGGTCACCTAATACAGAACAAAAAAAGTAATTTATTGAAAAGGGTCTTTACTTGAAGCTTTGCATGATCCCTCTCTTTCCTGAGCTGGTCCACGATGGAGTCGGTCTGCTGCACAACAATCTTCATCTTGTTGTACTCGTCTGTCATCGTCTCCATCTCCCTCACCGACTCTTCCAGACTTTTCTGCATCTGCTCATTCTGTGTCTTTAGGTACAAGTTTTCATCCTCTACTCGCTAATGGACACAAAGAATAAGATAAAGGATAACTTGATTTGTAGATGCATAACTTTGCATACTGCAAATCAGTCGCACAAAGAGCATGTCTTGAAAACAGATGAACGCCAAATAGACGGAAAAAAACATTATTAAAATGTATTATTATTCATTGATTTATTATTAAAATAAAATAGACCTATCTTGCATGTTTTTTGGAACTACACCGATTCTGGATTCCACAAAGACTCAAGCATAGTAATATTACAAGACCTGACTCATCCACCAGTTGTTAAAAATTGATATCCAAGTACCTGAAGGTCTTCTAAGCACTGGTAGAGCTGGCGATTGGCAGAGTTGAGCTTTCTCTGAGTCTCAGCGCTCTCGTCTCTGGAAGGGACAGACTCTTTCTGCTCCAGCTCTCCACGATAGAAGTCCACATCCTGGTGGAGCTGCTCGTTCTGTGTGGTGGTACAGTAAGGACACGATTACTCTCAGACAAGAAACTGGATCCAATGCCCCTGTGGTCGTACAGTAATCTAAACATACTATGATTTAGATATTGGTATGCAACAAAATGCAAAATTCTGAATATCTTGGAGATTTGGACCATTCATTTGACAAAACAAGCTATTTTTTGAAGATGCCATCTTGGCCTTCGTCATCTTGTCAGAAGCTATTAGTCTATTAATCAAGGAAACATTAGCCGGACTGAAATATGATAGGAATAATAATTTGTTTCAGCTCTCATTATATTCAATCTATTAGATACTACACACTTAAATTAATATCCATCAGTCAAAAAATCTGGTTTTAGATTTACTGTGTACCTGCCCAAGGAGTGCAGATAGAAAATTAGCTGATAGCTAAATCAGGCCAGTGGCCTTTGGATGAGAACAGTGAAATGTCTCACTTGTACAGTATTTGTATTTTTTGACAAACCTTCAATTCAAATGTTTCTATACATTTCAAATGGACTAACTATGAAATCTACTGTCACTGTAAACTGGGGCATGAGGAAACTACACACAACTACAACTACATTCATGTTACTCTTAATACATGCACACTGGCATAGAATTTTATAAAACATCTACTGCATACAAGTGAAACACTGACCTATTTGCTGTTTGTCTTATGTTCATACTTAACTCTATGCTTTGAATCTAATCTTATCTCATTTGACACATGTTTTCAACCTGTCTGACAGTCTCCCCTGGTCCCCTTAAACTCTCCCTGACCTTTTCCAGAGGGCTATAGAATTCTGTGGCTTGTGAATAACTGAAACCAAGTACTATGTAACGACACCACCTATATTTCTTACCTTCTTCTTAAGCCTTTTAATCTACCCCAATGGAATAGAAAGAGATGAGAAAAGATGATGGATTTTGAGAAGGCATTAACGTGAACAAACAATGGTAGGTAAAGAATGAATAGGTTACACTATGTATTGAGTGAGGCTGAGATGATGAATGGAGAGATTGTTTCAGAAAGATTTAAGATGTGTATGATGCAGTGCCAGCTAACATACCTCTCTTTTCAGCTTCCTGGCCTCGTCCTCAGCCTCCTCTGCTCGCACGAGCAACTGGAACAAATAAGAAAAAGGGTAAAAAATACATCAACACATCAGAATGTCACCACACTAGATGCATATTTAACAGCTGTTGCACCCATTTGAACTGGGAGTATTAACCTAATCATTGGAAACTGACCATAATGAACAATGTCTAGTAAGATTAGTGCACTTATTAGTCAAATAACTGCAATGTTATAAATACATGAGCCTCTAATTTTATTAAAATCAGTATCTTATCAAAAATATATTCTAAAAATATATAAGTAATACAATTATGTTCAGTTGAATATAACCCAATGGCACTAACTCTTTCTACAAACACCACAAAGCAACAACAACAAAAATCGAATTCACAGATGTAGGTCACCCAAGGACTCAGCAACAAATCCATGGTCTAACACTAAACAAGGGACTTGTGGGTAACATGCTCATACCTCCTCGCTGGTTTTCTTCTCTTTGACCATTTCTTTATTCAACTGGATCAAGTCGTTCTCCTTTTGTGCCAGCTGGGTCTCGAGCTGCCGAATCTCATCTCTCAGAAAGCGGGTGTCTGGCCCGGTGCCGGAGTGCTGAGCCGTATGGACGGGAGACAAGACATTATAAACACCCAAACAACCCCCCCCAAGAAACCTCTTAGTCTCACCTCCATCTGTTTACCATGATACCACATGCAAACACTATCATTTGCAGTGTCTTTAACGAGAATTAACTTTTTTCGTTGCAAAGCAAATCAAATCACGGAAAGGCAAATTCTGATGATATACAAACCTTAATTACCAAGCAGAAACTAGACGTAATGGCTGTGAGCACACAAGGAATTAGCTATAATCTTCTTATGTGCTGTCTTATAGTCACCACAACCAATCCCATTGAGGCCAGGGTTACACAATATGACTGGCTAAAAGATTTGTCACTGTTGCCGGAAGTAAAGCAGCACGAAGTGTGATTACAAATTAATGTGTTCTCTTTTCAAATGTATAATGGGGGGTGGCATTCATCCTCAGTGGCTCAATGAATAACGTAGATTGTGTAACATGCTAAATGCAAACATACATTTTACAGAGAAACAAAACCGGCAGGCAGAAAGACATGTGTGGTGTGTTACCTTGCGCTCTTTTTCCAGCCTGAACACCTTGGCATGGAGTTCAGTTACTATAGTGCAGAAGTCACAGTCAATAATGTATCTTAGGTTAATTAAACAAATGAAACATTTTGACTTTCTGTGTGCACTGACCAGTTTTAGCATGGTCTACCCCGGCGTCTTCGAGGAATTGGACAGAAACGGCAAGTTCCCCATTCTTCATCTTAACAGGCAGAGTGAGAGAAAGTCACTGGGTCAAACTTATATTATTGCTCCTTGAGATACATATGCATGCAAGGATGGTTGTTGATATACATGGTGTAGATCGATATATGGCAATAACCAAATTAAACACCTTGAGTATGGCCTGAAACATTTGAAGGAGATGAAGAATGGTCTCAGGACTTTTATTCTTCAGCTGCCAGTCTTGTGTCTGTGAAGGAAAACATTTGTTAGATTTTTTTAATTGATTGATTTTTTGTTATTATTGTGTGATGCACATTATGTGCCCAGCCTAAAACAGACACCATTATCCAGGAAAAGAAAAAGGGAAATATAGAAGAAAAAAAAAGAAACCAGAGAATCAGCATCTAAGATTTAGAGAAAAAGGGTAGCAAACGTTTAAGCATTTCAATTAAACAACCATTCCATTCATCATCAGTGCACCAGATCATATCTGGATAGTCAAATGTAGAGAGCTTAGACCAAAACGTGACAGTGTTTCATGGACTCATTGAAGTTTAGATGACAGACAGCACTCACATTTCTCATATGCAATAACCTCAAGGATGGCTTTATGCAGATGTAAGGCTGCTGTGTGACACATCCAGGTCAACAGTGACCACAGATGGAGGGGACAGGTCAAACCCAAACTATCTGATGGATCTATCTTGCAAGGAGGAATGAGATAGAACCCCCTGCACAGTGATATGGGGTTGGCAGGATCGTGGTCTTTATTTGAGCAACAGGTCATAGCATGTTTGAGAAGCATGTGCAGTTTAGGGTTAATCCGAGGAGAAGTGTGATGTGAAATTACAACTCGTGTGGAAGTGTGGACTGTTACCATAATGAACATGTCGAAGACCTCGTCCACCTGGTCTTTACCACAGTCAAGGAGGGTCGCGGGGTCAATTCCCGTCACTTTGTCCCACTCAAGAGCAGCTGACATCTTGGTCCCAGCGTGTTTGTACAGATTTAACCCAACAAGTGAGCACACAGCTCGGAGCTAACTACAAGATGTAGCTGTTAGCTGGTTAGCTAGTAAGGGCACATAGACCGTCTGCGTCTGGGAGCTGAGGCTCCACATAAATGTGGGACGATGTTCAACGTTAAACACATTGTTCCAGAACATGTCACGAGAAGTTCAGCGATAAAGCAACTCCGCTCGTTTCCATAAATAGCCTAAATAACATTTAAACGTTACAACCCGAGCGCCTAATGTACTGTATGCTGGCTCTGTAAGATAAGGTTAACACAACCGACGGAGGCTTTAGGCTACAGATAGAAAAAACATTAAAAAAAAAAACTACTGTAAACATCCATCCCGACTCTTCCATGCAGTGAGGGGAAAGCTCAAACCGTGGTAGCGGTAGCTCGTGGAGGCACTTCCGGTGTCAACAGAAGCTGCCACTGATCCGTAAAAGCGGCTGCATTTGATGCCACACTGTTTAAAGGCAGCTGCCGTTATTGTCACACTGTGTGGGGGCAGCTGTCACTGCCGCCACACTGTCTGAGAGCAACTAAAGCTGTTTGTGATTTATTCAATGAGATATAGACTGGTTCGTGAAAGTGTATTAGCTCTCAGGGGGTTGGACTCCAAATGAATCAAGACAAGCTCCACATCTATCAGATCCATATGCATGATCTTGGTGTCTATGGATAGATAGGAACTCAAAGGCTGTGTTCCCAGTGTCAGTTACAGTGTGACTGATACTGTGCCAGAGTAAACTGTTATAAACCAAAGGAAAAATGTACATTTTTAAAACTTGCCTTGAATTCTACATAAGATGGTGAATAACTCCATGATAGCAATGGTGCACAGAGATGCCACTGCTCATGTAGACATGTATTGACTACAACTGTACCAAAGTAGAAGGAAATACCACAAAGACACAAAGTTTTTAGTAACGGTCAGACCAGGAACACTCTCCATTTATATGTATTCTCTCTAGGCTGAATACATGTATTCAGTGTTTTTGTGTTACAAGACAGCAAAGAGAGACTCACAACATTTGACTTTCCAATTGCATATAAACCATTTACAGTTGTATTTACTATCAGAAGTTGACTTTGGCCCAAATGTTTTCCTTATGACGCGATCTCATAGACATTCTCCAAGGACTCTTAGTTAAATACACTAACACCCATAAGAACATTTAAAATGGACTTATTGTTACTCCTTCAACTTTAATATATTTTTTATGAGTTCTTAACTTTTTGGTTGAAAAGCATCAGTGCATATACTAGACAAAGGACAAACAAAGCTGTACACAACAAACAGCTACTGACCTACTACTTTATTTATTTATTCGGGAATTCGGCCGTATTAAAATAGATCACATACGAGCACAGAAAGTAGAAAATAATAAAACAGATGTGAAGGGTTGACACCATAACTGTACGCAGCGTCTCGACCAGCCATGCCTCGGGAACAATAACAAGTAAGTAAACGTTCCCAAACTGGTCCGAATCTCCCTGAATAAGTCACAAACAGCGGTGGTTGGTCTCAGACAGTGTGGCAGCAGAGACAGAAGCCTCCGAAAGAAGGTGGGAGCTGCCGCGGCAGGTGCCCTGATGCAGCCTGGCAGCAGCGGGACTTCAAGCTTCAGTTCAATGACACAAAACAAAGGCAAAGCATTAACAGCATATCAGCAGCATCGGTACAAATAGGACAAAGAAACCAACCAAATAAACGAGACTGTTTCACAATACAAGTGGAGAAACACAGATCAATTCTTCTTGGTGCTCAGAACAGTAACACGCGGATAAACATCTGGGAATAAGTCGCAAACAGCGGTGGTTGCCATCAAACAGGGCGGCAGCTGTGGCAACTGACAGCTGCCTCAAATTGCGGCAACTGCCTTTACAGATCAGTGGCAGGTTCTGTTGCCACCGGAAGTGCCCCTACGAGCTGCCGCTGCCACGATTTGAGCTCGCTGTCTCTCCCTCCACGGAGTGACGCTTTGGCTGCTGCTAGGTTACATCTGACAACAGTGGGCTAAAGAAGCGGTAGCTAAGGAACATAAACCTCGTAAAAAGCAAAGCGTGCACTCGCACAGGGAACGCTCACCGTAAAGACCTGTGGACGTGACATTAGTCGCCATAAAGCCCCACGTTAAACTTGGTATTGGTCGTACACTCGCTTGGATTTCTAAACAGCACCCAGACTTTTGACCCCAACATTTCCCATGCGCGGTCACCCCTGCCCCGGAAGTGGTTGCGATGCAGCGTCTGCGCTAGCTTGCACAAAGTTGAATTCCGCTAGATGAATTGTGTTCTCGTGTGCGTGAAACCATTCCAAGTGCTTGTGAAATCACCCCTGCCTGCTCTGCTTAAGACACGGTGAGTGGGGGGGGATTCGAGAAAGACTTGAAAAAATACACCCATCTTCTTCATGCGGCTGAGATCAAGCTAGTTAGCCGTAGCTGCTAAATTAGCTTTACCGTTAGCTAGCGCTGTGTTGCAGCAGCCACTGGAGGAAACAGAACATGCTAAGAGTCTCCTCGTCATGCCACGATTCAGTGATCGACTAGTAGCACTGTGGATGTTATTCGTTCAACCAACGCCTCTAGTCAGGAAACTACTTAAACCCTTTAATATGCGTTAGCAATGGTTTGTGGTTGTCATCTAGAGAAACCATCCATTGCTTTTGCTGCCACTGTCACTGTACTAAACCGCTTGCTAGACTATTTGACTTTTCAGCATGTATCCCGACATTTGTTTGACCTTTTGCCTTGTTTGCCTGCAATCTTATATATCAACATTTCCCCGACTTGAGTCATCCACAAACCAAAGAGTATATCACGATAGCAAATTATAAATTCGCTCTGAGAGAGGGGTTAACTGTGGCATCAGGGATTTTAAGTTATCATAACATAGATGGAGGAAGCGAGTTCAGAGAAGCAATGGGGGATTTGGGAAAGTGTATAATAATGCTGCACAAGTCATTTGAAGACTTGCATTGTTAATAGGATTGACCTGTTTTCAAAGTATAAATCCAAATTCATCATCATGACAAGGTGCCTGTTTAACACATCTTGATGTCAGATAGTTTTGATTCATCATATGTCTTTACTTCTTTTTCCTGGACAGTGATCAATGACGGCTTTGGTCAGCCATGGCTGCCGTGTCATGGAAGGAGATGTTACTTTTGACTGGACTGGTGGTGGGATGTTACTGGAACAGTCTGGCGTGCGGCTTTGCGTTTGATGATGTCTCTGCAATCCTCGACAACAAGGACCTTCGGCCGTCAACGCCTGTCCGCAACCTTTTCCTCAATGATTTCTGGGGGACGCCCATGGCTGAGGTAAAGGATGGTTCAGCACACACCACTGTCCTTTAATAGTTAAGGCCTACTTTTAGTTAACAGTTAAAAAAAACCTTTTCGGTAAAAGCTCAAGTGATGTTTCTCTGGAATTTTTGTTAAGGATGAGGATTGGTTTATTTCCAGTATGATTTATGTCAATTAAATGTACAGTATATTTGTCCATTGAAACCTTAAGGTTTTCAGTTACAACCTCCTTAAATTAACTTGACCTTTGAGGTTAATTTGAAGAATAACTCAAAAGCTTATCCAAACATTCGTTAGCTTTTATTATCTCTCTTGTTCGTCAACTTGTTTGCATATGTTTGCATAAATATGTGTCCCACTACAGGAGAGGAGCCATAAATCCTACCGACCCCTCACCGTATTCACCTTCCGGCTGAACTACCTCTTCAGTGAGCTGAGCGCAGCTTCATACCATCTGCTCAATGTGGTTTTACACGCTGTGGTGTGTGTGCTTTTCCTGCGAGTGACCCGATTGTTCTTGGACAGGACTTTCAGCTTGGTGGCGGCTCTGCTGTTTGCTGTGCATCCCATTCATACCGAAGCTGTAAGTGTACTTTGAAAATATAATGTCTGTTATGGCAAAAAAACAACCTTTGCATTAAAAACATTGTCAAGACAAAAATGATTAACAGAAATCACAGTGACTGTTGCTGTGTTAAATCACTGACGTAGCTTGTAAATTAGAAGATTCTTTTCTGCTAAAATGTCCACTGAAATGGTCTCATTAGTCCTCAACAGCCGCAGACTGCACATCGGGAGCACAGGGACATTTTCCGGTGGCCCGATAGTCTTTTTCGCCTTGAACTGGTAACTTGACCAGCAGTAATATAGCAATCAGGAATGAGGTGACGGACCTTTCAAATCCACTTATCTGGCAACCGAGGTAATGACGTATCTCGTTAATGCACACAGTAGCCAAATGATTTAAAAGCTCCGCTATCTTAAATAGTTGTAGCAGCCGTGCACCCGCTTCTGAGTATTATAACAAGTTGCCAGCAGAAGAAAAGGAAAGGTGGAGAAGAGAGGGAGAGAATTAAGAAGATAAAAGCTCTTGCCTCAGATGCAGCTAAATACTGCAAAATAAGCGATATGTTTGCCAGAAAGGGACCAGGTCAGTCAAGTGACACTCACACTGTGACTGTGCAGCAGTACAGGACTGGGATCAAACCAGCCTCCACTCCGAAACACAGGCTCAATATAGCCCCCAAGCCCCCCACTCATTTCACAGTGCGCATTGTTTTTAAGCATTAAGTTAAGAGCGTGTTTTTAATTTCAAAATAAAAGCGACCTTCCTGTAAATGGGATGTCACATTTGTTCAGTTTGTGAATGCATGAGTGAATTAATGAGGTAACATATTAATATATTAAAACACACAAATTAATTGAAGTGACTGAAGTAATGCTAAAAGTTATGGTAAAAAAGTATGACTGCGTATGAAACTATTTCAGAGAAAATTGAAAGAACCAATGATTTCTCATTTAAAGACTGAAACTTTATAATGAAGAAAAACTTCAAGCAACAAAATAACAGACTGTCACTGTTTCCTCTGTTTCCACAGACTAATTTCATGTCCTTATGACAGTTCACCACCTCAGAGTCTCACTCTGACCATATCAGGACAAACTGATTAAGTAAAAGTCTTTGGAAATATCATAATTCACTGTTTTGGTTGTGGCAGAAAGGGAGATTCTATGGCATTTGACAATAATGAAGTGGGTTAGCCTACAAAATTTGAGGTCTGGTGCTTTGCATGAAAAGGGTGGCCTGGAAAAGAGTCAAATTCCTGGCCTGAATTATTCTCCCAGTCCGCCCCTGGTCCTCAATGTGATGTATTCCATTAAAGTAATCTGTGAGAGATCAATTTGAAATGGAGTGAGGAATGAGAATCAAGCTTGTGATGTTTGTTGGACTTTTTCGTTACACTAACAAGTGTGGCTTGGTGTCACCACTAAAAGTTACTGTTTTCTTGTCAAAAGCTTTTTTATTCAAGTGTCCTCATTCAATTGGATCTTCATAAGACGTCTTCAGTTTTAGCTAGAAGACACTGCTCATTTATATTCAGCTTCAAGTGAGGCCCCTGTCTAAACTGAAATCCTTTCATCAAGTGATGTCCCACCACACTGGAAAGATTAGGATTGTTGGAGAAATGTTCGGGCTGGGACATAATATCTACACTGCAGGCAACAAACATCCATCTACGACTGTATAACTGAATATTATCACTCACCATGCACTGAAATGCGACAATTCTTAAATATATTGTACAGAATTGAAGAGCCAATGCATCAGGTTCGAAAACAGTGGTGCTCCTGTTAAGATGCTAAACAAACATAGGTATGAAGCCTGAAATGTACAGTGGAAAAGAGAAAACATGCATTCACTGAACAGGGGAGGAAGATATCACTTGTACGACATTGCAGATGGGCAGGTGGCTGTATTTTTGTCCAAATGAAGCTGGATGCATGCTTTATCTTCAGTATCAGCACTAAATATGTCCTACCTAATCAACAACTAATTTCTATTGTTTTTATATGATTGTCAAAAATAATATAACAGTGAAAAAGAGGTAAATCAACTGTCCACATGAACATTGTTAGATTCTGCCCCTTGTTGCCTGCTTGGGTGCTTTGAGCATACCTGATACAAGCCACCAATTCTGCATTGGGGAATGTGTTGATGTACTTGCTATGAATTCACTTATAGAGAGAGTAAGGGAACCACAGCTAAAGCAGTCATCATTTTAATTAACTTCTCTTTGTACATCAGTGGTTATTAGGCCTCCTTATCAGACGATGAAAGTTGCTTTGAGCTGCATTTGATTCCTTAAATATTATTTATTTTAAAAAACTTTAGATAGAGATTCTTATTCAAATCAGAATTGCCTTTTTTACAGCTGTTGTATCATGGATTGTTATCAAGATCATGCAGTTGTTGGAACTTGAACAGAAACCAAAATCCTTTTCCTTATTGTTGATCATTTGATGTTAATCTCAGTCTCTTCTATAAAGGGCCTGTCTGAATAGCCTCTTCCCCAATTAGGACTTGTAATTCATCCTATTCAGCATAGCTGAACTGATGACCAGGCTGGACCTGGCCAGGGCAGAAAAACAAAGAAAACATTCTGCTTCTTGGGGTGGAGTGCTACTGTTACACAGCATGCACCACTGCACCAATCTTCCTCATGGCGTTCTGTAGTCTATGAGTCCCCGAGACTTCTTAAATGGAAACAATTTGCCTCACAAATGAGCCCTTAGAGTTAGTCCAGCAAGTGTCCTTTATGTTATCGCTGTCTGGAATCTTTCTCTGAACGGATCATTTGTTTTTGAGTTATGCTCCAAGCACTGAAGGTTCCTTCATGATAAGTTCGTACAAAGGGTCTCTGTGTGTCCCCATGGGTCCCTCTGTGTGTTTTTATGGTTATCTGTCTTTTTGAATGGAAACTTCAGTCTTTTTTAGTATCTCCAAGTACCTTCACATACAATTATTTAGTGTACTCCACCACGGTGTCTTAATGCTATAAAATCGCATTATGGGAAGCACTAACTGAAAGCAGCAAACCATTGGCTGTGCAGTCGGACAGAAAATGGGATTGTTACTCTGAGGAAATCAGCCAAATTGAGCTAACTGCATTCAGCTTTCATATCACTGTGCTGAATTAGTTTTGATAGACTGTCAAAACAATTTTAAGGCTGTCTGTTGGCAGATGTTGTACTGAATGTTCCTCAGATTTCATCCTTAGCTTCCTTGGCACTGTTGAGAACTGGTATTAACAAGTAATCTGATCACATATGGACAGCAAGTACAGATGTGAATGTACCCAAGATGCAATTTAGATCCTGTCACTAGGATCACATTTAGAGGTTGTCATGTGGCCTCATTCATATAGCTGTGTTAATACAAATGTGTCCTGGGCCACACACGAAGGAGTGCTTACTCAGCTGACTTCAGTCCTCTGACCCCAATGAAGCCAAGATATTGTTTCACTTGTATGTGTTTCACATACGTTGATTGTATTTGTGACCACCACTTGTCGATCTTCTATTTTTAAAACCTGTCGATTTTCTACTTTTAAAATCTTATTTCATTGTAGAGCTGAAAACAACATCATTGATTCACTTCTCTATCTCTCTCTCCCCCCCCCCCCCAGTCATGTGACCTATACCAATGTCTTACAGCGGTCACTGTAATGAACTACAACACCGAATGTATGATGGGGGCATATAGTAACTGTTTTCTCAGTATCCGTCCTTGTATCAAAATGGCCCCTGCATAAGAATTAGCCCACTTTATCAAGTGGGCTAATGTAGCATTTTGGTTGCTCAGTAACATTTAAGCATAGGTTACAGAAATTTCTGTTTTTGCAGCTGTCTTTAATGGGCAGTCAGTGACTTATTTCCTTACAATGCATTTGCCTTGTTAATTTTAGATATAAATACCTTTTTCTAGGAAGTTCTAACCCATGTTTCATACTTGGGGTGCTATTTAGTGATAAATACTAGGAATAACAGCCTGCTCTATTATAAAGTGCTTTGTAGCTCCATTTTTGGGACCTTATAAATGATTGTGAGAATGTTGTTTCTTCCACACGAGGGCAGTCATCATTTACACAAATGACAGACAAAGCTGTCAGAGAGCCTACTTTATGGATGTATATGTGCATGTGATCCGCTTAGATGATTGACCTCAGTCAACCTGTATTCACAGCTGGATTCTATATATTGGTTTACTCAAGGTGTATCTGGAATTTTCTATTTTAGGAACATATTTTATCAGTGACATTTTCCTAAAGTTTAAGTTAAGTAAATTAAGGGCTGACATACTGACTGCTTTCTCTTTTTATTATCAGGTCACAGGTGTGGTTGGCAGAGCTGAACTTCTCTCTTCAATCTTCCTCCTGGCTGCTTTCCTTGCCTACACAAAATCAACAGGTGCAGACCACTCCATTGGTAAGTCTAATACTGCTCACCAGTCACTCATTTATCTATGTCCTATCTACAAGACATACATGGTTCATGTAAGTTTTTTTTTTTCTTCTGCCCTTCAGTGAAAACATTTTGAGGCAGAAAAGCAAATCCAACATTCCAACATGTGACTGTAGGACATGAGTCTTCCTGAAAAGCAAAAGCAAAAAAAAAAAAAAAATACTACAGTCAAATGTTTGTGTGAATGAGGATGTTTGTGGCAACAGGCGTGGTTTGGAGAGGATTAAACATCCGGCTCAGAGGACAATTTCTCAGGGCTGAAGGCCCATTCAGTGTTCATTTTGAATTTGTTTATATTAGGTAGGGGTTGTTTATACTTACAGAGATTAATTAAAGAATATGTTTGACCTACTTGTCTACTACTACTACTACTCAGTGTTTTAAATTATTATGCAGTTGTACCTGAATTCCCGTGAATACCATTTTTTGACTTTGAAGTAACAGAAACTTACAAGCAAATATTTGTGACAAAAAAAATAATCTTACTTTGTTTGATAATCTCACTTTGTTTAATACACTTTTTCAGTTACAAGACGGGGCACTGATTTGATTTTCCAAACTCAATTGAATTTGGAAGTTTTTCCAGACACTTAACTTTTTTTACATCTTCCTGGCATTGTTGTATTTCTAAGCCTGTCTCCCCTTACAAACAATGAGATGACTAAACTGTTATGGTTTATTTGTATTTATATGCGCTGTTAAGTAGATCACCTGCCAAGTGTGTGTTAGCACTGTTCCTCATATACCTGAAACCTCTTTAAGCTGTATACAAATGAAAATGCTTGTTGTTATCGGTTGTCTGTAATTTATGTATATTGTCCTTTTTTTCAGTTTGGGCACCCATCGCTTTGACAGTTGTTTTAGTGGCTGCAGCAACACTGTGTAAAGAGCAGGGAATCACTGTCGTTGGCATCTGCTGTGTCCATGAAGTGTTTGTTGCACAAGGGGTAAGGCTCCTTAATCTCGGTTACTCCTCGTTCCTGTTGGTCACACTCTCCACATGGTTCTAGCACATATCGTTAGCATACAGTTAGTTCAAGATTCAGTGTGTAAGATTTAGGTGAAAGGGATCTATTGGCTTTGAATATAAAATAATCCTGCTGATGTTTTCACTAGTGTAATCATCAAATTGTACAAATTGTTGTTTTCTTCACCCTAGAATGGGCCTTGTATTTACATATTCCTCTCTACGGAGGCCGCTATGTTTTTTACAGTGTCTAAACTGGAAAAACTAAACACCTTGATTTTTTTATGACAACTGAAGGCTGCGGTTGTCTTTCATATTGGGAAGGGGAGGGTGAGGTGAGGGGTATTCAGCTGCAACATGCAACTTCACTACTAGATGTCACTAAATTCTACACACTGAACCTTTAAATTATGCCCAACCCTAGTTCTGTCTGTGTGTGTGTGTGTGTGTGTGTGTGTGTGTGTGTGTGTGTGTGTGTGTGTGTGTGTGTGTGTGTGTGTGTGTGTGTGTGTGTGTGTGTGTGTGTGTGTGTGTGTGTATTATATATGTAAATATGAGTGTTAAGGCTGCACGACATTAGGAAAACATGCAATATGCGATAACGTTGCAATGGCGATATGACTTGCGATAAATAAACAAATGCTCAAGTATATGGAGTTAAAGTCTTTCTGCTTTGGGTTCGCTTCTAACATAGACCCCCTACAGTGCAGACACTATTCAAACAACATGGTATTATTGAAAAAATTCCACCTGGCCGTGGACGCTAGGACCACGGACAGCTCCACAGCCCTAGCGAGAGGGCGCACACCCAGGGAGCCATGCACAGCTCAACTAAGTTCAGTTATCTGTGTTATGGACGTTTTCTGGAAGCTGGTGAAAGGAGAACTCAGGCAGCAGCTGATGTCTTATGCAGAAGAATTTAATGTAGACTTGATGCCTAAAGGAGACCAGAAGGTGGAACAATATACAAAGCAAAATTAACAAATGTCACCCACAAGTCTGAAGATGTCTCCCACAGCATCCCCATATATCTCCCTCTACTTGCGCCACCCGTTCCAACAGCACATCCATGAATGGCTAGAATTGCTGTCACTCTCTATGTTACATGTAGGTGTTTGCATCCTATTGGATAGTTAAGCCTAAAGTATGCATTCCTAGATCACATTGTCCTTATGTCTTGCCACTGGTGAAATTTAGTGAGTGGAAGTTGGTGCCTCTCTGTCTGGCACATCTAAATTAGATATGAAAGTCCCTAAACGTAGACACTACAATGTACTGTTGGTTGGTCCTTTATCTATAATCTGAACTTGAGTTCTGCTTAGAGAGAGAAGGGAGTATGTGTGGAATAAGAGAAGGCACTCTTCTCTTAATGGTGTACAGATATAATATACACTATATACATAATATATAGTGGCATATACAGTAATGTGTGAGGATGGTCAAAAATCCCTCAACAATCTGAATATCTGTAATTTATTATGTAGGGCAGCAGGGCTCCATCTGATTGGCCAAATATATTGACATGCAGAGTGTGGATGCATGGTACATTGAACCCCATTTAGCAGTTCAAGCTGTCTTTAGCGATCCATATATCGTGCATGTTGATATCCCGATGGTGGTAAATTTTAGATATATTGTGCAGCCCTAACATGTATGGATGTATATAAACACACACACAGACATTAATAGACAGACATTCATATTTAACATATTTTTGGGATTAATTGTTCCTTAATCGCATGGCAGGTTGGATTTTAAAGTATAAAAGACGACTGCACACACACTGTTGAATTGACTTTTCCTTCTTGCTTTTATCCTAAATGCTACTCTTAGTTTTCCCTGCCCATGCTGTTGGACACACTGCGGCAAGTTGTGCAGGGTAAAGATGGTTTTCCCTACTCTCTCCTGCAAACTCTGCTGAAGCTCATTGTCCTCGTCATCAGCACCCTGCTGCTTGTCATCATCAGGGTCCAAATCATCCAGTCACAGCTTCCTGTCTTCACCAGGTAGGCAGCATTTTCTCATCATAGGCAACAAGTTGTTGCTGTAATTGCAAATTTCTGTCTTATGATATGTAAAGCGTCCTGGTTTGTTATTGACTTTATAGAACAATATCAGGCTATGATCTTAAAAATACACTGAAAGTGAGCTATTTCACATATTATAACACTGAACTTTGTGATGTGATTATTTTTAGGATGAATTGTTTACCTCATTGTCAAATCCTCTAGCTCTTCAGCTGCTGCAGCTTTCTGGACAAAGTGAAACATTTGTAGATGCTAGGCAGTGGAATACAGTCAAAGTCATGGTTCTGAATGTAAATGGATGGCAGGATTATAAACAGACATTACACACTTATTTGCGATTATGTAATAGTTTACATAATGTCTATGTTTATTTGATTAAAGTAGAAAATCTTCCCATGGCTTCTGACTTCCTGCAGCTGATGGATGTGACTAACAGACCTTTTGTAGTGCAGAGAGCTCCGCATGAATACACACATTGTACATTTGCATTGTAGCTGATTTTATTCAGTGACTTGATATCCAGAGCTTACAACAAGCAGTTGTGTGGACTTCCAAAGCCAATGCCACAACAACCCGACAAGCACATTAAAAAAAATATTCCCTGTAATCCACAGTAAAGTAAGCTACCATGTTTTTTTCAAAGAGTCACCATTAAGGACTGTCCGTCTTTTGCTCGTGGACCGTTCCTCGTATGGGCCTCATACTTGGCATAGGTATTGTTAAAGGGATAATTCACCCAAAAATTCAACTTCACTCATTATCTTCTCACCACTATGGCCGATAGAGGGCTGGGTGAAGGGTTTGAGTCCACAAAACACTTCTGGAGTCTCAGAAGTTAACTTTGTAGCAGCCGAATCCGATACTAAAGGGACAAAAGCTAACAGCAGAAAATCACTGTCCATCTTTCTCTCAATTCAGTTTGTCTTTATAAGCAGCAACAATCACAAATGAATATGAAATAAAGACATGCTGTCTCTGTTTGTATGGAGGCAGAGCTGTAAAAGGTAATACAAAAAATGCTCAGTATTTATATGAAGTACGTGACCAGTTAGAAGGCTATGCCAGTGGCCAAATGTTAACGGTTTTATTGGACTAAATATTTATTGCACATAAACTATGAAAACTATGAAATTGTCTGTACAGGATGCCACACAGATGCAAACTAGTGATTTTTCTTTGAGAAGATAACATTCCAGACAATTAGCCACAATTCACTAATCCCCTCCCTGTAATCCTAAAGCTGTCTCCAGATTGTCTCAGAGAAATTCTTTGCTCAAACCAAAACACGACCACATAATACGACAATCATCTTTCCAGTTGTGATTCATTTCCAAAGCGGTGGTCCTGTAAAATAATTTGGGACTGCCAATTGTGCCAGAGCAGTTCGGATACATATAGGTGCTGGAGGTGCCTATCTTGAACACCAAAAAGAGAGAGATCATGAGAAAAGGAAGTCGGGATCTCACCTATCAGCTGTATAGACTTAACATGTTCACTGTGACTGGAGGATAAACAGAAACGCAGTCTTAATACACATTTTAGATTATATGTTTTCGTTGCCAGAGCCTTCGACAGATGGGATATATATATATTTTTTGTGTGATTATAGTTGCTTTTATTTATTTATTTATTTATACGACCTGGTTAGTTGGTTGTCCATCTGAAATTGGTACAGGTAAAACATTACATCATTTCTATTGATACTTGCCATGGACAAAATCAAGGTCAAAAGAGGATGAATCCAAATGTTTGAGCTGACCCCATATGCACTTATATCCCGAAGCAAACTGTCATAACAATAGATCATTTATGTATTTAAGTGTACTGACCTTTTGCTTTACCAAAATGAAAAAAAAATGCATTGATCTTGCAAAACAATGAGATTTCATCTCTTAACTGGTGTTCTTGGGATTATGGTTGTTATGATGAGTTTTGCGGGCTAACTGATGACAATGGCAGTGTGCGGGTATCCTGTACCAGATTAAATGTGAAAAATGTAAACAGTAAGATGCATTATTCAGATGCACTGAACGGAAACAGCAATAAATACTGCATGTCACGCAACTCAATAGTGGTGTGGTGAGACTGTCCCCACACTGTCCCACTTTCAAAAAAAACAATTTCAACAAGAAAATCTTGTTGTAAAACGGAATACAAAACCACATATTTTGGATTAATGTTGTTTTAAACCAGATGCAACCAGCAAAATGTTCAAACACTA
The DNA here is from genome assembly GCF_009819705.1 of Hippoglossus hippoglossus. Classification (NCBI taxonomy): domain Eukaryota; kingdom Metazoa; phylum Chordata; class Actinopteri; order Pleuronectiformes; family Pleuronectidae; genus Hippoglossus; species Hippoglossus hippoglossus. The sequence goes on along the minus strand of NC_047156.1, from coordinate 25,488,342 downwards.
ACGTTTTGTGCAAGCATTTGAAAATGCACCATCCTGCCAAGCACACTATGCTGTGTGCAAGAGTATCAGCTCGGGCATTATCATTGGACAAGCCCTTATTTACCATCCCCATATCCTTGGTGGTTTTGCCAAAACTAGAAGGGTAGCGCGTTGGCTGTGTCTTGATATCTTACAAAAGATAAGATGTCTTTTCAAGTTGGGGAAAAGATTCCTTTCAAGGGCATTCAAAACTGTCATACTAGACCTCTAAAATAAGCTAGAAGGGTGCATACCTCTGCCAAGGTTTTTCCCTTTTAATTATCCAAAATTAAGTGACTCTCCATATTCTAATTTGTCCTGCCACACAATGAACCAAAACATTCTTTACACTTCTCATAATAATCTTTCATAATAGGAAGAAATCTCTGAATTGGTGTTTTGCTCCGTTGCTGCATTGAATAGCTGTATGCAGTGCTATTTGCCATCTGCTCACTCACGCTATCATCCTGACACTCTCAGGATGCAGTTGAGTGAGTACCCGGAACTGGCATGCATTGCAGTTCTCTCTCTCTCTCTCACGCAAGAACTTATCATTCACTCTTTAGTTTGTGTACCTGTCATTTGGAAACTGTTGCGCGTCAGAGCGCATACACATGCACCCTGACCACCGCAATAGATTGAATGGGTTCCGTGGGAAACGCTGCAGAAATATAACCTCCTTGGTGGAGAAAATAAAGATGTTGCTTTATTTTAGTGGCATTTTTCAAAATCATTATTGTCTTCTATAGTCTTACCCTTTTTCCTCACCAATATAATGCCAGTATTCCATAATGCACATGTTTTAGTCTCCTGCTCTACCCAGCGTTAATGGTAGGATTCATTTTTTTCTTCTGTTTCCTCTTGCAGATTTGATAACCCAGCGGCAGTCAGCCCCACTCCTACTAGACAACTGACTTTCAACTACCTACTTCCTGTCAATGCATGGCTTCTGCTGAATCCCTCAGAGCTTTGCTGCGACTGGACCATGGGCACCATCCCTCTGGTGGAGTCACTTCTAGATCTCCGCAACCTGGCCACACTGGTCTTCTACACTTTTCTTGGCCTGTTGGCCTATTACAGCCTGCGCAACAGACACAGCTCTGCCAAGACTGTCATCATGGTGAGAGGAAGACTTCGGTGCATTTTGATTTGATTTTGATTACATGTGCGGCTACAATTTACATATGGTTAAAGGTTGGAAGTTAGACTGCTGCATTGGTTAGTATGTTATGGTCCAGATGCTGACTGAGCTGCTTTTGTAGAATCTGTAGGATATAGACAATATTTTAAAGAAAAGTCCACGTGCAGAGTAAAAGAGACACATTGACTGGACTGCATCGGCTCTCCGCTTTTTAATTTATCAGCATTCATCAAAACGTGATAGAAGAAAGTCCGACTAAAAGCTGTACTGTGAATGGAAGGCGAAGTCCGTGGATATCCAGTGTCCACACCGGAATCAAAGGAGCCTCCTGTATTTGTCATTAGATATTACGTCTTGGACTTTAACTTTGTAGCTCCCCTTTTCTTTAACTTACAGACATGGGTATATTCACTCCAAACTACTCAGATTGGGCTGAACAGTTTCACTGGATATAAATAGCTTGAATGTGTAAGGGGGAAAAAATGGCTTTTATTAAAGCCATCAAATAAAGTAGTTTCTCGTGTTGACCAGCCACAGTCCCACTTCAACAGAAATGGCAGATAATGATGCTTTATTTAAATAAATTGGGTATTTGAACAGCCAATGCAAAAATACCATAGCTTGTACATTCTTCACATAATTATCGATATTAGCTTTATCAAAAAATCGAATAAATTACTTTTAAATCAAGCAAACTAAGTAAAGAAAATGACACACATTAGGGTTATAACTACCAGCACAAATGAACAGAGATAAAGCATAAGGAATAAATGAGTGGTGACTGCTCATTGTGTCATGCAGAAACAAATTAGCTTCTGTTGTGCAACAGGGTCGTGTACATAAAGGTCAGTAAACTTCCAAGCAGTATTGCTTTTAGCTTCGGATTCAGAAAAGGGCACCACAAATCACCACAAACTTAACTCAATTATGACATATGTAGTGTTTACTCTGGTTTGCTAAGAGCATTGTGGAATATATTGCATAAGATCCTACTGCATCAACCTACTTGGCATCATTGCAAGTCCACCATCTGTCTGAAATTGTTTTGGATAAGAGTTTTTTTTACTAGGGGACCTTCTAGGGAGTGCCTTTTAATACCTTCAATATGGTGGCTGCTTGCAGTGCACTAGGCCACACATCATCAACAACGAAGAGTGGCTAGGGCTTTGGCCATATCTAGCAACTGCTAGAATCCACTGTCATAAAATGATAAAGACACAGTAAAAACACATAACATCACATGAAAGCAAGTCTATAAAAATGGGTTTTAAGAAGTGATTTAAAAGAAGACACTGACTCTGCCAGCCTTATCTCCTCAGGTAGGCTGTTCCAAAGCCGAGGGCCCCTGATGGCGAAAGCACGGTCGCCTTTAGTTTTCAACCTCAGAACAGTAAGCAGGGCTCCACCTGAGGATCTAAGGCTGCGTGCAGGCACATAAGGGGTCAATCATGTTGTGATGTAGCTTGAGGCCAGACCCTGGTGTGCTTTAAAAGTGATCTCTCAATCCTAAATTGGACAGGGAGCCAATGGAGAGAAGCAAGGATCGGGGTGATGTGATGTAGCCTTTTAAGACCAGTCCGAAGCTGATAATAATCATGATACAAAATTTTCACCCATTTCATCTCTACCTGGGGACCAACATTGACTTGGGTGATGGCTCCACTACTCTTAGAGATGTATTGAATGAAATAGTAGTAGTGGATAGTAGTAAAACAGAAAATGGAAATAAAGTACATACACAAATATTATATTTATATATATATATATATATATATATATATATATATATATACACACACAATTCAGTTACATTTTATATTCTAAATGTTTTGTACACTTGTTTAAGTCAAATCTCTGGTGTTTGTTTAATAGTGGATAACATGGACTGAAGTAATATTTTTATTGTCTTTCACTTAGGCCCTGTCTTTGATCGTCCTTCCTTTTATTCCTGCATCCAACCTCTTCTTCCCTGTGGGTTTCGTTGTGGCAGAGAGGGTACTTTATGTGCCCAGTATGGGCTTCTGTGTTCTCGTTGCACATGGGTTCAAGATTGTCTCGCATAAAGGGTGAGTACTCGTCCAAAATTATGATTCCTTTTAATTCCTTATGACGGTAAAATGAGCAAACAACTAAAATTTTTCTGTTGTGCAAACACTTAAAACTCACTTGCCTCAGGGAAACATGAAAACTATATCTGTTGTAAACATGTTTTTTCACTAAGCAGTTGTTACTACAATGTTAATGTTGCCCTTTATTTTCTAAAATGAGGTGCAGACATTATTGCATACAAACAAAGTAAAAGCTATTGATATAAAGTCCACGGTTCACCCTTACTGCTCATGCTCTGAAATAATGCATTTGGAAAACTTTCCTTCACATTTTCCTTTGCAGTCACTTGAAGATGTCCTGGTTGATGATTGGAGTGCTTTTAACTACACATGCAGTGAAAACCTTCAATAGGAATTGGGACTGGGAGTCAGAATATACTCTGTTCACCTCTGCCCTTAAGGTAAGATGGAAAGAATTTTGGCAGCATTGCCAGTGTCAGGTGGCCACCTTACCGGTTTAGCCTGGCCACTATCCAAAGTTAGAATGTCTTTAATTACCTTATGAAATACAGTCTTACAAAAGACTAGTCTTTTCTATACAATAACGATTTGTCAGTTTTTTTTTATAACAAGCCATACTTATAATTCATTATGTTCCTTAAACGGTCTGTCACTTCAGGTCAACAAGAACAATGCCAAGTTGTGGAACAATGTTGGCCATGCTCTAGAGAACCAAAATAATTATGCAAAGGCTTTGCAGTTTTTTCTCCAGGCCACTCGTGTCCAGCCAGGTAAGAAACGTAAATCAGGTATTTATAAATCATCTCACTGTTTTGCCATTTGGGTGACACACATAGTCAAACCCATTCAACTACTTACCTCTGCCAAGGAGTTTGTGGTTTCATCAACGTTCTCTTGTCTGTTTGTCAGTTAGCAGGATTACGCAAAAGCTAATCCTGCTAAGAAAGTTGTGAGGTATGTTGTTAGTCTTGGCAGAGGGATACAGCTTTCTACTTTCTCTTTAGGGAAGAGATTATTATGAGATTTCACATGATGTGTTTCCTGCAGAGGAGCCCCCCCAAGCTCTTTGAGGCACGAGGCCAGATGAGTCTGTGGCTGAACGTGCTCCTGAGCTGCCTCAGTTCAGCACAGAGGGGTTGTCCATGATGGCTTTTAGTTTTCTTCTCATCCTCATCTCAAAATTGCTTGCATAATGTCTTTTAAAGTGACTCTGATAGTTTTCACCGTCTATACCTTCTAGATGAAGTACAGAAATGATCAAAATTGTATCTTTATAACTACATTTTTTACAGTAGAATTAGACTGCAGCCCTGCAGACTGCCTTTAGTCAGAGTGAGAAGCTACATCTTAAGTGAGGCAATCTCACCTGGCAGGTAGCTCATCGAAGTCCTGACTTTCCCCATGTGTCTGAGGTTGCGAGTTCAAACCCCAGGTGATGTACAATAGCTCTGAAATTGCCTGGCCCCGACCTATTGGTGCTTATAGCGGCTAAAATGATGCTTGTTACAATGCAGTTCCTCTCTGACGTTGATGGCTTATTTTGCCCATGTTGTGCCATGTATCATGTACAAAACATGGTGTGGATGTGTTAACGAGTTTGTAAAACTTAATTTTGATTAGAGGGAATTTTAAATATGTATTACATATTATGTACAGTTACAGGCAACCTCCCTGCGTCTTATACATTATTTGTCAGGAAGTCTGTCATCAGCTGAGACAGGAACACTTTCGTAATTTGATTAACGATGTGAACACAACCCAATGAGGATTTCCTGCTGTACTTTTCACGAAGCCTCATTTCGACTTGTCCTGACTGACCCCTTTCAACACCACACTTTTCTTACTGCTTCCCTGAAAGATTATTCTGCTTCTAAATGCACCTTTTTGGTTTGTTTCTCAGTATTTATGCTTGTCAATAGTTGGGTTATTTGTGGAATGTTAATGCAAAGTACAGAGGGAGAAACGTGTCAAAATCCAGTGTAAATAGACAGTAACCGGCTAGGTTAAAATCTCTTTTAAAATCTCATACTATGTACAATGTTTTTGCAGATGACATTGGTGCTCACATGAATGTTGGAAGAACCTACAAGAACTTGAACAAGTCCAGAGAGGCAGAAGATGCCTACTTGGTGGCCAAATCCCTCATGCCACAGGTATGTCATCATGTTCAATCAGGCAAAGCGACAACTCTTAGTTATTTTCTTGCTTCCTTCTGTGCACCTGTCCTCACTTGTCTTCACTTTTTGTTTTGTTTGTGGGTGTAGGTATATGTCTGTCATAATCAGTCTTGGCCACTAACTTGAATCAGGTCAACTGGCACATGCCACAGCACTTTATGCAATTTATTATACACCTCTGGGTGCAGCTCCCACTTCACTTCCCTTCTATTTATCTTTGTACAATCTTTAATATTAACATCTGGCTCCCATCACCACCGAGACTCCATTTAGAAAAACAGTGGTCATAGTCATGGCGGTTAAAGTTACAAAGCACATTAACATTGTCATCATGTTTCTTTCCTTTAAATCCTCTCTAGTTCTCAGACTCCAGTGAGACTAATGAATTCTCTCTCCACTCATCAGGTTATTCCTGGTAAGAAGTATGCGACTCGCGTGGCTCCTAACCATCTGAACGTTTACATAAACCTGGCCAATCTGATTCGGGCCAACGAATCGCGCCTAGAAGAGGCCGACCAGCTCTACCGACAAGCGATCAGCATGAGACCAGACTTCAAACAAGCATACATTAGCAGGCAAGATTCCCAACTTTGTACCCATCCCATGATATAACAGCCTTTGTTGTGTCTATACATGTACACACAATTACAATAACCACCATTATTTCAGCTTTCCAATTTGGAGGGAATACGTTATAAAATGTCAAATGATTAGTTCAAAACCCTGGAAATGGCACATACTTGAATTTCAATTCAGTGCGCTCCTCCTCCAACAGAACCTTCTGTAATGATCCCATCCCTTCTACATTAAGTCATTGACAAGCAGTTGTTCCTTGTAACTAGATCTCATCTTTTGTTTACCCTTTCTACTCTGAAATACATTCTGTAATGTTTCTAGATTCTCACTTGTTTGCATAATGTTCATTCACTAAGTAATTAGACCTCTTCACATTTTATATATTTTGTTATGATGCAGTCTTTTGAAATCATTTAAATTTATTCTCGCATCAACTATAAATGCTGAATATTCCATAATGATTAAGCAAAAACAATTATAAATTTGGATATTTGTAAAAAAAGAAATAAGGAGAAACGGAAATATCACATAGATTTAAGTTTTCAGACCCTTTGCTGTGATGACTGATATTTATGCAAATTCTTTCAATCTTATGGACGTTTCTACGCTTTGATTGGAGTCCACTGTTAGTAAATTCAAGGTTTCACAGCTGACCGAGGGAAAACCTAATCCATTGCATCAGACTAGTCTCTCAGTGGACAGGTTTTACAGTACATCATCCCATCGTGTAAAATAATTGTCAATCTATGACTTCTGTGATTTGTGTGACTTGATTTCTTGAATTTGGCTTTGACTCAGAGGGGAGCTCCTTCTGAAGATGAACAAGCTCACAGAGGCCCGGGACGCCTACCTCCGAGCCTTGGAGCTTGATCGTGCCAATGCTGATCTGTGGTACAACCTGGCTATCGTCAATATTGAAATGAAGGACCCATCAGAGGCCCTGAAGAACTTCAACCACGCCCTGGAGCTCAACCCACGCCACAAGCTGGCACTCTTCAACTCAGCACTTCTCATGCAGGAGTCAGGTGAGTGAGGTCTGAGTGAATAGTTTAACTCAAATCCAGTCTCCAGCTCGAGTACAATTAGTAATCCTAATGGAAAGTATTCTTTGCTCTCCTTTAAAGTCTTGTAATGTGAACTGTTGCTAACAAAAGGAAATAACGTAATATTCACCTTCAGGGTGTAGCCAGGTTCTCAGGCATTGCCCTTTGTGCTCCTATGAACCCTACGTGCACTGGGGCAATAGCCAAGTTTCTGTCAGGGAAGACTTCAATGATTTGTAAAAACAACTAAAGAGGTGAGTCATTTAGGTGGACGTTTTTCAGATGCTTGTTTACCATCACTCTCACCTCGGGACAACTCTGAGACCAGTCATTCTTTGATATGATGTCATCTCAGGTGTAAAGGTTTGCCTTAGAGTAGCAAACACTTGATTTATTTCACCCACTAAAAAGAGAGACTTTCTGATTGATAACAAGTTCTTTCATTATTCCTCAAGATGTTCTGTGTTTATCACTAATGCATCTCGCTTCCTCCATCAGATTTTATCTTTCAAACAAGGAAGTATCACATTCTTTAAATGATTCGCCCCACTCAGTTTTAAAAACACACAGTTTTTGTGTTCGTTTTTCCTCAAGTCCTGAAATGACTTGAGCGTGGTTGCCAAATGAAACGCAGCATTGTGTGAATGAAGAAAACATGTAGAACATCACACTTACAGTTCATATGATTCGAGGTTTTTTTTACATTTTCATTGCATTCTCCAGTAGCTCTGCTTTGTGTAGGCCATTTTTAATACTCAGCTATCTCTCAGATGACAAATCAGATGACAAATACAGTTCAACAAAGGGTCACTTGTAAGCTGCAGCAATACACACACTTCCTACAGCGAAGCTCTAATGGACGACCGTACGAATGCTTTGCAGACTCTTTTCAAATAATTATTCAGCTGGATTCTTCGTCACCCAATTCTTATAATCTTTTCTGGTATTCTAGTGGGCTGTGGTGTATGATGATTTTATCCTCATCCCTACTTCATCCCTTCTTCCACTAATCTATGTGTTCACCTTTTTTATAATCCCACAAATTGCCTGTAGCTATTATGGAGGTGTACTGCTAAACAGAATCAGGTTCTGAACAAGAGGCAGATTTGCATGTCAGTTTTTCCCTCTTCAATGTAATGGGGGAGGCATCATCCGACCATGTGCTTCGAGATCATGCTTTGGCCTTACTTTGACCTGAACTGTAACATATACCCAAACCCTGGCGTTAATTATATTCCAACATGTAGATTAATATCAGTGGTCAAGAGGGAATAGGCCTGTCCAAAAATTAAGTGACATGACATTTATTCCTAACAATAACCATAACCCAGACATTAGTTATCTGTAGACAGTGTAGATGGATATCAGTAGTGGATTGGGGATAGAGCTGTTTTACAGGTGAAGGCCTTTTTACGACCTTCTGGCAAGAAGCCTGCACAAGCTGAGTAAAATGAATGGTGCCAAGTTGTCGTTGTAGCATAAGTCAGCTGCTTTATACAAAGTCCACAAACAGTGTTATCTTTCTGAATTACTTCCAGGCTTTGCCAGGCTTTGGTATCATGACTGCCCCCTCAGGGCAGCTTTGCTCAAACGTTTCCTCCATTTTCCTTTTATAGCTTTATAGGTCGGGACAGGTTTTAGAGCATCCTGCTGGATCGACGATTAAAAGCAGTTGTATTGACTGTAAACTGTACAGTTGACTGTACATGTTCAAAAATGTTCATATAATACATGATGGCCCTAGTAGTGATTATAAAGATAAATGTCTCATTATTCTGTGTGTCTGCTTTCTTTGACAGGTGAGCCAAAGTTCTGGCCTGAGGCTAACCGTCGATTCCTCACCTATGTGGAGGAGGAGCCTGAAGACGCCAACGGCTACTTCAACCTTGGTATGCTAGCAATGGATGCCAATGAAAATGCAGCAGCTGAAAGGTGGATGCGCAAAGCCATCGGTTTGCAGGCCGGCTTCCGCAGTGCCCTGTTTAACCTGGCGTTGCTTTACTCTCAGTCCAAACGCGAGATTAATGCACTGCCTGTGCTGGACGAACTCCTGCGCCACCACCCGGAGCACATCAAGGGTCTAATTCTGAAGGGCGACATCCTCATGAACCACAAGAAGGACACAAATGGAGCCAAAGCCTGCTTTGAGCGCATTTTACACATGGACCCCACCAATGTTCAAGGCAAGCACAATTTGTGCGTGGTTTACTTCGAGGAGCGTAACCTGCCACGGGCCGAGCGCTGCCTGGAGGAAACACTGGCCCTGGCCCCAAACGAGGAGTATGTGCGTCGTCACTTGAGCATTGTGCGCAGTAAAATGGCTGCCATGAGCTCAGCCGGGCATCCGCTTACTTCAGCAGAGGGAGCCACTGTGACAGCCAAGGAGGAAGAGCTGAGCAAAGTTGAGGAAGTGATTGAGGAGGTTGCTGAGGGTGGGGAGGAAGGGAGGGGTGTCGATGCTGTTGGAAATGGGGCTGGGGATGAGAAGAATGTGCGGAAATCCTCTGTAGAAAGCCTCGGCGGAGTGGGCGTGGATAAATCAGAGTCTTTGGACAATAGCCAGTCTGACAAGCGGACTAAGGGTAAGTCCACAAAAGAGATTACAGATATAGAGAAAAAAAGAGCAGCTGCCTTGAAGAGACTAGAGGAGATTGAGCGCATATTAAGTGGTGATTGACATTTTTGTTTATAGCTGGACTACTTTTATAGAGCTCTTTACGCATTCTTAATCAATTGACATTTTATTTGATTTAATCATGCAGGGCCGCTCAGCATGATCTTGTTGTTCTAACACTGATTGTGTAAAGAAGGGAAATGGTTATCTGCACATGAAACTAATAATAATAAGCACAAGGCCAATTTGGGGTAATCTATTTAAAGCTTAAGGCATACGTAGATGCCAGTGTGTGTGTGTGTGTGTGTGTGTGCGCTTGATATGAATGTGATCTCACATATCATAGGTCTCCAGCAGTTATACGTATATATATATATTTTTTTTTTTTTTTTTTCAAACGTGTAGTCATTGTTTATCACTGGATTTTTCTTTTCTATTTGTTCACTAAGATGTGACTCACTCCTGTGTTATTGTCTTTAAAAACAGAATGATTGTATCATGGACAATTAAAGGAAATGATGTGTTCCCCAGATTTCCTCAAGGCAGGATGATATCTGCAGAGTGTGTGCCTCTAAATAACCCAAACCACACTGAGAACAAAATAACCCGTCGCACCACATAAACTCTAGGCTCACGATCCATTTCAATGTCTGCAAATATTTATTGATCTTTCCTGCCACTTCCTGTCGACTACATCATCAGCCTGTACGCTCACAGCTGCCCTCACTTCAAAATGTCATTGTGATCCCATCTAAAGACTATTATTTCATTCCCTTTGTCACATTACCTAATTGCATCTCCACGTCCGGCTGCCATCCTTTAGACACTGCAGCCTTATTGTGTTTGTTTCCCAGAGAATGTTTTCTTTTTCTCAGTAAACTGCCCCACACAAAAGTCTTTGACCTGGGAAATGCCCATTTTGTGTGACCGTCAACAATGATGTACTCTCATCCTCAGAGTCAGGCTTCATCATGTGTTCTTCATTTTCCTCCCACTTCACAGGAGGAATTTTTACAGCACATTTGTAGAAAACAGATCTCCTCCTTCATCCTGCTCCACAGCAGCAATGAGGTTTTATCGTTCTGGTACTAAAATATAATTTGGATTTTCCACATTTTCATAAATACTCAGCGTCTCTCTGTAGTCACTTCCAAAAGCTTTGTCCAAGTAAACAAATTAAAACTTGAAATAAACTCAGAACTTAACATGTCCTTCCTGTTCCTGTTTGCGCTGGCTCCTCTCCTCTGTCACGACAACTCTGTGTTCCGATTGAAAGAACAATTTTTGTTATTGCACACGTGTGGAGCATAGCCAAGGGCAGCCCTGATGGTCATGAACTTAACACGAGCAGACCTGTGACTAGCTGTGAGGCAGGTCCGCTGGGTTTAGCTCATCACACCCATTACAAAGCAAAGTGAGTATGACTGTTTCTTCCTTGTGAGCTGCTGTGAACTTCTTCACAGCTCTCATGATCTTCCAGTTTTCGCTTCCCAGTGCAATAATTAGTTTTCAGCTCAATGGTTATGCTCAGTGCAATTTTTCGAAGTGGCGTTGAGGAAAGAACACTAATTACCGTCACTTAGGAGCACTGTGGTGGTACTAAGGAGCCTTGCTATGTATTGACCGTGTTAAGCCCTGAAATTCTATGTACATATATTTACAGTGTTCTTTTCATCCAGTGTTATTTATTCCTTTTTATATGCACTGCAAATGCTGTAGCTGATTTTGTTCACCGATGACAGTATGCTTTGAATCCATGGTGCATTGTTTTGTCACCACTCATTTTTCATATTTACTGTAGTACATGTCATAGATGTTTGGAATATTAAATCAGACAGTCTGGCCCAAAAAGTAGGTACAGCTTTGAACGAGGAAGCGTTTGGTTTGCAACATATTCTTTTTCACTTCATTTTGCTGTGTGAATGATTTTTTTGTACGATTTAAGATTTTTGTTTTTTATGCAATAACCCTTGGTGGTGGGGGTCTCGGTTATTAAATAAAGTGAGGTGACAACTCATCACTTTTGTCCTATTGTGTCGTTTGGCAATATGTATGCAGTCGTGGCCTTCCTGTTGGTAACTGCATATATATCATGTAATGTGGATCATACTGTACCAGTCATATCGTGCCATCCTTCTGCAGGATGTCAAGCCCAGCACCAATCTAATTTCCCATCCCAAATTGAGCTCCAAATTGAAATCCAATGTACCAAAAGTATGCTAACGTTTGTCTCTCTGACCAATTCAATTTAGGATGTAATGTAGTTTATAAATACACGCAGCATCTTATACAACGACATACATCAAAATGATTTCCGGCACTAGTAGTGTGGTACTGCTTTGGGATATGGAGCTTGACATGAGTCAGCCCAGCTAAATGAAAAGAAAAAAATGATAGAAACATTTTCTCACACATGGTATCTAACTATGCAGGTGATACAATGAAGGTGAACATATTGTGGTGCTTGCAACAGGGACAAATTAAGAAATGAATAGCAATGTCTGAAGAACCGGTATCTAAATCACTGGATAATACAGGTTTTATACAGTAGGGTCTATTTTGTCCGTAGAAAGTAGTTTCTATGAAAAAAGTTGATAAAATTAAATCAAACAAACAAAAAATTCTCATGACAACAATTTGTTCTGCGATGAAATAAAATAAAACAGACCAGTTATGTCCATTGACGTTATTAAAGATGGACGACATGTCTTCACTTTCTCATTTGTCTAATATACTGGATACGGGTGCCGCCACCTTTGCAATTTTTCAATTTTTGCCTAAAACCTTCTGTGAGCACCTTCATCATCACCACTACCATCGGACATCAGACGCCTTGCCAAAAAGAAGCAACTATCGCATTTAAGAGGTAAATAAGGATTTGTTTAGGGTAAGTGCTTAAATAAAGTGCTTTCCATCAATAAAAATATAAAAGTACAAAATTACAATGACAAACGGGCACTTTCTAGAATACTACATACTATTGTATGTAGTATTCTAGAAATTTGTTATGTGTGATACTTTAACTTTTGTGTTTAAAGCATCACAGATGACCTGCCATTCACACCCACCGTCTTGACATGGATGCTAAAACCTCAAACTATCTGCATGGACTGGATACCAACCGAGGCAAGTTAGACCCGTTTCAGACCCTTTACATTTATACCATACAAGGATCACGTAAACAAATTTACGAGCAGAAAATTCAATAACAAAACACTTGCAGATGTATATTCTATAAACATCAGCGTCTCTGCTTTCCTGTTTCCTGTCTATTGCCATGGATTAATGTAGTTTGCAGTATACAGGGGAAGCTCATGTGTTGGGACAAAGAAGAATGAAAAGCATCAATACATATGATGCATACCCTGAGCAAGTGCTGCATATACCTGAATCAGGTAATGCTAACTTTTATAATGCCATTTCATAATGACATGATCACAGCATATGAGAAATGATTGGTGAATATAAATAAAGCTGTAGATTGAATCTCTAATGTTATTGTTTGCATAATTTAATGCATTAATACACTATATGAAGTCATTTTCAGACTTCACAGTGGTGTCTACAGTCCTACAGGATGCAGAGCTTATCATTTGGTCCAAATCATTTGGAGATATCCTCTCAAGTAATATTCATATCAAGTTTGCTGAAGTCCATGCGCTGTCCATGCGCTCTTCAGTTATATTGTACAAACACACAGAGAGACAAGGTAAAAAAACAACATTGAAAAATATGGAGCAGACTATCTAAACACAGAATCTCTTAACATTTACTTTTGAACATTATGGGAAAAGTGCGAACATGTCTTTGATCTAAGCTAGAGCCTGTTCTTTCAGGCATGACTGGAGCAGAGTGCAACTGTCAAACTATTAGTCACAATGTGCTGTAGGCTTAAGGCCTTTGCTGCAGGGCTTTTTCTGTCACACATACCTGCTGTTCAGCTATTATCTGAGGCCCTCATGTCAGAAAATGGTACGGTATATTAAGTTTCATTTTGATGTCAGGCGCATGTCATTCAGGGTAGAATCTGCTCCAGTGAGCACTTTGTCAGCACCTAAGAGATCATTTTTTCTGTACACTTGTCATTTACATTAAAATGTGTTACAGCCATAAAAAAGAGGCTGAAAAACTAAATGTAACTGGAAGTGCACTCAGTATAGTGCATACCTCCCCCAAGGCCCAGCAATCCCCTTATAAAACCACATTTAAATTCACTAGATCCGGATTTGGATTTGGATTTGCACCAAATCGCGCACACCCCTAAACACGCCAGATTCTTTTCATTACGATCCATGACTTATTCTCTGAGAAATCAACGAAAAATGGATAGTGCCAATTTACAGATAACCAGGGAAAGGAGAATGATCAGTCTACCTTTCCATCACCATACACTGTGTGGAGTTTTTAAAAGGCCTGAATTGGACTCCAGGTGAAGCAATGGAGAAGAGACCTCTAATAGTTGAAAGCCATGGAGACTGATGCGTTTTGCTCTGTTTTCTGTTTGACGTGTGGATAACGTTTTTCTACATTGCAGAGCCAATAGGTCAGAATTACTTGGGATTGGGATCCAAACTGGTGAGTAATCTCTGAACAGATTCTGCAAATGAACATGCAGAATCTCTAGGTGAGGGACAAACTTTGGGCTGGAAGCCTTCTGGTTTGCATTTCTAGTTTGATCACACAGTCCTTGTGAAGAGCATAGAGGCGGAAAACATTTACCCGAATACATCGGCTATCAGGTTTTTGATTTATCTGCATTTGTATGCAGAAAGCTGGTCATACATGTTAGCAAAAATTTGGTCTGGACCTAAAACACCTACCAAAAGTAAAGCTAATTTGTGTTTTGGGTGAAAATAAATGTTCAACTTGTGTGATAAAAGAAACTCATCTGACCTGTAAAACGTGTACGGCGAACAAAAGACCAAGCCCCAAAATTCGTTACTATACGGCCCTGAGATTGGTTAGCAGCAAGCACCAGTGTCTCGTGTGTGTTTTCAGTAATGTTACATGACTCACCTCCACTCTGCAAGTTAGCAACTGCAGCAACAGTTTCCTGTCTTGTTGTTGTTTGCTCGCTGTTATATCCTCAACTGACTAAAAACGTTTGCTAACACAATGGAATTGTTTGGAGAATTGTATAATTTGAAATGCTGTGTTACCTATACAGTCTAACCCAAACTGCCCCTTACAATTTCTCTTACTCACATGGATAGCACTTATTTATTACTTTACCTGCAGTATAGTATGTTATGGGAATTTCTCCTCCTTTGAATACCTGGCCTTACTTTGTGGCAACTTCTTTTACAATACTTTAACTTAGTGCTTCAAGACACTGGGGCCACCCATATCTAAGGTCACAAGCTCATTTCTGGTCTTTATATCAGCTACTTACTTTTCCACTGTTGATCCTTTTAACAGTATCTGTTTGGTTACTGTTTGTGTTCATGCACACAATTTTCCAGCTTAGAAAAAATAGCATGAAACTGGAAATCCGATTGATATTCCGTCAAATTCTTACAGACTGTATTCCTGGTTACAAGAATGATTTCCCCTCTGATCTGAAGCAACTACCATATTAACAGAATCCTTTTTAAGACAATAGAGCATCTTGACGGTGATCCCTAGAACTCTGACTTTGTAATCAATTATCACTCAAGGCAAGTTAAAAAAGAATTTGGCGGCAGCGGGACGGTGACCTGTACTCCACAGCTTTGGCATTAAGAAGGCGATAAAGCCAAGGATCAGCCCAAAGAGGAGGGTGGCAGGTGAGCAAAAATAGAGAAACGTACTATTCTGAGGTTAGGCTGAAGAGCTCCATTAGCATTGCTGAAGAAATGATGGGGGAGACCTCCAAGAGTTTAAAGATGTAAAGACTGTTTCTATTTGAAATGTTTGTGATCCAAACTGGTTCTTTGTTTTTCACTGTAAGTGGTCAGATATCCAGCTTTGAAGTATTTTTTCTTTCAAAACAACTAATATGAATTACTTGTTCACATTACAATAACACCATGGTTTACCTCATACATTCCAGTCAGTATTAAACAAACACGACCATATAGTGGTATTATCATGTATGACCTTCTATCGAGCTCGCCAGTAAATACGCAAAGCAGCCCTCTCCTAATCTTCATGTATTCAGGACACATTTATGTAGATGGAGTGTAGATAATGGAGTGTAGCGTTTCCAAACAATAATGTTCTTTCACAGATGGCCACAATCTTCCTCTACTCTGTTTCTAATATTCTTTTTTTGGGATCTGCATAGAGGACAGGAGGATGTGACGTGAGCTGGACTGAGCAATGTGGACACATGTTTCTAAATGTAATCAGGTTCAAATCTTATCTAGATACAATCTGGGTATGGAACATATTTTATTTCAGATGTAAATGGGATCAAAGTTACTTTTTAATTTACATCAGAGCTTTACTTTTCATGCATATGAATGGACTCAATTTTCAGTGGTTAACTTTAAACGGTCTCGTTTAGTTTAGAATTCCCTTTTAAAGACCTTGCAGAACTTGGCTGATGTATGTGACAGTTTCTACTATATGCAGAATCTGTGCACAGTTTGAAAGACATGCCTTGGTGCACAGTATGTTGGCACTGTATGTTTTGCTTTTATCTCAACGATTGAGGAATGTAAGCCTGTTGAGACACACATTGCTAATGGGGCCTGTCCATCCGTCCATCACTCAAAATCCTGAACGTACTGTGGGAAAATGCTTAATATACTTCTAGTTGATTTACATCTTCAGTGGAATGTAGCACTAAAACAATCACAAGAATTGGCATAAAGCAACATTCTTGCAATGCAGAGTTTTCTGAGAAACAATGAATATTCATGGTTTATTTACCCTATGAATGTTTGTCTGAGATGTTATCGGCAAAGGTTGGTTGAATGGATTTTAAGTACATGCCTCTAATGCCTGTTTAGCCTTGAGCTAGTCAACGGAAAGACAATTACTGGTGTCATTTCAAAGTTTTGAGCGGCTAGTCAAACCTTTCATCACCTCCTCCCTCCCTGACTCCCTGGACCCACTTCAGTTTGCCTACAGGCCAAATAGGTCGACTGCAGATGCCATCTCCCTCACCCTTCACACTGCCCTCTCCCACCTGGACCAGAGGGACACATATGTGAGAATGCTGTTCATTGACTACAGTTCAGCATTCAACACCATCGTTCCCTTGAAGCTCGTCACCAAGCTCAGAGACCTTGGGCTCAACATTGCCCTCCGTGATTGGATTCTGAACTTCCTGACGGGCAGACCACAGGCGGTGCGGATAGGCAGCACCATATCCTCCACCCTGACTCTAAACACCGGTGCCCCCCAGGGCTGCGTGCTCACTCCTCTCCTGTACTCCCTGTTCACCCATGACTGCGTGGCCACCCACAGCTCCAACACCATCGTTAAGTTCGGACGGAGCTACCATCCATGGAGGACCTCTACACCCAGCGGTGTAGGAAGAAGACCAACCGGATCATCAAAGACCCCTATCACCCCAGCCATAAACTGTTTTGCCTGCTGCCGACGGTACCGCAGCATCCGGGCCCGCACCACCAGGCTCCGAGACAGTTTCATCCCCCAGGCCATAAGACTTTTAAACTCCTCCAAACCAGCACCTTAGCATATTTGCACTATTGCACATAATTGCACCATTGTTTTTCTTTTTTTTCTTTAGGTGTATATATATATTTAGATATATATATTTATTATCTATTTTAAACTTTTGATATTCTATTTTATATTATTTTATTCAATATTTTTTTGCTTGTAAATATTCGGAGCATTGCAATAAGAGAGCCTGTGACCCAAGCATTTCATTGCCAGCAACTGCTTAATGTAATTGTTTTGCATTTGACATTAAACTCTTGAATCTTGAATCTTGAATCTTGAAGTCAATGTTTCTGCTTCGCCTCAAAACAGGAGACTGAAAGGAAAAAGTAATTGGCCTGTGGTGGAACATAAATTCTGCCAGATAATGCCAAATGTTGGAGGGCCACACCACAGAAGTACGGGTAAATAAAATCACAGGCCTCAGTGCAAGACTTGAATTGGATTCCAATTGTGCCAGTACTTAAAACCAGCAGCCTGCATGCACATGCAGCTTCTGGAGGCAGGCCTAAATACACAGTGTGCACAGATGATTGATTTGGTCATAAATCACTTGTTTTATAATACAATACAGTGACATGAATTCATGTGCACACTTTAGATCAAATTAACTAATTAAATAAACTGCGGATTAACCGAAAAGCTTATTTGAGAAGGAAACTGGTGCGTTTTGCAACAGTGCCCTGCACCAGTCAGCACTGGTGATCTGTCATGCCAAACAATTTAACTAAGTAATGTCCTTATCAAATTCAAATTGTTGGAATAGTTGGACATTTTTTTGGTTGTTTTTTTTAGAACTTTCTGACGTGGAGAAAGTCTTTTTTTCTTTCATCTTACACAGAACTGATTACTCTAATGCTCTGTTTACCTGTAGGAACTAACGTTTCTTTGAATTCTCTTCCAGTTGATTCTAGAAACATTTTGCTTACAAACTTGAATGTGCGTCAAGTTCAGCAACACACATTTGTGAACTTTTAAGCCCCAAGAAACTCAACCAGATCTCTTGAAACAAATCTGTGCTACTTTAATAGACAACATGGCCAACAGCACAATATATGGAATCCTGAACAGCTTTGTGTAATTGTTGAACATTAAATTCTAAAACCATAACCACTGGCGATAGTCTGTTGTAATAACACCCCCCTCTCTTCTGGGGAGGCTTTCTTCAAGGTTTTAGCTCCCATTCAGGAATAAGACCATACATTTTTTTTGTGCATGACTTTTGAATTATTATATTTTGTTATTCAGGCATAGTTTCAGGCATATTTGTATTGTAAAGGGAAAAAAATCATATTTTAGGGAAAAAAGGATTGTAGGCAGCATGGGAGAACATCCTATAATAAAGGGCACAGCCTACGTCAAACTCCCAATGAGTTTTAGATTGTTCTCATGTGCTCGGAGGGACAACACTGTCATTGTGGTCCTTCAGTAAAGTCAGATGTTGCTAAACAACATGCTGAACATGATTGATTGATGAAAACATAACACACTGTGATTACAGGGTGACCGTAATCACAACACCAACAATTACATAGTAAATCTTCGTGGCATAATAATTACACAGCAAATGTTTGGAATTGAAGACACAAGGACAAAACGAAATACATAGCAGGGGTGGGAATTTTTGTATGAGTGCAAGTGTTATGTGTTCTGCTCTCAACCTGTGTTTCTTTAAAATTATTGAACTCTCCGTGCTGGGGGGGGGGGGGGCGGCAGCTGTGACCAGAGGCATTATGTCTTCGGGTTGTCTGTCGGTCTGTTTAACTTAGGAACATAAGAGAACAGAAGAGACCATCTTTCCTGAAACGTGGTTGGTTGGTGGGATTGTACAACCGTAAAAGCTTGTTAGATCGACTGCTTAATTTCTTTCTCAATTTCTCCTTGCCCTTCTTATATTTTTTCTTGCACACGGTGCAACAACATACCTCAGACACAGTGTCAGACGCTGCTCTTGGTCTGGCTCCACAGATGCAGCTCAGACATCCCCAGCAGGACTTCAAACAGTTGCACAGACATACCTGACATACACTGAAAAGAATTTGGAGTGACATTTACCTAGAAGCTAGGTAACAATTCTCACTCAGAAATTTTTACTGGGGAAATCCTCAAGTAAAGTTTACTTACTATTAAGACTTGGTAGATAAACAATACTTAAGTAGATTTTACTGGCAATTTTAACCCTTAGGTATAAAATATACTCACATTTTGCTAGTAAATTGTACTTAAACTAAGTTTGTATCTAATTTTGAAAATATTTAAATTAACTAGCTTTTATTTACTTTATATCCAGACATTTCTAAGTAATATTTACATATTATTTGATATACTTTACAACACTATTATACTATGGATTTGTTGCATTTTTAACATGAGCTACTTTTGCCAATACGATTGTTTTAACGTAAGACTTCTGAAAAACAGATGTTTTTACAGAAACAGCACCTTTTATTCCCCCTTCAACACTGATGTAAGAGGTTGCGTTTTACACATACAATCTGGTGGGCATTAAAACATATCTAAATCAGTGCTAGCAGCAGTACTGCAGACTTTCATTTGAAACACTTAGTCAGACTAAAACATTTTCAAATAGGACATGTGACCTTTCTGATGCATTTTACCTCTTAAACAGTTTGATAGGATTATTAAATGTGTGGCTGTATGAGGTACTTTTCTGTAGTCAGTGTATTAGCTACAGTATATGGCGGTCAGCACATCGCCAGTTAGAAGAAGCAGAGATGGGCACCAGCACAGAAGCTAAGTAATGAACTGCTCTGGGTGGGGTCAGCAACAAACGCATTTTAGACATTTAAAAAAAGTGCCAGCCTAGATCCTTAGTTTGTTTGTGTTATTGTGTGACTTCAGTGTTTTAGGGAAAGTTCAGATTCCCAAAGTCACACAATAACACAAAGAAAAATATGTGATTTCTCCTATGGCGTTTAGTTGGTCTTTTAACTTGCTAAAATACCTTTTTTGCTTACCCGGTCCATGGCACATCATTGCTTAGCTTTCATGCTGTTTCTCCATGTAGCGAATACACTGACTATTGACAAGGACCTCATACAATCACACATCAAATAATCCAAACTAACCCTTTAAGGCCTTTAAGTATGCATATTTCAGCTAGCCTGCAATGCTTGCATATTTTGTAACCACTGCCATAACAAAAACTTTTTAACAAAGAGTCTGACTAAACAGACAAACGTGTACATCTACAGAGATTACATTTTCAATGAAGTATCACTGTAAAGTGCAATAGCTTTGTAAGAAATACAGAATAGAAATGCAGTAAGTTAATTCCCAACAAATTCTGTTCTTTTAGGCCTTTGAGCAAAAGGTAGACATTTGCAATAGTCATGAAGAACCTGTTTTCCCTTGTGATGACTGACATGGTCAGGGGTTGTGGCCTTCCTGTGCTGCATTTCCTTCAGATCTTAAAGTCATGATGACTTTAAAAACATTTGAAATCAGAACTTAGAAGACTATGGACTATGGACTGTTTTTAACTATTGACTATACCAATCAAAAAGTTGGCCTAACAACTTTTTGATTGGTACTGTATCTTAAATGTCAATTGTAGTAAATATCTTATTGAAGAATGCAAATTAATAAAAAGAAAATGTTTAAACCACACAAAGGGATATGAGTGGTTTGCCTATAAAGTATTTGTACGGAGATATGAGTAAGTCTTAGGTTTTCATTCTGGTCAGAATAATCATCACAAATTGACCTGGTCGTCCTTGATGAGTTCCTCTCCAGACTCTCCAAGTTACTCAATTAAGCAGCGGAGGATGACATCTCTTCTACCTTTGATATGTTGCTGTTCGACAGACAGAACATCATATAAGATATGATAGAAGGTAGAGATGGAATAATGGTGTGGAAGCTAATACAAATATTTAACTTTGACCAAATGAACCAAGTGTCACCAGTTATCCATACGTCCATCCATGTACACAAGCCCAACATAAGATTATCATCACATGAATTTTAGACATTACCTGCCTGAGTGAGTCCAGCATAGAACTTTTTTTCGTGCAAGGCACCCTGTCCTCTGTCCGAAAACCCAGTGTCCAAATGGTTTGCTGGAGAGGAATTGATGTGATCCTTCTTAACTCCTCTTTGTTTTAAAACAAAAGGTTAACACACACAACATAGTTAACCACCATGCTAAAACAATACAACACTTCTCTGTTTGAAATATTGAGCAGCAACATTAACTGCTGCTTTCATAATTAACATACAGTTTAACCAATACCTATTTTAAACAATTTTAATGAAAGATACAATATGTTCCAACTTACTAAGATAAATGTAATGTAATGTAATGTAATGAAACACAACACAAGACATCTCCACAGAAATGAGCTGGTGTGTGTCTAGAAAAGCAGCACATGTGCCAGAATGATAATAGCTAGCAAGCTAAGCTAATGCTAGCAAAGTAGTCTGTGGCCTACTCACACACTGACTTTAGCAGATGAGCTAAAATGAATGTACAAAGTAAATTAAGCATAAAACCTACCCCAGTGGCTTCACATCCACGAACTGTCTCATCAAATGAGGTATAAAATCATCCAGGTGCTGTCTGTGCTGTCTGTCCTCCTGGGTCAGTGCTGTCTGTCCTCCTGGGTCAGTGCTGTCTGTCCTCCCGGGTCAGGTGCTGCTGCTCTGGTCAGTGTCTAACCTATTGTGTGAAAGGAGAGCTAACTGTCCTCTCACGTCACTGGCTGAGCAGGAAGAGGGTTTCGAATTTCACTCAGTTACCCAAGTAAACTTGACTTCATTATGTCGGGTCGTGCAGTCAATACAGAAGGGTAGTTAATATTACTTGGCGTGAATGATAAAATGTACTTATCAAAATGATGATTTATAATTACTAACAAACTTCAAGTAGCAGATTAAATAACACACAGCATTTTGAAGTAAAGGCACTAAAATAACAAGCCACGTAAACATTACAGGGCCAAAAAAATCCTTTTTCTCAGTGTATGTCTGTCACTCTGGCCGTAGTGAGAGCAAACAGCTCCTGCATTAGGCAGAGGAACTGTCCCTCTCTTCATCTCGCCTGAAAAATGAGAAATCTCAATTTTTTCCAAGTAATAACAAGATCAAGTCAACATTTCTTTTGAAGAATGAGCTGGTGAAAATCAATTTGACCAATTTACTGACAAAATGTTGTAACTTCAATACACTGCTGGGAAGGAACTGTTTTGCGTTTTTGTTTCTTCTTAATGCCCCTGGTGCATGTGTAAAGGCCTTTATTCACACATTTTACGAGTTGGCTTTTGCATGCCATTTTAAATGATGTATGCATTTTTTCAATTTGTACACACGATTGAGGTTTCTCAGTTGGTATAAATATAACTATTCTCATAGTACTCTTTTTTACAATTTACAGGAATCCTGTTCCAAGGATTAAACACTAGTGCGTACATGGCCTTTTTAAATGAGGTCCCAGGTGTCTAGTTTCCCAGCAACCATCAAACAGTTGTAACGCTTGTATGCTAAAGGCCACAGTTCACCTCTCTTCATTTACTTGGTCACCTGTCTTTGACCCTGCTACATTTGTAGTTCTTTGAAGAGGCGCGCAGCAAGCAATGCGCATCATTTTATTTGGGCACTGCAGACCATTCATCATTCAAGTGTCAGAAAAGGTAGCCAACCAAAAGGGTTAAGTCCCTGGACAATCGTGACTCCTCACCTCAACTTCTTTAAAGCCCAGTTCGCCACCTAGGTGTTCGGCTCCGTCTGACCCCAGGTGGTAAACCTCACACTGCAGCGCAAAGATAATGATCTGTGAAGAAGCTGTGTGAGGCCGGAGAGTGCACACTGGGAACCAGATTGTTGTTTGTTAATCCAATGAAGAATAGTGCAACACAAGATGAAACTGTAAAATGTTGGTTGAAATTATATTATTTATTAAATCTTTTTTTTTTTCATTAATTATTGTATTCGCTATTTATGCTCTTATTGACATTATTCAGTCAAATAGTATTTTTAGTTTTAGTTATTCATTGGTTAAAGAAAACCAAAATAACTTGTTTTAGAAAAGAATTGTCTCAAAACCCCAAATCCATGTCTACAGTGTTTCAGTTAAGACACGCCTGAATTTTCAAGGCCAAAGGTCAAATATGCAAATTGTGTGTTTAGTCCAAACAGCACAGATACAGAAAAACAGATTTTTTTCATTTTAGCATTTAGAAACGGCATTTTCTTGCTTTAAAGTGTTAAAATACACAGCAGGGATTTTTTCACTATTGTTTTTGAGGTAGAAAAAAATGGGCTAAATTAAACATTTGTGTTGAATAATTAAAATAATCAGCTGATCAAGCAGTAATGAAACACAAAATTAGCTACAGAGTTAATGACTGTTATATAGGTCATAAAGGGCGGCTGGGGCTGAGGGGGGAGAGCGGTCCTTCTCTAACTTGTGCGCTTTTCAACCAAGTCAGCGGGTCTTCATCACCATCAACGACCTTTTCACTGAGATAACAGTCCATCTCTGTGTCTGCGTCACTGGCCAATTCAGCCACAGAGTGATTTCCTTTCTTCACCGTGGACACTTCCTCTTCTCTCTCCTCATCTTCCACACACTACTGAGCCAACAAGGCCAGCTCTATTTGACCAGAGCTACATCATCTCAAGCTGCACTCGGGTTCTGATTAAGTCAAGCTGGGTGGAGGTTTCCAAGTCTCCCTTGTAAAAGGTTGGAGGAAAGTCACGGCCTGCATTGTTTGCATAGTTTTCCATTATCAGATTTTTTATTCAGCTGCCTCACAACCATCTTGTTGATGACTGTTGTCATGCTGGTATCTTCTTTTTACACTTTGATTGCAGCGTCTCTTTGTTGATGGAGCATCGGGATGACGGAGGACACATTGAAAATGTCTGTGACAGTAGAAATGGGGCTAAAGCTACAGAATCTACAGCTCCATATTTGATACAGATACAAAGACAATGTTCATGTCTCACATCCACTGAAAACACATGGGATACACATGTAGCAGCATGGTGTGCACTCACACATTATCCACAGCTTCCTTAAATTGTAAATACATTTTTTTGCGGCTCTCTATTGAAACCTTGTGGTGTGTAACTGAAACATGCCACGTTCAGTTTGAAACTAAAATAGTCACAAATAGGGGATTTTGTATTCTGTTTGGCAACTAGCACAGAGAAGGACACAGCAAAGACAGCAAAGACATGAACATGTGCAATAAATGTATCCCAAAAGACTTAAATGCGTCGCTAGCACTGTTAAGTATAGCTTAAATAGATTATAGTCTTGTATCCCATTACTTGTTCAGCTGCTAGCTTCATTAGCCACATTTTTATGAATTTGTAACAGCAGACTGAGACAGCAGCCACCCCGTCTCTAACAGCATTACCTTGAGGTGATAAACCGTCATCAGCAGCAGATGGAGGAGGACGAGGAGGTGGCTGATGCTGACTTATTGAGTCTAAACACTATGGACGGACCCTAGAGCAGCAACAAACGTTGTTTCTGCTCTAGAAGTAATTTTAGTTACTACAGTATTATCCCCTTTTACAAATTAGATAATAAGAATCAATAGGAATATGAAAACCCTTCACACACAGTGTCAACATTTCTCCAATCAAACGGAGCCCTTGATGCATGGGGCATGCATTCTTCAATTTGGCCAATCAGAAGAAGCCCCAGCTTCAATGAGGTGGTGAGGTTAGGTAGCACAATGGCTGAGGAAGACATTTGAACTTTATATCCTACCATATTTGTTATTTGTCCTATCGTCATCGCTGTATTAAACAATGTTTTTGCACATCGCAGATTTTCCTCATATCCTGCATGCAAGAGTTATGATGAGTTCTGCCTGTCTGCTGTGGATGGTATAACCTTTATGGATTTTTTCATGGTCTAGCTGGGCACTGATATAGGATGAGTTCTCCCTGTGCACCTGATGATCAGTTGGAGTCAAGTGGCAACCCATCAACATGTCAAACCCATTTGGTTTGTAAACTGCTGTTTTGAAGCCTCTTTAGACAATTTGTCCAGTGCCATCTTGTTTTTTTTTAAACCACCAGTAACCATATTTGGAGGAGCAGGGTGTGAGCCTGACTGAGAGCTAGAGGACACTGCACACCCACCTACACTTGCAACCTGCGCCCATTGGATGAAAGTATCTGTCAGATCACAGTGTCCATGCACCAATGCATACCATACTTTGCCAATCTATTCTTCTCTAAATGGGATGACAATTTAATAAATGAACATGATGTTTTGAAGAGGACTTGAAACTAGCGATAGAGACAATGAATTCTATAAAAAGTTTCTAATGTTTACATCAAGTAAACTCTTCTTGCAACCAGTGGAGGCGCCCTCTGCTGGCCTATCAAGCATCGGATTGACGATGAGAGATGAGTCCGTTGTCAATGTCTGAGAGAAAATAGAGGGACAGAGAGTGACAGTGGGACAAAAAAGGGGCACAAAAACAGACATCTAATATATTATTATGAGAACTGTACAAAATGTTTTTGGTTCATTATGAAACAGTGGCGCGATAAATCAGACAGTCAGTGTGATGGATGGGAAAACACTGCACACAGCTGAGCCATATGATGAGTACTTAGCAGATGATAGCAGAACTCCACAGAGACGACTTCAAAGAATATCCACTGAGATGTTGCAAAGACGTCAGATAACAGAGGTGCCCATGATCGAATGATTCATTCATTAAAATACATTTATTAAAATGTGGAATAGATGAAATATGTGTGGCAGGGGGCGGCGTAAAGCTCACCTGGTAGAGCTGCTGCCCCAACGAGGCAAGACCTCGACCTGCGACCATGTATGCACATACAAGCTTACTCTGTCCTATCCATTAAAGGTGATAAAAAAGCCCCAAAAATAGATGTAAAAAAAAAAATGCATTGCAGTTTTTTTACTGCAATGCATTTCAAATATTCAAATAACTCATGCAACTCCAGTTAAAAAAAAAAAAAATACATATATATATATATATATATACACAAAATTATATATCATTTGAAAAGTCAAAGATGGAAACAAGAGGGATTTAAGATTATTTTAAAAGACATTTAACAGAAATACAAAAAGACTGAGAGACTAAATTATTGTTGGTCAGGTCCATCTTATAAGGTAGCTGTAAATTTAATAAATGCAATAAATGCATCTAATTGTGGCGGTCCTCTTCTTTGTCCGTTAGGCTCCGTCATGCATGATGAAGTGAGATTTATTTGCATACAGTAGCAAAACCCTGCTACGCCCCCTGGGAAACTGTTGCACGTGGGAACTTGCTCTGCAAGCGATTGGTGTTGTTTGCAACATGTGTGGCTTGGTTCAATGGAATTCTTTTAGAAGGTTAGAGGAAGAATCTGCTCAGGGGCACTTTGAACTCGTCTCCTCAATATAACTGGGACTTCAGCGCAATTTATTGGACATACAACTGATTTAAGGTGAAAGGTTCATACCAAACCCTTCAGGAAACTCTGAGCTCACAGCCAATTTGAGCGCTGGAATGAGGAGTGAGGACTGAGGAAACAGTTCTGCAGCTAAATAACAGAAAAGTTTCAGGCCTTCTCAGTGTCTATTAGTACATTAATTGATGTTCTGTATTAAGCTTCAGCATTCATTAACAAACTACAATAAAGACTGGTTAAAAATAGAATTAAAGTAACAGTTAATTAAATAAAATAAATTGTTTTCTTTTTTACTTTTTGACATTAGTCTGCAACAGGGTATGACAGGGTATGTGAATATTTAGATAGGTGTTTCCGAAATGGGGGTCCGCAGCAAACTGCCACGGGGTTTGTGAATTTTCCTCTAGATTCGTTGATTACAAATGTTATGATCTGAAGAGTTTTCTAAGTAAAAAAGTTGGCTATGTCATTTTATTCCAAAGGACATACATGAGAGGGTCCGTGGCATCTTGTTAGGGCTCCTTGGCTGAGGAAAAAAAGAGAAGCTCACTGAGAGAAGCTTTATTTAACACGCAGATTCCACTTTTCAAGCCTTTAAATATATAATAGATAATAATTGTTCTTTCTATATATATTGTTGTTTTATGTCCGATTGTTGTTTTTATGTCCAAATGCACCAACCACACCAAGGCTATTTCCTGTATGTGTAAATATACTTGGCAATAAAAATAATTCTGATTCTGATTCTGATTCTGATAAAAAATGATTTTCATCAGACAAAACACAGGAGTGAGCAGTTTTTCTCTCAAATCTTTCATCTGAATGTAATAACCACGATCTCACTACTTTTATTACCTGCTCAGTCACACTATGAGGATGGTCCTCATCTATGTCAACTCTTGTGAGCAGAAAAAGCTCTTGAGCAACCTTTCCTGTTTTTCTGGCTCGGGGTCCTGTCCCACAACTATTATACACGTAACTCAAACAGGACACAATTACAGACATTTATTTTCAACCAGATGCCTACAAGGCACAGGGTGTCTGTTTGCACACACACGCAGGTATTCATTATAGAAGCAGCTGCTTTCTGTCTGTTTTGCCTGTTTTGCCTGTGTGTAATCATATTTCTGTAAGATTTGTCTTATATCTGAATTTTTTGGGGATCTGTACCAAATTGCACACTTGTAGATATCAGTATATTGTCCATGAATCAGAGGTGCTGTCCTCTTTACAAATGCAGCAAACTTCTTCATATTTTCAGTTTCTTGAATCTTTAAGATAAATCTTTTAATTGTCTTTTTAAAGACCTCCTAGTCATTTGAACTGATCTGCAGTTCAGCATCAATGCTAAACCTAGCAACATGCAGGACACATCTTGATGGCTTCCCGCCCCCATTTAAACCACCAGGGGTGACTTTTTCATTTAGGGGCCAGCTAAATTAACCCTGAAAGTAAGCTTCATATTAAAGCACTGCGTCTCAGGAAACATTTACAAGGAAACCAAGTGAGTCAGGTAATCTAACAGGGGCGTTATAAAGTAGAACACTGCTGGTTCCTCCAACATAGTTAACATATTTTTAACATTCAGACATGTAGTACCTTTGAATGGTGACGGGTTACAACCAGGCAAGTACCTTTAATTTCTTCTTTATTTCACATCGCAGAATCCATAACATTTTGAATATACACATCCCATCCCTCTCCTACGTCACCAGTTTATTCTAATGTTAAAGCCCTGTTTACACTAATGCAGATATTTTGCTAAATAAACTATCCCTTCTGCGTTTGGGCCTCTTGTCCTCATGCAAACTGTGTTTTAAGTAAAAGTGAGACTTTCAAAAACTGCGATTGGAAAAATAATGATGTCAGAGCTTCCTTTGTGCATTGTGCCCACTGTTGCTAAGTGTAATGAGCACGCACCAAAGACACAAACAAACACAGATATCAATGGTTTCTCTAACATTTGGTCAGCACTGCTAGGTCTGATTACAAGTTTGCAGATACATTTAGGCATCACTGACACACATTACAAACATTAACAGTCCTCTGCTTGCCCAATATTACTTGGACCACAGCGTTCCTCTTTGGGGTTTGATGGCCCTTTGAGCCACCTACTTTATAGTTGTTTTTGTGTTCTCGTCTGGATATTTTGTAAAACGAACGGACTGACTTCTTTTTTTTTTTTTTTTTTATGGAGGGGAAAATATCAAGTCAAAAACTATCTACAGTAGTGTTGACAAGGCCTTAGTCTACCTGATAAAAGAGGTGGACAAAATGTTCTAAATACTTAAGTTTAATCTACTTGCTCTAAAGTCACATCAGTAACACCATTCTAAAACAGCTTCAACTATAGCTTGAGCACCTGATAAACTGAGTATATTATAGCAAAGGTTGAACTCTTTATTTGTGTGTCATTCCTGAATCACTTATTCAGCTTTTTGTGTACTAATGCATGTATCCCATACACAAACCTCCTCTCATTCATCGTTCTTGTCATACAAAAGATGAGGGCCTACATTATTTAGTTACTTATTAATACTCATTCTTCACTACACAATGCAATGCAGAAACAACCAGACCTTGTGAACAAGCTAAAGTTCCCGGCAAAACCACAAATCTCACACGGTGACTGGAGGTGTCCTGATGACTGTGAAAAGCAGAATTGATGAAATTCCAAATTCCTTCAGATCCCCCAGCAGGCTGTTGTCCTGCTCTCCCCTTATGAGTGGGCAGCAGGAAAGAAAACAGATGGTTCATTGTATAGACATGCCAGGAGCTGCAGGAGCCAGCACGGAGACAAAGCCACAGTGGACATTTAGAAATCATTAAGGCCTCAGGAGCCACAGCAGACAGACACGCAGACAGACTTGAGTCATGCTAATTGAAGGGGCAAATATTCTTCCCTTAATGGAGTTAAAGTGGTTTATATCCATGTCCTATAATCTCCAAGGGCTCTTTTCTCCACCTCTCATGGCTGCTGTTTTGGTCTCGCCACAGTGCCGTAACTACTATCATGAGGAACTCAAACTCCTCTGGTTGGTTGTTATCCTGTGACCCAGCTAGAGGTCAGACTCCTTTACCCTGGCTTAACTTCCAACGTCCTCTTTAGTCACATATGTTCTATTTAAGTAATGTAAAAGTTCACGGAGCATCTTTCGTCCTTCAGATTAAATGATGTTTTGCAGCCTTTGAAATCCAGTGGTGTGTTGATTCATTCACTGAAATGCATTTCATCAAAACTGTGGAGTAGGTGAAATATGTGTGGCAGGACATATATAACTTGATATAAGTTAGGGACTTTCTTACTGCAATGCCTTTCAAATATTCAAATAACTCATACAACTCCAGTAAAAAATATTACATGATGCACTAAATATATACATATAAATGTGCATATAAGTGTAAGATGCTGTAAGAAGCAAACTTCAAGTCAAAGAAAGGACAAAAAATCAAAAGTGAAAAGTCAAAGAAGGAAAAAAGAGGGATTTAAGATTATTTTAAAAGACATTTAACAGAAATACAAAAAGAAAAAAACTAAGAGACTAAATTATTATTGGTCAGGTCCATCTTATAATGTAGCTGTAAGTTTAATAAATGCAATAAATGTGAAATCTGATTGTGGCGGTCCTCTTCTTTGTCCGTTAGGCTCCGCCATGCGTGATGACGTGAAATTTATTTGCATACAGTAGCAAAACCCTGCTACGCCCCCTGGGAAACTGTTGCACGTGGGAACTTGCTCTGCAAGCGATTGGTGTTGTTTGCAACATGTGTGGCTTGGTTCAATGGAATTCTTTTAGAAGGTTAGAGGAAGAATCTGCTCAGGGGCAGGCACTTTGAACTTGTCTCCTCAACATAACTGGGACTTCAGCGCAATTTATTCAATAATAATTTATTCAATAAAGACTGGTTAAAAATAGAATTAAAGATGAGTTTTAATGTAAGGTTGTTTTAATGAAATGAAATCATCTGGCTATAATTCCTCGATATCTTATATATAAGATATACAGCTGATGTTGCTCAGACATGTTGTAAAGCAGATCCAGGAGCAGGTTGGGGACTCACTTCCAGTCTGATATGTAAAACAAACACATGGGCAGTCAGAGGTCAGTTCACGTGACCTTTCAGAGTAAACAGGCAGCTCCTGTATGTGAGGATGTAATGCAGCTCCACAAAAATATCATATCTCTGCTTACTCATAGTCAGCAGTGTAGTGGTGCCAGGAGAAGCTGTACAGTCTTAACTATTTTTTTTAAACAGCCCTTCAGCAAGGTACAAACATTGTGTTATTAACATGTAAGACCAGTGTGGCATATTTTGTTCACCCAAAAATGTGTATTATTCACTTAATTTCTGACACTGATTTACATCAATACTGGTCCACAAACTTTGGGGTGACGCAAATCAATGATGATGCATTTTGTGTCAACTCGTCTATGGGCCAGTAGTTTTTTTTGGTAAACCGTCACTGAACAGTGTAGGCCGGAGTTTGCCACCATTATAAAACATTATTATTGGGTCAGTTTGCAAATATTACTGGATAAATATTACAGTTTGCAAATATTACAGATATTACTATATTAATTAGTTCATTCTGAATGATGCACATTCAGAGTGATTTAAAAGCCGCTGTATGCTGTGCTGATTGAAAGATAAGTTGGTATAGCCCATACCTGCCTACAGCCTGCACCATACCACTGCTAATAGTTCTAGCTTCTTATACTAAAATGTTCAGCTTACTTCTATATTGAACAAAAAAATCCATTAAGTCATGAAATCTTTTTTGTTTCTCAAAATATGTGCAAAGAAGATCATTTTGAGAAGATTATGTTCCCAGTGGAAATAAATATTTGTGTGAAAGTTTTTCCCTTGAACCTTCTATTCAGAAGAAAGCCTGCTTCCAATCACAACTGTTCACAGTTGTTGGGCCATGGTTTTGTGTGAAACCACACTTCGGCCTACATGTGCCATCAAGCCTGAAGCAGCATGTCCCTCCAGGACTCCGTCTCCCAGGGGCCATTAAAAAACCAGAGCAAGGAACTCAATGTCCCAGAGGGCATCAACTTCACACAGAGGGGTGGAAACCCCCCCCAGGGACACAGGTTTCAACTCCCATTGGTCACTCTGGACCCCATGACTGTGAGGTCACCGGGCCAATATAAAGTCAGGTTTGCCCTCTTCTGACTCTCTTTCTAAACTCCCTCCAAGGAGAGAAGGCGGTCGAGCCTCTCGATCTCTCTTTCTAAACTCCCTCCAAGGAGAGAAGGCTGTCGAGCCTCTTCCTGCCTCTTCCTACGATCCTTCCACAGGAGGGAAGGCTATGGAGCCTCTTCTCCAGCTCACATCTTCTCTTCCCATCCAACTCTTCGAGAGGAGCACAAAGGTGCAGCTTCCAGCTCATCTCACCAAGGAAACCTCTCTCGCCCTCCAAGCTCTACCAACGTCCTAGCAGCGACTCGATGTCCTGCTTGCAAACTTCAGCCAGCAACTGAACTGAACTCAACAGAAACCAGCAAGACGACACAAAACTGCGAACTGCCCAGCAACTTCCGTTTTCCCTTTCCACGGACTGGTAACACATCTGGGCTTAATATTATACTAGGCTAAGCAAGACTGTTTATTTCCATTCTGTGTGAGGTTTATAAGTTTGATTTGTGGTGTTGTGATATTTTGGGTACAAGTTATTGAGAAAGTAATGTTAGTCTGTTATGCTCTTCACAGTCTTTCGTTGCATCCAATCTAGTAACTTCCTCTAA
Organism: Hippoglossus hippoglossus; assembly: GCF_009819705.1. NCBI lineage: Eukaryota > Metazoa > Chordata > Actinopteri > Pleuronectiformes > Pleuronectidae > Hippoglossus > Hippoglossus hippoglossus. Next base: position 25,455,923 of record NC_047156.1, on the reverse strand, counting down.
TTTGGCACACACACAGACACACGCATAACTCTTCACCTCATTATCTCTACAGGTCGTAAACATTCCAATAGGTAGGGAAAGGGTGTTATCTCTTTGGCCAGCGACCATCTTGAAAGCACGCTGACTCACACACATGTATACACACATTACCTATCTTTGTTTAGCAATTAGACCGTTAGTAATTTGTGTTTTATACTTTATTATATTCATAATAAATGTTTTTCTTTCACAAATGTTTTTTCATTAATGTTGCATAAGTGAATTTCGCCAACCTCTACACTGTCAAGAACCCCATATCTTTCAACTTAGCTAACTATCTATATGGTAATTTTGGTTATAGTTATTAATTTAATTGTTAATCAGAGTTCCAAATTTGTAGTTAGAACCTTATCTATGAGACTTAATCAATAAATTGGCTATCTTTTCCCTTCCTTGAAGGGTGGTGCCCCGAGGTAACTTTAATCAATTAAAGTTATTGTTTAATATTAATAATAAAATATTAATATTTAATATTTTATTTTGATAACCAAATTTATTGAATGCCGAAAGGCACACCATTTTATGGTATCACGTTTGATGCATTATGGCACAACACAGTGAAGTCTGCAGATTATCCCATGGGACATGGTTTCTTATTTTTATTCACAAATTCTCCATTGTATTTGCGCTGGCAGCTGAAATTTCTTAGAAAGCTTCAGAAAACCCCTGATCATCAAAGGGGTGGGTGAGAGAATGGGTTGATTAGGGTGAAGCCATTTGCACTTACATCCAGCTCCATCAGCTTTGTCCCATCATGGCTCAATATTCTTATAGCCAAAGTAATCAAGGCAAAATGAAAACATGACTGGACTGCACCCAGTGCCTCCAGTTTCCCTTTGGTGGATCTGTCCTGAATAAGATTTGAGTCAACATTTGCACAAATGTCAAATATTTCAGGGAGAAGGAAAAACCATGTGAAAATGTCTAAGTCAATGCATCACAAGCAACTAAATACTGTTTTCATCCAAGAAGTGCTTCCGGAATTGTTTTGTCAAACAAAGAGATAGCAGTCAGCAAAACACAACCCAACCAGTCACTGTAATTACAGAAATATGTCTGAATTTCCTCCCACTATACATGAATGAAGCCAAAATACCTCTGTGCTCCTGCCCCTCCCTGGAAGTTTGCTGTCCTCCAGCTGTAAAAGCCCCTAATTCAGAGAATTTGTGAGAATCTTACTTTTATGACAAAATATTCTCTGTGACTCTCTACGGCCCTCTAAAAATAACATTTTGGGAAACAGAAAAACAAGACCTAGCCATGGAAATCATGTGTTCTGCTTCGTTGTGTTTTCTAAGAGTGGCAGATAACAGTTGTTACAGTAGATAACAGACAGTTGTGTAACCTGCTCACTTGATGAGCTATGGCTCATCAAGTTCTCAAGAGACTGAGTCAGAGGAGAACTATTTGTCTGTTTGCATTTTGAAATGTGTTTTCATAACACATTTGACCCCAAACGAGGTCATTTACACAGTTATTATAGGAGTCCACCAGAAGTGGCTAAGCTAGCGGATGTTAGCATTTCCAACGGTCCCTGAAGGCTCCTCGTCAGAAGATACCAGAGGACATTTAGGCTTAAAACTTGGTGTAAATGACCTTGTTTCAACTGAATATGAATGTCGGGGCTTCCGGACACTTGGATGACACCACAGCAGCAGTATGGAGGCATGTTATGGTTTTTCTTTTGTTTTATTACATCTGAAGAAGGACTCACCATTGACTTCAATTGTATTGGATTCTGCTCTAACAAAGTTTACCCCCTGAGACTCCAGAAGTGTTTTGTGGACTCAAACACTTCTAGCTGAGGACTTGGTAAATGGCGCTAGCTCATGGAGTTTACCGTGATATCCTCCGTTCTGGAGGGTGTGGACCAAAGACAATTACATCGGATTTGGAGAGGTCTAGCTGGAGAAAGTTGTTTGCCATCCTGTGTTTTATTTCAGTGTCATCAGCGTAGCAGTGAAAGTGGACATATGATTGCGGATGATGTTGCCAAGGGGGAGCATAAAGATTATAATTAAAATTGAATTTGATTTTACAACCCAGATATGGATACAGACCTAACTCTTATTTACTTAGTGCTTGTTGATTTAATTAAACTGTATGAGGGGGAAAGATCAACAGGAGAACAGATCCTTGTCTCACAGTGCTCTGTTTTTAGAGGCCACATGGTCCCATTGAAAATTATCATGGAGAAACATCAAAGCAGGAGATTAATATTAAGTTGATGCCAATTACAATATTGCGTCAGAAATATGCATCACACAATCAAACACGATCACATTTGACATAGACAGAATGTATCTGAATATTTCTTTTCATGTCTCTTTCACAATAAACTGAAAGAATAAAGTGATATTGACACTTTTAATTTCCCTGGTGGTGTATCCTTGTTTCCTGTTCAGTGTCCGATATGTAGTCATGTCTGTCTGCCACAGGAACGTCACCATGGCTGAATAACTCATTGTCCCTTTCACAAGTTAAACCTGTTTGCCTTATGTCCAGGGGCCACAGAGGTCTCGTTTAAGAACACTATAAATCCACCAACAGTAAAGTTGTCATTCAGGTGTGGAAAAAATTTGCAAAGTTGATCTTTTGAGGAGGAGAACTCACTTGAAATACTGTGAAATAACTAGATTGGCAGCTAATTAACCACATTACGGGGATAATGTACTTGAGTAAAATTCAAATGGGTGGTGCTCAGTGCAGGTGCAATGAGTGGATGTTTAGTTTTCTTCAGCCCAGATAGAGGGGCTGCAGGGGGATTCCTGAGGACAAATTCAAACAACAAACAGCGAAAGGCAAGTTTTGCTTTCTTTAAGCATTGTTGGATGTCAAGTGTCAATCCTATTACAAGTTTGCAGCTATTTAACATCACTGCACCACATTATTCACAGGTGTCTCATCACCTAATACTACTTGGACCACAGTGTTCGTCTCTGGTATTTTACAGACTTTAAAGGGCCCATATTGTGTAAAATTCCTTTTCTGGGCTTTTACTATCTGTAATTACTTGAAGGGGGTCAGTAGGGACCCTCAAAGTATGAAAACTGTCACTCCACGGACTTTTTCACTCAGTCCATTCTAAGAAATATGTTATTGAAACGTCGCGTTTCGTACTTCCTCCCCCGTATGATGTCATCATAGAATCGAGTGCACATTCCTCCTAAGAACGTTACTGTTGGAGACCAGCGGTTACGCTTTATTTCTTCTGACGTGCCGTGTTGCGGTGCTCAGTACGGAGTAACGTAGACGTATTGAAACTCTGTTGTGAAACTCCGTACTCTAACTCGGGACGTTACTCCTACATTGGCCGACTGTCCTGCTAACACTTGAACAAACATGAGGACGGTGTAACTTACAGTTAAGAAACATCCTGTTGTAACCGACTGTAAATATGTGGCCGGTCTTCTATAGCTGCAAACATAATGTGACTTTCAATCGTGTTTACCAGAGAGATCGTCAATGCGCCAGAATGAGACCGGTGATAGGCCTGGTTGCGTGTCACTCAAAGTGCAGTTAGCCAATCAGAGGAGGGGCTCAAGAGGCAGGCGGAAACAGCCTGTTCTGTCTGCAGCTCCAGAGAGAGGCAGAAGAGAGGACATGGAAATACACATTGCAGCAGTTTTTTCGACTTTAAACCACTGATATATCATCTTAGGGGACCAATACCTCAAATTAAATCCCAGAAAGGTGTAAAATATGGGCCCTTTAACCAAATGCTTGTTTGAGGGTTTGTAGTTGTTTTTGCGTTCTCATCTGGACAGATATTTTTGAAAATAAAGGATGTTTTCGAAAACAGAGAAGAAAATATCTGCAGTGTAGACAATACCTTAATCTCCATCTGTAAGCAATGTAGAAATGTCCTGTTGTTGCAAGATGCTAAGATAATTGTACACCACAGTCCTTCACTGTATGTTATCTGATCTTCTTTAAGAGCATATGGGGCCTGTCATTGTCAATGTGATAATGATTGCATTGTTTTTGTTCAGAATCACCAGCGCAAGATAATTCCAGCGCGCAGGAAGAGAAATGTGCAGCTCAGCCGTTCAAAGGACATTTAGATTATGTCATTTTGTGATAAAACGCTTTACTTCATCACCTCTTTTCAATAGCTATGGGTTTAGTTTTTACCTTCAACATTACTGCACATTCATGTATTCACAGTTGTTTTTTGTAATGAAATTGGTGCCGTCTGGACCGTCAAAGGTTGTTTTTTAAACATATTTAGTCCAAATCAAACAAATTAATACTACACAGACACAGCATTAAAAAATCAAACATAACATTTATTTCAAATTCTTCACACATGACTGCATGAAAAATGCACATTTTCTGCATCCAAGCTTATTTGATGTTGTTTAGATCACATGATAAATACATTTTATAGTCTGCTTTTACACCAAAGATCATTTGAAACTGTATAGTATTTTATTCCCTGTATAATTTTACCACAATGTTGAAAAAGACATGAAGAAAGTTAAACATATTTGTTTCTATTTTTAACATCACAATTAATTCTTAAATATTCGTATAACAAATCATACAGTGTAATCTGGTTTTAAAGGGATTGGACAATAACGCTGGTTTATTGCATGTTATGCCCATAAGACACCGATCATTAATCAAAGGGTTAAGTACAATTCATTTGAGCAATGTGCGTATGACAGAAACCGTTTTTTCTGCCATTAAAGAAGCAAAAAATGGAATTGGACACGCCCTAAATGCACTAGGGCCACATGCTTTAGATCTTGTGCTTAGATAGTTAAAATAGAGCCCATTGAGTTTTGTTAGAACCTGCATGGGACTAAGAAAATATGAATCGGGGCACTGTTGTGTTGCTTGACTCATGGTGTTATAAAACACAAAGTCAAATATGTGACTCATAATATTCTCATTGTGAACATGAGAAAAAGCCATACATGCCCTTCGAGGATTACAGACTGTTTGAACTTGGCTACAGTTGAGAAACACTTTTGTATGTTTAAAAACAACGAAACCGACGGCGCCAGTGTTCTCCCTTCACTCCTCTGCAAAAATATAAATCGATCTACTTTCATTGCAAAATCCCCCTTTTATTCCTTTACACTGTCAGCCTTTACGTCAGTCCATATTTAAGAATAGTTATCCTTGTGTTCCCTTTTGGAAAGTCCACACTATGCACCATGCATAATTGCTGTTAAGTGGTCTAAATATATACAGAATGTTGTATATTGAATTTGTTAAACAAACGTCTCATTTGTGTACTACACAAAGAGATCATTTATTCCCAAGATCTGTTAAACAAAATAAGCATTTCACACACCTCCCATATCCCTGAAGTTTTTTCAAAGAACTGTGCTGTTGTCAAGTTCACTCACATGCTATCTGTAACAACAGTACCACAATTTATTTTAATTTTATAAAAACATTTTGTTAAAGCATTCAGTGGTGCAAAGAAAGACAGGAAATGCAAGAGCTGGGAAATGTTTGAGTAAATGTTATCAATAAATTTAAACAGGGGTGAGACAACCCTGGCAAGAGATTTAAACGCAAGTGAATTCAGAATTAGGTTTGTGAATGTATTAGTTTTCTCTACTTTTGAGGCCTTGGTTTGGTGTTTTTTTTACAGTAATTTTATACAAACACACATATGTCCACAGGAAGACTGTGTGTGTGTGTGTGTGTGTGTGTGTGTGTGTGTGTGTGTGTGTGTGTGTGTACTTTTTGATCATAGACCTTACAGAGTGAGGAAATATTTAGAAAGTGAGGACATTTTGGCCGTTCCTCGCTTTTTCAATGGCTTGTTCGAGGGTTAGAACTTGGTTTTAGGGTCAGAATTAGGGTTAGGGTTATGGTTAGGCATTTAGTTCTGATGGTTAAGGTTAAGGTTAGGGGCTAGCAAAAGCATTATACCCATGAGTGTCCTCACTGAGATAAAAGTAGAAGACTGTGTTGTTTGTTGTGTCTGTTATACAAATTGAATTAGTTAAAGCAATCCCTTGTTTCATCGATTGATTTCCTGACTAATCAGCTGATATTCGCTGTTGTGAAAACACTTATTTTTAATTAATTAAACTATGCAGAATAGAACATTTTACGTTAAAAAAATTCAAGTATGAATTTATTTTGTTGTATTTTTCTTTATACTTATTAATAATAAAGTTTACACTCTAATATTAAGCTTTCATTATTATAAATATTGGCCACAGATTTTTTTTACTAACCCTGGTACTAGTATTTGCATTGGTCCCCAAAAATCCATATTGTTCTGGTTCTACTTCCTTGTTGGATTTTTCCAGTTTTTTGTCCCTGTGCAGGATCTGCCTCTTCTTTCTCTGTCTAAGGGCAGTGTAGCAGTGTTGTGAGACACTTCTGTGCTCAGCTGTTGGATTCGGGGGGCTTTGGAGTGGAGGAGTTCTGGGGAGCTAGATTAAAGGTGTTTAAAAATGTGAGTGCTCTCATTTACATGTTTATTATCAATAGGTATCTGCCAAATTCTGCTAAAATATGTTGCTGTTTTGCATTGCACATCTAATATGTATCCACAGATTCTGATGGGTATTCATCCTAACCAGTACAGCTCTCTCTCTCTCGCTCTGTGTCCCTGACTGAGGGTAAACAAAAATCATGTGACTGCTTCCACTCTACTGACCATTGATCACCTGTGGATGAATATAATTATTGATGGCCATTATCAAATTCAATAAAAACTAAGTAAAGCCTGCAAACTGCCACTCAGTACCACAGAGGGTTTAATCAAACAACACTTCTGTGCGAGGGAATGTGTGGAAAGCCACACATACGCAATGCAGGCAGTGTGTCCTGGCCGTAGGCAGTGTGGATCACAGAAATGCATGACACATGCCTGACATGTGGATTGGTCCCTCGACTTATTACTGCTCAAGATAAAATTAGTGGTCTAATTGACCATGGTTCACAGAACAGACCAAAATGACCCTCAGGCTACTAGGAAATGTTATAATCTCCAAAAAGGGGCTAATTGGTTGAATAAGCTAAGTATGTTAAAAAATACAGATTTGTCTTCACAAATTTTCTAGAAATTAATCCAGTTCATCTCTGGACACACTGCTGTTGTAGATATATTGCTCTTCGCTTGCAAGGTCAGAGCAAAACAGGCTCTGTTTATGAGCTTTGTGAGTGAACAAGGCCGATTGTCTTTCTTGGGGTTATTTCAGCGTGATTCAGAGACATCCAAGGATAAAGGATTTTCTAGGTCACAGCCAGTCAGGAGCTATCTTCCGCACACACAGAGGGCAGATTAGAAATCCTCCACCAAAGCAGGGGTTTGATTGAGTTCATTGATTCCCATTCCTTTTCTAAGGAAAGTCAGTGTGCAGCTCTACTCAATTAAGGAGGAGAAGAAGTCATATGATACACTTAGGAAGAGATGGATGCCCGTTGCAGAGGAAAAGTGAAAGGCCAAATGGAGGTTGGTATGGGATGCACATGGGCCAGGAGAAGTAGGGAGTGGAGGAGAAGGGTAGAATGGCCACTGAGGAATTCTTCACTACAATTCATTTACCGTCCAATTGACCAAGTGGTGAGATCACAGATGTCAGGGTTCACTTTAATGCTTTCCCTCCACAGCCATAACCCTTTGTAACCCTGAATATATTTAATATCCAGTTAATTCTCATTATAATACATAATAATATTTTTTAGAGGCACCCTGGCCTGTTGTGCAAACAATACAGAAATATACAAGTGCAGACAAGATAAGAGAAACAATGGATCATCAAACGTCATACGTCATAACGTCTTATACACTCAGGGCTGCATATAGATGTATCTCATTAGAAACGTATGTCAACAATATAATGTAGATGTACACAGACACTGTACTAATTGGTAAGATGATTTTCTCATGAAGTCATTGAAGCAACATGTCGGCTATAGTTAGTTGCACACATCTCACTACACTAGCCAGTGAAGGTGAACATCTTCTTCTTATTTGTTCGTGTGGCAAACGATGTTGCCACCGGGGTCTCCCAACAACAGCCGCGAATCCGTGGATCTAGAGGCATGCCTGGGCGCAGGAGGAGTGGCTGGCGTCAACATCACAGCCGACAGACCAGGAGCAGGGGCTGGTGTCGGACTCACCGCTGACGGACCAGAGAACGTCGACATCACAGTCAACTGGGGACCAGGAAGAGGAGCGGCTGCCACCAGCTTCACCGTCGCCCGGGAGGCAGGAACATGAGAGGGCACCACCCTTAGACCGGGTCAAAACAACATGCGGGCGTTCACACCTTGGGATGGGATCAGAAAAATCTGATGTTAATACCAGGTGTGTACAGGGTCTTAGTCTTGATATAGTTTACATCTCTATAATGGGGCTAACTGGTTTATTAAGATATATATTACATTACATTTCATTTAGCTGATGCTTTTATATTTTATATTTCTTCAAGAAAGTCAAAACTATAAAGTGCTATAAGTAAGTGCCATTTAAGTGCTACTAAATTGTTAGTTTATGAAAGATGTGTAAACTTTCTGCTGTCCTGATGTCAATGTGGAGCTCGTTCCACCATTTAGGAGCCAGGACAGCAAACAGTCGTGATTTTGATGAGTGTCTAGCGAGGGAGCTACAAGCCGATTGGCCGAAGCAGAGTGGAGTGAACGGGCTGGGGTGTAACGTTTGACCATGTCCTGGATGTAGACTGGAGCCGATCCATTCGCAGCACGGTACGCAAGTACTAATGTTTTGAAACGGATACGGGCAGCCACTGGTAACCAGTGAAGGGAGCGGAGTAGTGTGAGTGAATTTAGGTTAAAGACCAGTCGAGCTGCTGCATTCTGGATGAGCTGCAGAGGTCGGATGGCACTAGCAGGTAGACCTGCCAGGAGGGAGATACAATAGGGTAGGCATGAGATGACCAGAGCCTGGACCAGAACCTGCACCGCCTTCTGAGTGAGAAGGGGGCGTATTCTCCTGATGTGGTGCAGCATGAATCTACAGGAACATGATGTTGCAGTAATGTTGGCAGTAAGGGAGAGATGACTGTTGAGTGTCACACCCAGATTCCTAGCAGTCTGTGTGGGAGCTAACACGGAGTTGTCAAAGTTAATAGTCATGTCGTGGGTGGGAGAGTCTTTCCCTGGAAGGAAAAGTAGTTCAGTCTTGTCAAGGTTAATTTTCAGGTGGTGTGCAGACATCCACTGAGAGATGTCAGTCAGACAGGCAGAGATTCGTGATCATTTTGATCTATGAAACAGTGTTCAAGCTTCATAAATTTTGTGGAAAGAATCGAGTTCATCACTTTCCATGCTGCTGTTGTTGATATGCTACTCTCAAATCCTCTTGGGCACCTGTTTGACATCAGCCAATAAATTACTCACCTGACTGCAGTTTAAAAGCCCGGTTCAGATCGTTCAGTTACTCAGGTGACGAAGTCCGAAGACAAATTCTTGATGACCTGCTAGTTTATTTGTTTTGCTCAGAAGTCACTCTAGTCATCCCGTGCTTCAGGATCACTCTAACCTGCCTCAGTCTGCATCTATCCACCTTTGTGTACGCTCTCCAACAGAGCCATAGTCAGAATTCTTGGTATTATTAAAGGAGACATATAATGCTTTATCAGTTCTTTCTAGTTTCTTATAAAGTTTTTTGTGTATCTCACAGTTCTGCAAAGTGCAAAAGCCCAAAGTCCATTGTACGGGGGGGGCACATACTTCCAGGACATTGTGATGTAACGTGACATGTCCCACATTTGCATAGTAGACGTCTTGCAGCTAGTCTGACACATACACTGAAAAGCCAGGTGAAGCGAGAGCGGCAGCCGACATTTCCTTCAGCTTTATTGGGAAAAGGCCCTTAAAGAGACAGGAGCTAAATCCAAAGTGTTTCAGACAGATGCTGTAAAGAAGAGCTGCAGCAATGGACAGTTTGAGCAAAGGCATTTTTTTTTACATAAACATAACCCAAATTAAAGTGAAGAACCTATAGATATGAGCAGAATATGTCTCCTTTTTAAAAACCTCAGTAAGACCAGTTTGACCATTCATTATTTTCTTTAATGTACTATTAACCTTTTAAACCTCCACCTCTAAGACCTGTGTTCTGCATTGAGTCAAGCCTAAAATACTTACATTTTATCAGTAAAAAACTGTACAGTTGTGGTGTGGTGAGATGAAAAAGGAAATAACAGTTTTCTTTCCTTTTTTCCTTTGTCATTTTTTGTTTGTCACTGTGTATTTTCCTTCTTGCAACCAGCATGCACTACACAGTATACCATACAGTATGTCTGCAAGTATTCATTGGGGTGCTCTTGGTTCTCCCCTATAGATGCTGGGATGCTTGTTGTGATTATGTTTATATGTATTGTCACGGACCAAAAGGAGATATGTCATTGATCCGAATTGTTTGTTTGTTTTAAGACGAAAAGCAATACAAAATAAACAATTAGTGCATTCAACATCTATGAGGGACCATTTGGGGTTCAGCAACTTGGGTATGGGCTGGGATTCGAGCCACAGACAATCTGGTTGGAGGATGACCGCTCTACCCCTCAGCCGCAGCCCTGTACAGGGACATAAAAAACCAAACACAGAGACTAAATCAAAAGAAAACAATTTAAAAAGGATAAATCTGTGTCATGACATACAGACTGTAGACAGGAAAAACAACATTATGAGAAGAGTGAAATGCAACAAAGATGCTCATATTGAACTGATCTGGGGATTTTAGGATTAAATTAATTGTGCAACATGCAGGATGAGATCATTTCTCTTTCCAGTCTGACTTTTCATCAATCAAAATACCGACAAAAACCATTCATGAGCACGACAGTCTTATGCGAAACACGCTGCCACATTCGTGCATTAAATCATAATCACATGCACAAAGCATCCATCATAAATCTTTGAAACGAGCCGCGAACCACTCGCCTATTATTATTTGTTAAAAATTTTATTGAATGTGGGAAATGTGGCTTGTATTCAGAGTCATTTGTACAAACTACATATTTGTTCATGTTCTTACATTTTCTCTAGAGATTTTTCTTTTTTAGAAAACCACCCATATAAATACCTTTAGCTGAGGCTGCAACAAGCTATTATTTTCAATATCACTAAATGTATAATAATTACATAAATAATTTGCAGGCGTTACTCAGTTAATAATTGCTAAAATTGTCAAATGGGCTCATCATGGTTTTTCAGATTTCAATGTGACATCTTTGTTTTGTCTGACAAAGAACAGATCAATGGCATAATAATTAATGGCTTATTAAAACTGTTGTTGATCAATTTCCTGTTAATTCATTTTCAAATATTTTTTATTTGCTCTATAGAGAGGTGTTTAATCAAATGGATCGATATGTGTCAAACTACCAAAAACAACCCCCACCTTTTGGCCTGTAGCAGTGAAAAATTCAGACCTCTCTGTACAAACATCTTCCTGGTAAATTCCCACAGTTGCTCTGGTCTGGGACTCTCAGTGTTTTTCTTTTTCCTTTTTATAAGACTTGGCCAGTGACCATGTGGCTAAATATAGCTTTTCTCACAGAACACAAGGAGGTCATTCGAAAGGGAAGTTGCAACACTGGCCAACCCTGCCTCTCACTGTTTGCACTGGACACTGATATACATGTACAATAGAGGGGTTTCAGGAGGATGTGTCACAATGGTTCCACATCGAAGCTGAGAGTAAAACAAGTATGACTCATTACTCCCCCCACGGAGATCTCGATCTTAGTAATATCTGAGTAATCTCAGATGGCATGGGTGCAGACGAGTTAAACACTCTCACTTCAGATTTACAACATATTTACAATCTTCTAGCAAAGAGTGATGACTCAGGGACGGATCGAGATTCGTTTCAGATGACAAATAATGTGCCCACCATTTAATTAATAAAAAAATTGTTACACAATCCCAATAAATGAGTTGGTTATGCAACTGTAGCCACAAGACGTTTGCAGAGTCTTGTGATTTGCTAACACTTTTGCAGGTCCTGCAAAGTGAAAAAGATTCTGAAGATGGCCTGTGCGGCTCTGCAGCCACTGGGATTGGTTGGCATACAAACAGCAAATTAAATGTTTAGCATTTTCTACAGCCTCAACAAATTGTTATTGTGGTAAATACACTCATGGCTCATTGTGCCCAATATAAAGATAGTTATCAGCTTACTCTGCAGTTCCATTCTACTTTGCTTTCATTGTGTTTCTTCTATAGCATCTTTAAGCTCATTGTTGTGGTTTTACAGCCCTATATTTCACTGGTTTGATACCGTCTTACCACTCTCTAATCCAACTTGTTTCCTGAGACAGCAGGCAGCTGTTTTTGTAGAAAACTTTGTTTTTATAATAATAGTATATAATAGTACAATGATAATAATTGTTATTTTTCCTGTGAAATTTTGTGACGTGCAAGTATGAAGTAGACCTCATTTACCTGATCTATTATGAATTATAGACTAGGAGAGGGGCCTCAAGTATAGTTTAAGGCAAAGTGCCTTCGACATTCATTCAGTGCCTGTATCTGAGGTTTTTTTTCTACATCCTCTTGCAGGATCTGAACTAGTTAAAGGCTGACAGCTGCAGACAATCATTTAATTTCTCTTATTAGGAAGGTATGTTGTTTAGTAAACCATCAACTGAACATTTAATTTAATAATTATGACGACTGTTTATTTCCAGGGACACATGACCTAACTGCGTTAAGCTTTGATAAAATATCCATGAAGGTAATTTCACATGACAGAAATCAAGCGCTGTGCTCAGTGCGTGGTTGGATGCTAGCACGGAGATGAGACTCTATCAAAGACGTTTCGTTGGAAAGAGGAAAAGATCTTGTTAAGTCAGAATGCGTGTGTGTCTGTTAGAGGACAAAAAAAACCACCCACACAGTTTTTAGTATTCCTTACTTTTCAGGAGGTAAAAAGTTTTAGACTTCCTGATGTAAATCTCAATAAAAAACAGATCTTGTCCACGCCAGTGTTCTGCAACACAGAGCTCTGGTTGCTTTGAAAATGCATAGAAAGGTCAAATTAAGCAACATTCAAACAGTTTGAATTTTGTGGCTTGGAGAAAATGTAAGCAGAATGGCATGGCTGCAGTATAATTGTCCAAGGCATTTGCAAGGCATGTGTTTGCATTCTGATACTAAGGGTGCAAACAGGTTAGTGTTGTTGGAGAGGAGAACGGACTCTATTATTAATATATTTTGATTGATTTAGCAGTTTTAGGCAAACAAATTAATTAAAAAATCTAACAGTTGGCGAAATACAATAACACTTAACTAAATAAAATCAGTTCCAACGCCTTCAGGGGATTTAAGGGTCGAGACCACAATTAAATATGAACTTTTCGATAGGTATTGAACCTAAATGTGCCAATTTAAGTCTGTTTTTGTACATAAGCAGAACTGGCAGATATAACAATAACATGGAGGGATAATGTCATTGGCAGATAGGAAATCTGTAAATAACAGAGTTTATTATTTAATGAGAAGAAAATGTGTCATTGCTGTTTGTTTTCATGCTTGAAAGGCTATAAGCACATTTCCTGTATATCATTGATATGAGTATGTGGAAATATCACATTCATATGTAAACATCAACATCTCATTCATTGATACCATGCGTATTAGTGTTCTCCCCTCATGGATTGATAGATGGAAATGAGAGGTTAGAAGAAAATTATCAGGATAAGAATGTGGGAAAACAAAACAATTCTATGCGGAATCGTATTTATATAGTTATGCTATAGGAGCATGACTATCGGTATGACAATGTTGCTGAGCTGATCACTTGACCTGCCACTTTTTGCCCACCCAGACCATAGACCATAGCTGAAGTCGCAATATCCTGGATACGGCTGCTGCCATCTTGTGCTTTTGATGTCATTTGGAGCCAGAGCCTGTGCAGTAGTGATCATGGGGCGGAGCTACCAACACACATGCGGAGCTAGTCAAGAGCAAGTCTCAGCTGTCAATCATGATCTCTTACTCCGTTTTTACAGCATCAAATAACCAATGAAATCCAAACAGTAAAAAAACTAAAAATGAGCACTATTGTAATAAGAACTACCTAAAACGACTTTGACTACTTTGACTTTTTATTTTGGCCCATGTCCCATCTGTTAACATGGAGGAGAAAGAGATTATAGCTTGTACTGCAGCCAGCCACCGCGGGGCGATCAAGATGGCTTCAGCCTCAGCAGAGGACTCTGAGCATAATCATGATATGCATAATTGATCATTTGTATTTTTGGATTCAGATGTGAGTTCAAAGGGAGATCAGTGAATTCCCCTGCCTTTATTACTACTATACACATCACTAAGACAAATTGAACAAACCATACGTGTCAAATGGGTGTTTTCAAATTTGAATGCAGATTAAAGACTACTGTCTACAGTTTCCAGTATGAGAGTACGCCATTGTGTCAAGGCTATTTGCTCATTTTTGAGCTGTGACTATAAAGCCCTCTAGCAACCAAACTTCAAATACCATTCTCATGATTTTATGACAACTTTATGAATCAACCCATTATTTAAAGATGACTACTTGATTTTACTCACTTCCTCTTTGGAACAACAATTTGGGTCAGTTTTTTCTTTTCTTTAGCCATGTAAACCTTTAGCCGTAGGGATGGTAAGTGTGCATGTTTTCATTTCCAACCCACTTCTGCTTTACAATGTGGGACGTCTGAAACAATAATAAAAAAAAGTGAGTCCAGGTGGCATGTAATCTGCTGAAGAAATACTGCTCCTTAATCCCGAGAAGATTTAACAGATGCACAAGATCTGCCACCCTCATATAATCCACAATTCTTTTAACTGTCCAAAACATGTTAAAAAAAAAAAAAAAAGAAGCAGAATTATACAAAACTAAAATCTGGGATGAATGAATCATCTTGTTTCAGCTTCCAGTGTCAAATGGGAGGATGTGAACATCTGAACCGTGTTAAAATCAGTTTAATTTCTCAGCGGATGTTTGTAAATCCTGTTTCTGAGTTTTACTAAAGACTGAATATGGATTTTGAGCAGACCCTGGGGCCCGGGCCACAAATGATCCAACTCCTCTGAAGTTGAGATTGGAGCAGGTTTTAAATTGCCAGCAGACATTTAAAAAAGGCTTCAATAATTTGTCTTTGTCACTTCCTGAAGGAGACTGAAAACATATTTATCATATCCTATGTGACTGGGTCAATGTTTGTGACAAATTATTTGGTTTCACACACACGCACATTGGGCTTGATTGTAGTAAAATGTGCTATAAAAATGAAATGCCCTCGCCTTCATGACTGTAAAATATTTATAACCTGCAAAACTGATATCCTGGGAATCACCAACCCTAATCACAAAATACTCGGAAAAAAAAGATGGAACAGAAAAGAATTACACATGATTACACATGGTTTATTCTTGTCCAGGTTTTGAGACACTTCTGCTGAAGCTTCAATGCAGTGCTAGTGGTTTGTGTGTGGTGCAAGTATTGAAAATTGCATTAGAATTTTTCACTTTTATAACGTTATTCCAGGAATATCTTAATAATCAAGTGACCATGTATCAGGGCCATCTCTTCTGTTAACTGTTGTCAAATGCTAATGTCTGCACACTATCAGTCTCACAAAGACAATTCAAACATGATGATGTTACGAAGAATGATGTTTACTATTTGACCTTCTTACTTTAGCATGCTAACATGTAAGGCTGATTAATTATTTTTGGTTATGAGCCACAGTATTAGACAAAGTGAAACTTTGACCGTATGATGATTCTCAAACATCATTAGGATTCATCCCTTGAGCACCGTAGATATCAAATGTTGTGACAATTCATCCAATAGTTGTCAAGATATGTTAAAAAGTCACCTTTCCTGGTTTCATATTGTTCATCCTCCGAGGAGCAAGAATGTTAAAATTCTACAGCCATACATCCAGTGGTTGTTAAGAGAGTTGTTGGTTTGTGGATAGACCATCAGGCCAATAGACTGACGGACATTTCAACTGACATGCTGCAAGCTTGATGGCGACTTATCCAAAGCGACTTACAATAAGTAAAACTCATCATCCTTTCTTACACATTGTTCACATTTTGGGAGGTCTGGCACTTTTCCTGTCTGTTTGAAAAAGGGTGCTGCTGAAAAAGTGTGTGCCTACTTTATGGTCTGCTGCTCATTGTCCAAACGTCTCACCAGTTCTGTCAATCAATCACTGGGTAACACATTTTAGGTGTGTTCCTGCATGTTGGACAGTGCCTCAGCCTTTGCTGCTCAGATCTCCGTTCAAATCTCTCAAAATAGAGGGGTTCCCTATACGGTACGTCTGTTCCTGACACGAAAAGGCTGATATGCCTTTGCATGTCGTTTCACTAGTTACAAAACTCAGCATTCCACAATGTTCCACAGTGCTTTTTAGTTCCTGTAGGGAGAAGCCACGTGAAGATGATGACTAATCAGGTGGAAATCCAAACCCCCCTTATACCTGTAATGAGCAATGCAATGCCAAAAAAGAAAAGCCAATCTAGAGTGGATTTGTCTCGACACTGTCTAACTCACCAACACCTCCCCAAAAAACTATATGAAAGCTATATCCAACAATGTGCTTGCTCAACACTGCCAGTCATGACTGGGTTAGGGTTAACCCCAGATGCTTATTTTGTTGTCTTTATTTATTTGTTCTTCCTAAATCTTCCTAATGTTATTTTCATTAACTGTTATAATGACTTACATTTTTTTTTCTTCAGCTCAACCATTGCTTCATATGTTTGGCTTCGAAAAGACTGATTAATTCATGCCTAAGTCAAAGGCACCTTTCTCACTCACAAATACAGCTAAGAAGCATTGTGGGAGTTTAAAGGAGGTACCTCAGTTATTTCTTTGATCCCATGATGCCTCAGGCAATTAGTCATTAATGTCAAATTCCATACACTTTGCATTTCAAAGGGATGTACTCCATGTACAGGAATGATGCATTGTAATTTGATTGCTGTTCAATTAATTTAACAACAGATAGAAACACATCTGTTTGTTCGGTATCAGATTTTATCAGGCATTTTGAATTTCTCAGCATTCAAGCGTTTGTTTTGATTTCCTCCAAGTACTTTCTTCTTAGAAATGCTTTTGGAAACATCGAGCAAAAACAGTCAAGAACAGATGAGCTGATGAAAGATGTTTGACTTTGTGAACAGATTGCATGCAAAAAACATGGCAATTCACTGGAAGAACATTATTTAAACACGAGAGCTGGGAAAAATAAGCTGCTGCCAATTTAACAACCATTCCAATGTGTCGTTGGAAAGCTATATGTAAGTGGAAAGCTACAAAAAGCCTTTTTTTAGATGTGAAACATGTGAAACGTTCATAACACTCAGACACTGGCGTCAGCTGCTATAGCCACAAACTCTCTTGACATCTTTGTCGGTGTCTTCTACGTGTATGACACCGCTGTTTTGCCGGGAAATATTTGTTTTCTTCATTTTTGCGTCTGTTGTGTGTTAGAAGCTTCATCAACCCCCCCCACTCTCTAAGGGTGAATCATGCACCTTTATCGGAACAGACATTTATAACCTCTAACTGACCTTTATTTTACTCATGTCGGTTAATTTGGTCAATACTTCCCCAATGCATGTATTCACAAACTGTCGGGTTTCCACTTCCGTGCAGTATGACCCTGCAAAAATGAAAACCAACACAATCAGAAGTTATTATGACACGTAGGCTACAGGACTTGAAGTTTACTTTGTGTTTATTTGATTTGCTCTAATGTTTAAGAGACGCGTATTTAAACACAATTTGTAAAAGTCCAAACATTTTGCGCGCCTGCAGTTCACCTGCCACACACAACACGAGATGAGATGTGATGCGCACAGCCAGGACATCAGGGTTCAAGTGATGATCATCGATTAATAACTAAATACATGTGATCGTCAGTTTATGTGAAGCGCGACAGGGACAAGGAGACACACACACACACAGTGTGTCCTTCACAGTCCTGCAGATGGAGAAGTTCTTCCCGCAGATTATGACACGATGCTGTGTTTTCACTTCATTTTTGCAGAAGAAGCAACGCCCCATTTATCCAGGAACATAAATAGGAATTCAGCAGGTTTTCATAAAGGTTTATCACCCTATACCCCTGATTTTGCTACACATACAGAGTGTTGGCTATACCATCCAAATCTTACTCCTATAAATAGCAACATAATCATTTTTCCATGTTGTTCATTTACAGGTTCAACGAATTCAACAAAGCAAAAAAGGGGCCAGTGCAGCAGAGGGACAGAGCAACACTGAATCTGTCTTTACAAGGGGTGTGCAGAAATACAGCCAGGTATATTCCAGAAAGAAGGCCACAACTGAATCCATGACCCAGGACCTTATCATTTCATGCAACCTGCCTCTGTCTTTGATAGACAATGCCAGCCTCAAGATTTTCACGTCAGTGGTAGAGGAGAGATCCTGCCCAGTAAGTCGAAGCACCGTCACCAGACGTCCGAGTGAGCTAGCAGCAAAAAAGGAGTCCAAGATAAATCCAAACTTGAAAAGACTGACACTGTGTCTGTGGATATTTGGACTGAGAGGACCATGTATAGTTTTTTGGGAGTAACAGCCCACTTCATGGATATGGAGATAATTGGCCCAAGACTGCAATCAGTCCTTTTAATTTGTGAACGATTCACAGGGTCTCACACTGGAGAAAGAATACATGAGGAGGTTTAGGATCTCCTAAACATATCTATGTGACAACTTTAAAATAGAACACAAATTAGATTACATTATCTGTGACAAAGACTCAAATATGTAGAGAGCCTTCACAGTTTGTTTCCGCTCGGTGACAACTGAGAGTGAAGACAATGAACATGACCTGGAAAACAGCAGCTTATGGAAGGAAATAAGTGAGGATTACCAGGATGATGTCGAGCCCATCCAGAGCAGCTGTCTGGAGCAGCCACTATAAGGCTTCCAACATTCATTGCAGCTTGTTGTGCAAGATGGACTCAAGGAGATGCTGAACAGTGCAATGGCAAAGATGACCAAATTCTGCAAATTACTTCATTTTCCTACTGAAAATCTGTACTATGGCACACATACTGTTACATCACTAAAATATTTACTCAATTACAACTACAACTACTGGTATTTCATAAATACTTGAGTAAAATTACAATGTATTCTTCTCAAAAAGTACTATTAAATTAATTAGTACGACTAAAAAAAGAGTATTTGTTACTTTTTAACAATGAATCTTTAATGCATTATCAGAAGCAGCATTCAATCAAAGGGGTTTCTATTTCACCAAATCTTCAGTCTAAATTACAGCCAACTCCTGCTCTGTTCTGCTCACTTCTCACACTCAACACTAAAGATCTGTGTCTGCTGCAGTGATTTTTCATGTAACCTTTCGGGAGCCAGAATTCTCTAGGTAGGGAGCCATTTTTTTTACAGTCATCCAAACTGGACAAACTAAACTCCTTTTGACCACTGGAGACTACCACGGGTTCTCTCTCATGTTCGGAAGAGGAGGTTGAGGTGAGGGGTAATCCGCTGCAACAGCCAACTTCGCTGCTAGATGTCACTAAATTCTACACACTGAACCTTTAAAACCAACATTTTTACCTTTGCTGGTTTCATGAGAGGGAAATTGAGATGATCACCAAAGTCATTAGGATTCATCCCTCAAGGACCACAGATGTTGAAATTCCCCAGAATCACAGTACCTCCAGTGGTTGCTATGTGCACATATTGCAAGTAAATTAACCAGTGTTAAGAGACATAGTGATTAAACTGAACTGAACTGACATTTTAATCGAAATATGACCTAATATGCTACTTTGACAGCTCTTTCTTGTGAATAGAAAAAATATATTGCGTGACCTGTACTTCTTTAGTGTTGACTTTAATCAATATGCCAACACTTGCCTCACACCCTGCAGTTTCCAGGTATTTGTCATTGAACAGAGTATTGTTGATTTTGGCTCATGCTCCCGGCAACCTGACATATTTTTCTGAGAATTATGCAATACATGGAATGATGTGGGCGAAATAAAGGCTTGCACATTAGTAATACAACTGTGTGAGCCACTCACCTCCACAAACAAACACACATGCTCGAAACCACACCACTGAGGATTCAAACTCACATTCAGTAGGAATGTAAGATCTTTGTCGATAAGACACTAGCGTTACTTGGAACAGACTGCAGAAGGAAATAAAGGAGTCAGTTATGTCAGAAACTGTTACTTAGTGTTTACCTGGAGCAAAACCAAAAAAGACTGACAATTGAAATTTGCACAGTTTGAAAGGGGAAAGAAAATCATCACTAATCTGGGTGGATCATGCAATTATTAGAGGACCATTTAGCTATATAACAATCAGTAGGGTTCATTTAATTGATCAATACCAGGATTGTTTAAACATGCGTTTGAGTAAGATTGTGTTAAAATGCATCACCACATGCTTAGCTATATGCTCTTTGTGTGCACTGTAAAAAAAAAAGTGAGACAAGACGTCTGATCAACTTCTTTAAAAAAACTAAATTGTATCATACAGATGCAGGCATGCTATCTATCCAACACTTTCAACACTGACACAAGCTCCCTCCCTCCCTCTCTCTCATGCACGCACACACACACACACACACAGTCATAATCTAAATTTATGTGTAGTGGAAAATTCAACTGACCAGTGTCTAAGGTAGTGGAAATCCCCCTGACCAGGTGTCTAACTGCTGTGACACTGTCTACCTGACAGGATGGAACCCTTATTTGGCGATGTCTCACTGCTATGACCTTGATCAACAGGGTGCATGCCCTTATTTGGTGATGTTTTTCTTCCAACTGCTACAGCGGACGGACAGACACAGATGATCTCATGTCTTTCATGTCTTTTTTCATATTATGTTTTATGAAACGCCTCTTTGTATAAGTTCTGGCTTTTGTGAACTTGCGGCCAGTTCCATTTTGAGCACCCGTGCTTGTTGTGTAACCTCTGCAGAGCTTACTATTAAAAAGACTCAAAGGCAACTCCAGTCTGAGAATTTCATTATTTCAAATCTCAAGATGAATTTCCATCACATATGCATGAATAAAATGAATAAAGAAGCATTCATTAACAAACGTATCAGTAGGTTACATATATCAAACAAGACCAACCCCGCTGTATGTGCTTAGCATACGCAAATACTTTCCATACTTCCCTCATTGAAACTAGGCCAAATGCTCACTATACAGCAGACCATCAACTCCCAGGCCCAGAGGCTCGGAAAAACAATCTCATCTATTCAGGTAAGCTGATGCAATCGGTGCTGTCCCTGGTCCTGGATTTTCCGTGCGTAAACGACCACAATAGAATACAATTCAGTGAACTGACACATGTAAAGCTAAGCCCACGCAAGCAAGATACAATATGCATTATAACCACATCAAAAATTGCACATATAGTTACATGGACAATTCAGTTCAGTTCAATAGCCAAGCCACAACGAAAGAATGGAGTTTGTATTTAACTCACCCTATTTGAAGAAGAAGGCCTTTCACGCTGGCGAAGATGTTAATAACCATGTCGTAGAATTTCCCACAACCTTTAGGTCTTTCTCAAGGCGCTGGTCGCTGCATCGTGAGCATTTTACTGTTATTATTGTATTTGTACTTTTGTAGGGCAAACAATGATGGAATAAAACTAAGTACATTAACACATTACTTGAGTGTTGCAATTTCATGTTACTTTATACATTACTCCATTACATCTCAGAGGGAAATGTTGTCCCTCCACTATTATTTAGCTATAGTTGCTCGTTATTTCACAACTCAAGCAGTAAAATCCTGCTTTTACATGGATGCATGTGTAATAATAACACATAACAACATACACAGAGTGCATTCATTGTGAAAATGGCCACGTTAATGTCCAGCCAGCATCATTGGAAATCAAGATTACAATGTAATCATAAGCATACGTTTCAGATAGCTAGCCTAGATCAATGCAGACAAAAACTAATTCATCCTGATTGAGCTGGTCAAACTTCCCACAGGCATGTTGTTAATCTGATAAACAAGCAACCACCATTTACCATTTGCAACAAATTTTTGGCTTATATATTTTTTGCTGTATGTTTAAAAAATTGACGGATCTTCATCCCTGTTGCAGTTTGAGAAGGGGCGGGGCCAGGGTTAGGCCAACTGTCATTTAATGTTCAGTCAAAGTCAAAATCCTCAAGTTCTTAGTTCTATGCCGATCTCCCAGTCTTATTGAAAGCAACACAAGCTGACTCGTGTCATTCGTTGATGGCATGTACAGTGCGGCTTTTCACCTCACAGCTGAACCGATCAGCTCGATCAACTTCACACAGAAATGCTGATCTCTTACATGAGCGTGACCAAAAAATGGTGAAGGCATTAAGACCGGCAAAACAGTTTGGCTGCTTGAAAGTTATTCGTGCCTTGTGATAAAACCAATTTTGACTTTTAAGTATAACAATCAATCAATCAATCAAATTTTATTTGTATAGCGCAAATTCCAGGCGCCACATCCTCTGTCCTGAGGATAAACTACCAAAAAAAACATACACGGGAAACAAACGTGGAAACTTCAGAGAGAGCAACATGTGAGGGATCCCTCTCCCGAGACAGACAGAAGTGCAATAGATTCTGCGTGTAACTGACCACAACGACGAAATTACAATATATACAACACTGAGTAGAAGAAACAGTTTGTAACATAATGGAAAGTGTGTCAATGTTTAAAGTTATTGTACAGAAGAAAATGTCTGATAGAGATCAGCAATGACAATTGAACTGGAGGCATATTAGACATATTCTATAATCAAGTTGTGATAGTCCACGATCAGCTGCCACCAAGATCAGGATCCACCATCAAGATCTCTGATTCGCAATCCACCGTCATGATCTATGATCCATGATCACAATCTACGATGCGGCCCCAGCTGCAAACGATAAAGCAAAAGTACTCTGGGGAAGAAATAAATTCAGTACCATGTATTGAGACATTAATGTGATGAAGAGGTAGAAGAGGAAAGAGAAGCTCCATTTGTCATGTGTCCCCCGACATTCCAGACCTATAGCAGCATAACTAAGAGCAGGTCCAAGACAAACCTGACCCAGCTCTAACTATAAGCTTTTTCAAACAGAAAGGTTTTAGGCCTACTCTTAAACATAGAGAGGGTGTCTGCTTTCTGAACTGAGCGCAGTGCTCTAGTGGGTTGATAAGGTACTATCAGCTTTTTAAGGTATAATGGTGCCATATTATTAAGGGCCTTGAAGGTGAGGAGGAGACTTTTAAATTCTATTCTAGATTTGACAGGAAGCCAGTGTAGTGAAACTAATACAGGAGAAATGTGGTCTCTTTTCCTGGTTCTTGTCAGGACACGTGCTGCAGCATTTTGGACAAGCTGCAGAGTCTTTAACGACTTACTGCTGGAGCCTGATAATAAGGAATTACAATAATCAAGACTGGACGTAATAAAGGCGTGGATGAATGCATGGATGAATAGTGGGGCTCTCCCCAAAGTGGGCTCTCCCCAAAGTGGGCTCTCCCCAAAGTGGGCTCTCCCCAAAGTGGGCTCTCACCAAAGTCTGCACTCCACAGTGCGGTCCAATCATGCAGCTTGCTCCCTCATATGTCTCACAAATTATTTATTTGTGGGACTGTAGTTCACAATGGCTCTCATCACAACTACTGTGGTAGCTTTTGCATCTCTTTCTGAGCTGACATCAAAAGAGCCGAGAAAACGTTCACACACATTGCCTTTTTCATTAACAAATCTGATGATGACAACGAGTTGGCACTTGTTTGGAATGTCTGATGTGTCATCTTCTTCTACAGCAATGAAGGAGACATGTTTATTTCTTGATCAGTCTCATCCTGGATCACTCTAGCAATACTTTCAATAATGTTGTCCTGTAAGCTGTTTGACATACCGCTGAAAACCGTTGACGATCGTAAGTGCTCTGCAAGTTTAGTGTCAAGCTCCAGTACCAGCTCCACAAAACCGCTCCCGTTTGAGCTGCCAGCGGCCTCATTGTGGACCCTGAATGCTTGGTCTTGGCGCGCAAGGAACCAGGCAGAAACAATGAGTCTCATGAGAAGATCCCTCTTCTTTTTCACATGGTCATTGTGCGTCTTTTACGCTAATACTTCTTGCCAAGACCAGAGCCACGTCAATCGTGACGCGTCCAAAAACTAGCACTGGAGCTAGCACCACCGAACTAATTACGGTTGCGCGGTAGCACAAATGCAGGTTATGACTTCCAGTACGTCAGGACCAAAGGAAGCTCTTCCATTAAAGACAACCCTGAAGATTTATTTTTTAATGATACAGGTGTAATTAATTGAAAATATGTAAAAGAAAACTCCAACAGCCTGCTTTCCTTTAGTAAATGTGCAAACTGTGTACACCGGGAGACTTTAGCTCGGTTGTACTCTGTGTAGTGGTTTGGTGTTTCGACAGCACCTGAAGGCAGGGGAACAAAGCTACCCAAGAAGATTATGGGACAAGAAATGGTGATGAAAAAAACGACTCCCAAAGTTATCTGTGAACTTTTCAGACGATGGTCTGAACTTTTGGGAAACTAGAAAAAACTCCCCTGATTAAATGTGAGTAGCAGCAGAGCTAGTGCCACCGAACTAGCACCTCCTTGATTGCATTGTCCATCACGATGTTTCACTGCATACATCGTCATATGCCAAATAAGTTGACATCGCCCAATCCTAGTTCTTTTATGGTTTTGGGGGCGGGCAATGCGAATGACCACATCGCACATGTCGACCAATAAAGTTTATGATGACGAACTGTGACCCACTTTTCACACTCTCCTAAATATCAGAAACCAAGGAATGCTGTAAAAACGGTCAAACTTTACAAGTCGGTACTTTATAGTTGCTATTCTTTTCACATGTTTTCAATAATCACTTACTAACATGTAGAGCATGTTAAGAGACAAACGACTTTGCTTTACACAGTCTTTAAATAAATAACTATGTCTCAGTTTGGCTACTCAAGCCTCCCTTTATAGGACAATAAACTGTCATGCTGTTTCTTAATTTGGCCGTTGTTTGTACGTTGACTTAATTTTGGATGATTTCTGCCTCATGCACTCACACTCTACAACACCGCTATAGGGTTTTCAACAAGTTCTTACAGAGACATTGTTTATTAAATTTCAGATAATCCTCTGCTTATGTAAGAGGCATGATCTTTCAGTAATGCGTCTGTTGTCATTATCTCCTGCTCACTCGTCACTCCTCAGCCCTTTATTGTCCTTCATTTGTGTGTAGTTGCCACCTCATTATGACTCACCCTCTGACTCACACAAGCAACTGAATATTAAAAGAATAGTTTGTAGTCAGGGGCTGAAAGTGAACTAGTGACTGTTCCTCCCTCATTCAACAGCCCCAGTGTCAGGACCGCACACTGGGAAACAGGAAGACAATGTGTGTGTTTGACTGCGGCAGTGTGAAAAATGTCAAGGGTGAGAAACAACAAAATGCAAGAACTCTAAAGGGAATATAATGATAGTAATCTGTTATAGAAATGATTCAGGAGGTGACCCAGATAAAGACATATGGTTTGGAGTATGGCTAATATAAAACAAATACAAATAATGTAAAGGTTTTGAAAATAACTGGTTGAACCAAGCATAGCATGGCCATTTGATGTCAGTGTTAAAACTTAAATATGTTTAAATGCGGGTGAAAAGTTACACCACAGCCTTTTACACATTTTACTGTGTAGTTGAGACCTGCCAATTTATTTTTATTATACCATCTCTGGTGCGTTTGTTTAACTCTATATACAGTCTGTAATTACCTGCAGAGGTTCAAAGCATATGTCAAAATGCAGCCTGGGGCCATAACTAATACTAATGCAGAACATTTATGCTCTATTCAGTCCAACACCATCACATGGTGTGCCGTGTCAGCCTAACCTCCAGTGGGACCTATATCCTGTAGAGGTGAATGTGGGGCTTTGACCACCAGGCTTCTCTATCAAGCCCAGTTCAAACTACACAACTTTCAAAGTCATTGGATGGCTGTGTAGTACACACTACACGATCTTTCATTCAGGAGAAACCCCTGATTGGTCTCCAAACTGCAGTTAATCATGAAAACATACGTGAAAAGAGACACAGTAAATCCGAACAATCCTCCTGCTCTAATGTGTCATCCTGCTACAGAATAACACCTCAAGCTGAGAGGAGGTCAAACAATTCAGTTGCATCAGCTGCATGTTTCTGTCTGAACCCATTCCAGCCAGAGAGAAAACTAATTGAGCCTGATTATTACCTGATGGGGATTCTTTTTTTCCGTCCCAACTGACCTGAGCCTGAGGCAGTTAATGTGAGCTGCACTGTTACACTGTCCCCTGTACACATCTTTATTTCTTTATTTCCCCAATTATAGACATGTGCAGTGTGAAATAAAAAAACAGAGGGCACCTCACCACTGCATGTACCTTTACTACCCTCACCCTGTCCAGAGCTCTGACTGGCTGGAGTTGGTCACGGCTACATTTTCAGCAGTTTGGGCACGCTTTGGTGAGCCTCTCTAATCGTGTCTTTGAAGAGTTCACATACAGCGATTGGTAAAGCACTGGGCTTTTGTTGGTGACTGGCACATCAGGCTTAAATTCCCTATTTTGGAATTTTGAATGAAGGTTTAGCAATGAATTCCAGTAAAGGAGACAACAACTCAGACTGTGATCATTTTCCCATATGAATGGGTCATAAGCAGCTTAGACAAGGGTTTGAACCTAGCATGTCAGTGTGATCCATTTAGAGTAACAAGAGACAACATGATGCATCCCATTGTGTCATTTCGACTGTGCCTGGATGAAAGAAGCTATTGGAGGTGCTAACAAAGACAAAGAAAGATCCAGCTAGAACGAGAGTTGAACAGTTGAATGCTTGAATAATCACTGTTTTTAACATTGTGTAAATATGACTGTGTAGTGAAAGTAGTCACTGACCAGGCCAGACAGAATGCAGCCCTCTGCCATATTCAAATTTAGCACTGAGGCATATGTTCTGGTCCGCAGGCCCTTCAACTATTAGGAAACACTGGCTCTGTTTGAAAAGAGTCTTAGGTGTTAAGTTGTAAACACCATATTTTATAAAATTAGCTACCTTTCCTCAAAAGAGAAGAGTGGAATTGAGTTCAGTCATTTTTTTTCCCTGAAAGATCAGCACGCAAAATAAATCACCATGCTTCCTTTTAGTGAGACAGCAGAACCAGTCAGTGTCAAGGATTTTGGATCCTTGTTATCTGATTATTTTAATATAAATATTTAGAAAATCTTAGGAATCTGCTGGGAGGGAACAGGAGGGCGAGTCTTTTAAAAAATGGTTCTTATCAATCATTGCTCTCAATCACTGCTCTCATTCCAGTGTCAACACGTTGCACTTTGGACTGTGAAGGTTACAACATTTCATTATTTGTACATATCAAGCTGTTCACAGCCTGACAAACATCACTGAAATCACTGGTATAAAGATAAGTTCATTCCATGAGCCCTGTCCATGGCCATGTGGTTACTGCTATAAGTCAAATCTCCCCAAGCTTTGAAAAGTAGCCATTTTATCCATAAACACTATTTCCCTAAACCCAATCAAACTTAACCATAGTGCTGTCAGACTTTTTTAGCTGTGACAAATAAGGGTTTTTATTGGGTCGTCCTACTGATAGGCATCAGATCAGAGAATGATCCTATGAGTCCTTTCAGAGGACATGGATAAACTGTATTTTGGCTCTTCTTAATCAGTTGTTGAGAGTTGAGCGATGGGCAGCATGGTGGTGCAGTTAATTGGAGACTCTGAGTTGACTGCAGGTGTAAATGAAAGTGTGAATGATTGTTTGTCTCTGTATGTTTCCCCCACAATACACTACTACACTAGGTTATGTTTGGGTAAATATTGTCCAGGGGTCCAGGGGTCCAATGTCAACCGCAACCCTCAAAGGATGAACATTATATATAATGGATGAATGGATAGACGGATGATATTTAGAACTGATCTGAATTCATAGTTATGTGTGGGACTTAAGAGAAAACATTAATGTTAATAGATTAAGCACGGGGAAAAATGCCAATTACTGTAAAATAAACATTTTCCTTCAAATCAAGCAAAGGCCATCTGTTCCTCCTTTCTCTCTCTTCATATTTAATGTCATTCCCAGTTTGTCACACAGAGTTGAATTTATGTGATGGTGTCTTTGTTCCAGACTGAACTTACGTAGTCATAATTCCATTCCAAATTTGTTATTAACAACCAGAGAACCAACCAAGGCCAGGGCAAACACAACTATTATTTCTTTGTCTGATGCATGAAACTAAATATAAACTAAACTAAACCTAAACTAATGCTTTAAGTCATAATTTACCTATATTAGATTTCTTTTTTAGAAAAAGATCACCACTGGGAAAATGATATTTACTGAGTAGGGTTGAAAAATGTAAAACAACAGAAGGAGACTTGATTTTGTGTGTTTCTTGTAGCCTAAGGATATTTTGGCTTAATTTCAGTGGCTTGGCACTGACCAGGTGATACAGAGTCAGAATTCATGATTCGTCACAAACTAAATCTGTTAAAGTTATGGTGCAGCAGAACATCGTTCAGTTCGACCCTTGTCAGCAGGCTCATGCCACCACCTTGTTTGACCCCTTGTACGAGTCTGAAGAATGTGGTGATGGACTTTCTTTGGTTGCAGCTTTTTGATTAATCTTTCCTTTGAGCATTGTTCCAAAGCTCCAGAGGACCATCATGTGCTTTTTAGCCATAACTAAACAAACATTCATGTATTTCACTAGGGATCAGGGATTCATGTCTTGCTATTCTGACAAGAATACCAATTTTCCCAGAGCTCCTCTTTGATTGGAGAATCGTGACTAGTAAACTGCAGTCACGGTAAGAGGCCGGCAACTCTCCTGATGGGGTCTCTCTTTGATTTCCTGCTGATCTATTTCCGGCTGTTCTAAATATATTTTTATGGTCGCTACAGACCCTGTCCCAGACGTTTTTTCTTTCCTTTTTTTAAAAAAAGAAGGAAAAAAAGGCTGAATGAGAGATGGAAATGTTTTGCTTTCATGCAGGACACTGGAGTTTGCTTCCCATCAGAAACCTGTAATGATTATTCTCCATTTATATTAACTCCAGGCACTGTTTTTCTCTATCCTTTAGTGCTTACCAGAGCCATGTCTCTTTAAGGATAGTTTATTTGCCACAACTTTTCTCCTAACTTTGGCCCTTCTGGAGTAACTAATTAAAAGAAAATATTGGCGTTGGACTGACATTTCAAAAACATATTTTTTTTATAGAATCATCCAAATTGAATGTGCTTGTCTGGCCAAACCCACACTGAAATGTTGTGACTGTGAGGTATGTGCCCTTAGATCACTAGGCCGGACAGACACACTTAAGGTTGAGGTAAGGCGTGTAGTGGTGCTAGCTAAGGTCAGAGTTGGTCTCCTGGGGATGAACAGGGTAAGGGATTAGGGTCAGTGCACTGTTCACCTAAAGGAAGAATAGTCAAAAAGACTGTTTGTTCAAAACACGTCTCTACATCTGACCGTAATGAAGAAGTGTGAAAATGCTAAGAAAATCATCTTCTTCTAGGAACTTCTATTACCAAACAAAATATGTGATTGGCCACGTATAATTTAGAGAAGAGAGAAACAAATTTAGTCAATAAACTCATTACGTCATTATCTTTAAAGTGATGGTTTGTAAGTTTTCTTCTTGCACTTTTGCAATTAAAGGACAAGAGGCTATAATAAGCCCTCTGAGTAGAGCCACTTCTTCAGGCCTGACTACATGTGACTTGCTTTCAGAAAGTGAATAGATGGGCTAGTTAGCATGGTCAATTTAGTAGAAGTTAGCACGTTAAGAGGAGTAGGGACAAAGCATGACTTAACATTTGGCGTTTCCTTCACTGGAGAGAGTAAAGGACGTTTGATGCTGAATCATCACACTAAACTGGTATGTTTTTCAATTTAATTCATAAAGCACATAAAGCACAAGTTTACATAGTAAAATCGAGGCCTTACAATATTATCGAGTAAACCAACAGTTTACCACAACGAGCAAACCTTGGCAACTGTGGTGAGGGATAACTCCTAGCTACAATAACCACATGTACATGGTGATAGCAAAACTTACAAATAGCACCTTTAAATGGACTGGATTACTAACTTAGCAGAGTCCTATTGAACCTTGACATACTGTACTACAGACGATGTAGACGTTAGCATATCCAAGTCAATCCACCAGATGATGTGCTTATCTACAGTATTAATTACAGATTTTTTTGTGCCACTTCTGAGAAAGAACAGGTGTCTTTCATGTCATAAAACTAAAAGAGGGAGGTAGCTTTTGTTTGCATTTTTTGTCAGTTGGCTTTCAGTATTATCATGTTTCCCCTTTGAAATCAGTCAAAGGGAGAATGAATAGGGAAGCGCCACGTTATTCAAGTTTAGATAATATGGCAACACCCATCCAACTCCTTTTGTCAAAGCATTTGCAAATGAAGTGCCTTGGGGAGACATTTGGTTTTGGCAGAATTATTTAATTACTCTGATAAGTTTAGAAATTGTAAAATATGTGTTCCTTTATTTGGAGTATTTGAATCTTGTTTAATAGTTTATGAAGATGCAGAATATGACCTGATACCTTAGCCTCTAACTAAATGTTTCTTAATGATATTTGTTCCATCAGAATAAAGCTTCAACAGAACATGATGTACAACAGTATGGAAGCTCCCGTGTGGTTCATTTATCCAACTCTGATTAAAATAACAGCTAACCAGATGGTCTGATCAAACCGCCTCGCCCCCACACGGCAGCCCTCGTGTGAGGTGCTCACCAATGTTCCATACAGTGCGGAAACACGGCTGCATAGAAACGGGATCCTCTCCAGAAATAAAAGGCTGAAGTTAAGTGATTCATCCTCAAGTAGAGCTGAACAGGCCTGAAAGCAGCATTCAGGAGCCACTGAGTCACACTGTGGAAGGGTGACCTTAGATCAGATGACGGGGGCTGGAGTTGCTGCGCACTCTCACTCTGCACCGAGGTGACATAGAACAAGAGCTCTCAAGGCCTCCTTGTCTGACCGATTCATCCACACACCCCTCCCTCCTCGGTCACGTCCTCCCACACAGTTGATCCATCTCTTTCACTGTCTGTCTCTAAAGCCTTTGGTTTAGTCTCCCACTTTCTCTGTGTGCAATGTGGCTCAAATTATGTTGTACGAAAAATGCTTTTCCAATATTGATGGATGTGACAAGGAGACACTACACTATTGTGCAATAAATTATAAGACAAAAAATAAAACTATGTTTCTCTAAAACCGAAAAAGTATTTTTTGTACAAGTTTCAAATAAAATATAAAAATCTTTGAATTATAAATTTTATTACAATTACGCCTTGAGCGTGGAAGTACATTTTTTTTAACCAGAAGGACACTCAGAGTGTCTGCCAAGGCCCAACAATCCCTTTATGAAACCACATTTAAATTCACTACATCTGGATTGTCTGATCCAGACACTAACCCTCTCCAATATGTATTGGGTTCTTTCCAGATCTTACTACATGCCTACTAGCAGACTAAACAAACAAACAAACTGAGATGGAAACATAACCTCCGTGGCAAAGGTATTTATGTGGTTGGGAATTGTTTCTGTAGCTGGGCTGTTGGCACAATTAGCAACTGCTACATGTAACAAAGAGATGGCACAAACCATTCAAAACCTCAAGATTGCTGCCGGTGCGCATTATAGACAAGACCTGTACAGTGGGAGACTGGAGTGGTGAACACTACATCTGTGAAATAAATTACCCTGGAGAAGACACTGGTAACACCAGCCCTACACCAAGAAACAGTATTGACTGCGGAGATGTCAAAGGTCATTGAACTGGAGTGAGTGGAGCACATGAAACAAGTACAAAGCTTTGTGTTTGCTACCAGTCTCTATTTCCTGCTTGACATGAATCACCTTAAAAAACATCCTATCGGATGATACCTTAAACTACTAGCTGCAATGCTCATAAACGGAAACGTTAGCACAAAGGGGACTTCCAAAGTCAGATACAGATGACAAATGTGCCATTTTTGCATGATAATCTCAAGGGGTTAACAACACAATCTTCTTCTTTAACACAGTTCCCTTGTTGTGCAACTGTTGATTTATGTTGAATATGTCATAGCTATAAAGTCCATCTATTGGAAATAAACACACCTGACCTCACCATTAGGATTTGTTTGTTTGTTGAACCCATTCCACTAACTTTTAGTTTGCTTAATGACGATGTATGAATCAAAAGAATCTTTATATATGTAAGAAATTATGTCATTATTCTGTACTGTTGTTTGTGGCCACAATGGTGCAAAAGTGATATGATCTTGATTTAAGTTTAAACAAAAATGTCAAAAATCCTTTTCAGGGAACCTTTAATAATACCGTTTAGTTTTGAATAGTGTGTTAATACTTTTTTTTATAACATATGCTTGAATATCTTTTTTTATTCTTGTCTCTCATCTTTTTCTCAAGGTGACAAAGGTTTATTAATGTTTTTTTGCAGCTGTGGCTCAGGGTGGAGTTAGTCATCCATTAACCAGAAGGTCGGTGGTTCGATCCCAGTCTTCGCCATTCTCCATTCAGAAGCGTCCTTGGGCAAGATACTGAACCTCAAATTGCCACTCATGGCTGTGCCGTTCTCATAGACAAAATGCTGCCCGTAGATGCACTGTATGACTGGGTGAACGGCAATAAACTACCGAAAAGAGCTTTAAGTCGTCTAGACTAGAAAAGCACTCTGTAAATACAGACCATTTACAGTCCCTTCTCCACCAATGAGATGTAGTCTCGGCTGAGGCTTAGGAGATAGAGCGGGTCATCTATAAGGTGGAAGGTCGGTGGTTTGATGTCCAGGTTTGAGTGGACATTGAGACTAGAAAGGTGCTTAATAGATGCAGTCAATTGACTGTTTACCATCAGCATACTAAAGGCCAGTGTAAACAGACAGAAAGTTGAAAGCACAGCAGGTTTGCTCCCCTGCGATGAGGAGGAATCTAACTCAAAGAACCGCAGAATTCATACCACACCAGCACCAGCGAGATTCTTTTGCTTTGTTAAGCGGCTGCACATGGATTGTGAGTCTGGAAACTCATTACTCTTTTATAATCAGCAACATCTATGAGGAGGAATAGTCTACAGTGCGTTATTTACGTAAATAGACACGAAACCTGCTACCTGTCTCTTCCTCCTCCGCCTCCCCAGCTCTAGTGCTTCTGAGGGGGGCCTTCTCGATTTCCCTCCTGCCCAGAAAAATCAATATTGGGAGGCGGCCTGAAAGACCTTTCACAGGAGTATTACAGCACAGCCCAGCGCTCCGATAAGCCTCCTGTTACGTCCTCTCGGGACGGGGCTGGCCAAGCCTGCGCTCCCCACCTGGGGGGGAAGGCATTCTCCTCTGGCCGCAGGGAAGAGTGCCATAAAGGGCAAGACGTAGATCACAAGTCTATTGGTGTGGGCTATTAGTAACCTTAGAGCCCCTGACCTGTGACTAGGGTCCTGTGCTGATTCCCACACACACACTTACAGACAGACTGGGAGGGGACACGCCAAA
The DNA here is from genome assembly GCF_009819705.1 of Hippoglossus hippoglossus. Classification (NCBI taxonomy): domain Eukaryota; kingdom Metazoa; phylum Chordata; class Actinopteri; order Pleuronectiformes; family Pleuronectidae; genus Hippoglossus; species Hippoglossus hippoglossus. The sequence continues at coordinate 25,422,306 of NC_047156.1, read as the reverse complement.
AAAAAAGACGGTTTATAACGATAGAGAGCTTCGTCATGCATTCAAGACAGGAGATAATGCATGTTTTTGTGTTTGTGTGTGTTCCCGTTAATGTATGTGCCAACACTGGGGAGTGGAGAGCAGAGCATTCACCACTTTGCCTTCATGACGCCCTTTGACTGTCTTTTCCTGTAACGACTCTGTTGTTGCCTACCCTCCTACACATGCACCCCCACACACTCATACACACACACACACACACACACACACACACACACACACACACACACACACACACACACACACACACAAACACTGACACACTCTCTCTCTCTGTCACTCTCTCTTACATACACACTGGCTTATACATACCTGGAAGCTAGTGTGATTCATGAGGACAGAGATGTGAGAGAGAGCGATCTAATATTCAGAAGATGACACATGCTGCTGCTGCCGGAGCAGAGAGGATCAATGTGTTTTAAAGTGAGAGCAGTTGTACAAGTCCGACCCATTGGTCACTCAGCCTCTGCACTGGCATGAAAAGATTGTTTATCCTAAAAGAATTGGATTTTTAACTTTAACAAACATTATGATAAATAATGATGTTATAGATTAGATATAATGCAAAAGTCAGTGAGATGGTTAAGACATATGAACAGGTGACTGTGCCCAGTGTTTAACCACCTGTTTTTTTGACTTGGTTGATCGAGGACAGTTCTCATATCAAACTATGACTCATGTTTATGTCCCAATCTTATTCTTGTGGCTTACACAACAAGAGTTGGCTATCATTACTGGCCCGTCATTAAGCCATTAATAGTCTGATACTGATGGTGGAGTTTATAAAACTGTACTCATTTAGTTTGACTTGTCTGTGTCTGTCACACTTGTATCTTTGGTAAAACTCACCTTTAACTGGTGATTTTTTTATCCAAAGAGACCTGGTGCAAGTTGTTTTGAGTTCTTCATAAAACTGATGATTTTTCAAATGATTAATACACATCCCTCCATATCTATGTATGGTGTGATGCAGCCACTGCAATCTCATGCATAGCTTGTTATCTAATGTGTGCACAGGTTTCCGCATGCTAGTGCACTTCCTCCTGTTCTTTCAAATCTTGGAGCCGCTGTGTTCTAATATGTCTGAGTAGGCGTATAATGATCTTTGCTCCTTTAATGAATCAGATCAATGAACAAACTGCATGCTTTGTCCTTTCACCCGATAAATAATCAAGGATAGAAAGGTTATGATCAACAGAGAGAGAGCCTCCAACCTTGTCTTGTAAGTTACAGTAAACGATAATTAATCTGCCAGGGACTGAGAGTTGGGACTGTTTTCATGACTGGTCTCAGAAAAGAGTAAAGAAAAACGTAAACCGTTTCTAAAATAATTCATAATTAAATACTATTACACTGAAAGTGACCAAATAACTCGCCAACTGTCGAGTTATTTGATATTGATTTAAATGTTGCTAATTACTAATTATTGCAGGTATGTAGTACCAATTCCTTTTCCATCAAGTGCTACTGATCAGACAATAATAAAATGATAATAATAATAATATAATAATAAAACTTTCTAACACATGTCTTAATGCAGGATGTTATTAGTCATAGAAAGAAGCTGATTGTTCAGGGCCTTTAAGTTCTGTGTCTCTGTATGCTACCCTCAAATGAACTGTGAAAAAATGTTCCCCCAAAAATACCGCCTCAAATTCTGTTATTCTTCTGTAGCTAGCATGGTGTCTATATCATACACAGTTATTCCACCGACCCATACACATCTGAGTCATTATCTGAGCAGTGTGATGTCGTCTTATTGTGTTAACTATGCTGACTTGTAATGTTGGCAGCAAAGGCTTTCAAGCTGTTGCTACCACTCTACAGTTGCACGCATTGTTATTTTTGGATAAGACTCAGTTACATCCTTTTCCAAAGTGACTCCACTTGAACTGCTTTTTGTCAAATAGAGCCGTTTGCTCTCAATCATTTTCGTGAACTGTTATCTACAAAGAGAATTGCAGGAGAAACACCCAGGCACATCCGTCTTTGCCTGAGACAAGGCACAAAGGAAAACAATTTTTTTTTATTTTAATAAAAAACAAATGTCCAAGTCGCATTCATGGATACATGAGGGACTGATCCATCAAGTGCACTCGCACAAAGAGCCAGCACGCTGTGGTCCAAGTTCAGCTGGCTTACAGTCACGAAAACAAAAAGAGGCCTGGATGCTAAACGTTCTTCCTTCATGAGTTTGTGCAGCTGGAAACCGTCTGAGAAGGATGGGAAAGCAGAAGCTCCTGGCTGTGAGGTTGGTTATGAAAGTTGGTGTCGGGAGAGAGTCCTAAAGGCCATGTTTACAAAAGGGAGAGTGAGAGAGCTGCTTCAACAATGCTGTCTCGGGACTTTCCTGCACAGAGGTGATGCCCTCACTCAGAAAGCTATCAACTGTGCTAGCAGCCTCTTAACTGTGAGAAATCCAGAAATGTATAAAATGTCATTGACATTTTCAATTTTATCAAGGGAGAAGGATATTGTCATCAGGATTCAGTGTTCATACAACTGCTCTTACACATTTACTAAGGGTATTGATTCATGATCAAACATTTTTTCTCACATATTTTGGTGATACGATCTGATCGTCATACAGCTTCTTTGTTGGCCATGCATTCTTGTTCTGTTTCATTGGAACCCCGACCTATCTAGTCTATAATCTGCTTCCTCTTACAGCACCAGCGGAAAAAACCTAAAGCCCACATTCAAGCGCTTGAAGTCATAGAGATGTGATCACTGCCAGGACATAATTATTTAAAGGGAAATCGAATCAATCACAGTCATGGGAGTGCCGAACCGGCACGCAATGATGGAAGAGACTTGCGTGACCCTGGGAAACATCTGAGCCACATGTCCACATTATACATACTATTGGCTTGAGGTCCATTGACTTAAAGTCATGCTACATTATGCCTATTCACAGTGACACAATTGCACATTCATTGTACAGTAACATGTCTAAGTACAGTGGAGCCAGCCTTCCTGTTGTTGACTGATAACAAAAACCAAGTGGTAACATTGTTCTCTGTGATGTATGAGCGGCTGTGGCTGCGGGGTATAGCGGTCGTCCTTCAACCAGAAAGACAGCAGCTCGAATCCCAGCCCATGCCGGAGGACCCTTGGGCAAAATGCTGAACTCTGAATGGCCCCTCATAGATGTTGAATGCACTAATTTGAAGTTGCTTTGGATAAAAGTGTCAGCTAAATGACATGTAATGTAATCATGTATTTCCCTGACATCCACAAAACAACCAATAAAGTGATTTTTAGGGAAAATCCCAAACCTTCCACTACGCAAAGCAGTCATGTATTCGTGCTTATGTCTGAATATTTAGCTGATAAAAAAGTCAAGCTGTAGACTTGAGAATGTCCCTAATATTAGCGCATACAGTGGTACTGATGGCAGTACCACTTTCATGGCAGGAAATGAAGCACTGAACTTTATGACTGAACCATATTTTTATTGTGACATGTATCTGCTTGAAAAAACAACATCTTTTGACCATTTCACCAATTATTTCACCATCTGTTGCCATAAAACATCCCTTCTGAAAATCATTTGATTGCATTGTACTAGCAGATATACAGAGGAATACATTGGTCAAACATGAAATATAAATATATATATAATCTTTCAAGTACAAACCCATTAAGATCATTCCACATTGACTCACTCAAGTAATCATGACCATCAACTTTCATTAACGTTCTTTAATTTCACAAGCTCTACATGTGTGGCTTTTGTGCTGTGTTTGCAAACAATGCATTTTTTTTAACCTAACTTATCCCAACAGTACTAGGGGATTGAAACTTACAATTGACTCCCCCTTTTCCAAAAATACTTGATTAATAATAATAATAAAAATAATTACTTTATCTGTATGACACCTTTTGAAATTTGTTAGGAAGAGCTTCAAAAAGAAGGACAAATAAAAAACAAATAAAAAACACCACAGACAACAAGCAAAATAATACAATGCCATTCAAAATTAAAGATAGCCAATTAAATAATACATTGTAATATGAAATAATTAAAAGTAAAGGTTAAGGAAAAGGATAAAAGGCACATAAGAGTGAATGCTAACAACATTTAAAACTATTCAGTAAAAGGGCCATTTGAAGGATGATTTCAAAACTTACAGTGATGTTTCAACTCTGAGTTCCTCAGGTAAACTACCGCAGAGGGTTGGGGCCCTGACAGCAAAAAGCCCTGTCGTCTTTTTTCAGCCACGACTGAGGAACAGCTTACAGGACCTTATCGGATGATGTCAAGCTACGGGCAGTGAGGACTGATTTAGAGGCTCAGCCTAGAAGCCTGGAGCCAAATCATGCAGTACCTTAACAGTAATAGTTTCAGATTGATTCTAAAATACACAGGCAGTCAGTGAAGGGAAGTTCAAATGAGGCCAATATGATCATGCTTCTGTGATTTGGTTAAAAGTTAAAGGATGAGAAAGATCACATAAGACAATCCAGTGGAAAGGGAGACCTGTTCATTTGAAAAGAGGTTTGGTTTGTACATTGTCAAGAGATGATGTGTTTTATCATAATGTTCATAGGGTTGTTATGTGTTGATTCCTTATATTTACAGCTTGTTCGTTTACCATATAGTGATGAAGTGGTGGTTAACTCTTCGAGGCTTCTTCTCTGGTCACATCCACTTTGCCTTAGATTGAAGCTCAGAACCAAATTGGGCAGGACGTGTCAGTATGACAAGATGCATGTGTTGTGTGTAGACTGGTGTAAGCTACACAGAGAGGAAAGTGCTCTCTGCCTGAAAACTCTCATGTTGAACGCACAGTGTCCGCTTGCAAATGTGTGTTGAATAAACCCCGGAATGACATTCTCTTTCATGTCAGTCCATCTTTTTAAAGAGAAATTGCCACCACATTCTGACATTTCTGTGTAGTCTGACTCATACAGTCAAAGTAATCCGGGTTGTCTTCACCGTGTCAACATTTTCTAAAAATGTTGCAATCTAAAAGGCCAGCCTGCAAAAAATGTCTCCCTCATGAAGGTTATATTAGTCAGTCTTTATTCAAATTTAAGAAAGATTTAACTGTGTAATTATTTTTTGGAGGATGTTATGTGTGTTGCTGTTGAGCTGAGTGGTCACTGTTATCAAGCCTACCTTCATTTTTATAAATTAGGTGGATAAGTAATAGATACTCCTGAAGATCATGGCGGGTGTTTTCAGACTTTATCAAGCAATATAAAGCTGCATAAATCAATAGAATTAACAGCAGAAAATGTGGAAATGTATGATCAATACAAACCATCAGGACCATGTTGCTTGGCAGGACAGTAGTTGGTGATTCTCTCCTGGACTACGATCAGACACTTGTTACACACACCGGTCTTAACGTCACTCTGTGAGCCCTGCTCACTACAAAGTCCTCTACTCTAATTAATCCAACTCAATCCATCTGAATTCTCGTAGGTCATTCTCAATGCAAAACTCCACAGTCTCTCTGGTCTCCAAGTTTTCAAACACTGTGCTGAATGAGCTCCGGGGCCTGTTCTGCAAAGGAAGTTCAATAAACTACCCTGGATATCTTTTCTCTATCTGGTTTGCCTGAGCCTAACATTAGCCTAACATTTTTTATACTCTATATAGGGGACACATTGTATCCCACACGGCATCAATAATAGTAGCGTACAACTGATTGTCACTGACTAAGCAATATGTACCATCATGCATGCAGTGACAGGAAGAAAAATGGCGGAGAGACCAGAGGAGAGAAGGCAGCATGTCTTAGCCTTTTTCCTCTGGTGAATCTACTCCTTGTTCTTGTTATAGATATATGAATTATTGTGAGGATAAAGACAGACAGGTTTATGTTTGCTGACATTTTCATAAACAGCGTAGATGGTTTTCTTTATGACCGTTCCGAGACAAATCTGTGGTGGTGGTAAAATGTGTTAATAGAACAGAGCAGCGCATCACAGCAGGAACTGCAGCAAACAAATTAATTTTCTACATTTTAACTTGATCATTCGAGTAGGTGTAAAATAAACATTTCAAATTTATTAAGAGATTTTCCACATTGTTGTACGCCATAATCCTGAGACAATGATGTAATTACTGGCGCAGAGAAAACTACCGAAAGTGGGGTTTTTTTGTTAATGAGCTTAGTATATAGTCGTCTACAAACAAGTGTCGACTGAAGGATTCCCCGTCAGTATTTTAGCATGTGGCCAGACCTGACGTTCACGCAGCACAGGTGTGTTATTTGGGACATTTGACATGGCCACCAGTTTGTGCATTTAATCAGTGATCAATTGAGGAAGATGGAACCTTTTCTTTAAACAACAGTATGTCGCAGAGGATTATGCTAATCCTAACCATGGCCGTATAACCGCCCAGTTGGGAATGCAGTCTTCGCACCCTTGACCTCTGTCACCGTTTGCAAACATGGCGCAGCTCCTTCCTGAACTCTGTCCTGCAGACACACCAGACGCTCCGCAGCTGCGGATCTGGTTCTTTGCATCTGATGTCTTCTCTTAATCACAGCTTGTGTATCTAATTATTGTCTTTTATTTCTATTTATTTCACCTCCTTAATCTTGATGTCCTTCCCTGACCTCTGTTTGTATGTTGACCTGTGCTTTTTGACACGTATCATATTGGATGTTGTCTGTGTGATCGTGAACGGGGTCACCTGCAAATTAATTGCCCTATTTGGGATCCAAAAAGTTGTCTGAATCTGAATAACTCGCTAACGAGCTACAATAATGACTCAAAAAACTTAACAAGTAGATAAATACTCCAAAAAGTACACACAGACACACTCACCAAATCAAACTTTGCTACAGTGATGAATGTAAAGTAAACGTAATTCGTTACAGTAAATATTGGCAATATTCTAAAAGTGGCTGAAGACAAAAGGCCTGAGGCCAAGTTCTCGTTCTGGTGTTATTGCTTTAATAAAATATGGGGATGAAGAAGAAGATAAAAAAGCCTTGCATTTTATTGTTAAGACTCTTCTGGGGAGTGTCAGCTACCTTGAAACAACAGCGGCCTTAGTGGACAAAATGGTTGTTCAAAAGCCTTGAATCTATTAAACTATTGAGAAGCGAGGAGCCAAAAACAAGTGTTTCTACTTTTCACTGACAGACACACAGACGATTTTGCTTTCAAATAGCAATAAACACGCAGTATGAAACTTGTCGATTTCTTTCCCAGAGGCATGTGGGTGATTACATTCACACTTAATGTCTGCAGCTCAGCTGTTTTTCACGAGGAAAGTGTTTGCATCGTGTGGCCTGAGTTTGAATCCCCACTGATAGGCCTAGATCGAAAAAAGAAAAGCAGAGTGATTAGAATTCCTCAATAACAACAACAAACCAATAAACAACAGTTGGATACGTGTTCTTTATTCATATCTTATATATGTTTGTTTACATTTATACAAAAATACAGAATACAGTAGAGTTTTCACCCAGAATACCAACCGGGCAGTAATTACATTTGCTTTTTGGCACCCAGACTTATTTCCTGTCTAGAGCCATTTGATTCACCCAGTGGAGTGGGATGGATTGGATCACTCGAGCCCGAAAGCACTGTTCGGAATGCAGCCCTGCTCACTCTCAGACCACACAACAACCCACATAGGAACAGTATTTAAGGGCACTCATTCTCTTGACTAATGCATGAAATTGCTTGATTTCTGGCATCCATGCATCAGACATACAGTTTGTGGCTCTTGCACAGACAGGAAAATGGGAGACCATGTATTATATATTTATGTATATATATATATATATATATATATTCATTTATATATATATATTTATACATACATCGATTTGTTTTTGTTCACAGCTTAGACCTGTTGCAGCTCATGATATTCATAGACTATGTATGAAAAGCAACGTTTGACATAGTATATCTTGTCAGTTAGTTTGTTTGTGGCGAGACTAGCCTATGTCTCAGAATAGTGGGCACTGCATGTAATAGTCTTCATGTAGAAAGCAAAACCTAACGCTGACTGAACAGAAAGTCTCAGGTCTAAATTGTCATAGATAGTATGTTCCAATATTGTTCAAAAATGCATTTTTGCATGGATGTAATCGTCTAAAAGCTTAAATTTTTTCCAGTACTTCACTACACCACTAATTTCAGATATTCCTGCTAAAAGTACTGCTGCTGTGGACTACATGAACACCAATGTGGTATACATTTGCTAACACAGACTCAGCTCTAAACTGCCATAGAGAATATGGCACCAGTAATATGTGGACGTTCATAGAGTGTTCTTCAAAGACGGATTTTGGAATGAATATGATTATCTTGCAGTTCAACATGACACACAATACTTTACCACGCCAAAGAATTCCAGCTATTGATGCTGAAAGGTACTGTTGCTCTGAACTATATGAACACCAATGTGGTATACAGTTTTTTTCAAACACAGATTCAATTTAGCACAATATACTCTCATCTGCTATAACAAAAAGTCCCAACATATAGTCCCATATACACATGAAACAAGCAGAGTTACGTGCTGAACTGTTTCCTACAGGTTACAATGGCTAAAATGTAACGGTGGCCAGAAATGTCCCAACCACTGCAAACTGTACTGCCGATGAAGGAGTTTTCACATACTGGAGCACTGCTTTTCCAGGATCGTCTTCATATCGTAACTGGGCACAGGTCAAGCCGACTAAACGGTCATGGTTTTGAGTTAATTTAGAAGAAAGAGAAAAAGAGAGAGAGAGAGATTGGAGACCATATCTGCTGAGTAACTGTGGTGAGATTATTCTAATCTGCCATGTAATGATCTCTCCACTGTCTGCTACCACACAGAAACATAGACAGGCTTTTTGACATTTACACACAGAGTCAATCTCGCTAATCAAACAAGGCACAGAACCAAAGAATGGACATAGTACAATGTAAGAACATGATAGAAATACTTAAGACTACATACAGAAACAGATCTTTGTGTCCTGCCCACTTCTGTCAGTGTCAGCTAGTCAGCAGCAGGACGGCCCTATGGGAAAGGTCACAGCCAGCGTGTCCTGTTCACACTCCAACCTAACAACTGATTGTCATTATTGATCTCAATAGTCATCCGTTGCGTTTCCCTAAAATAATTCATGATGCAGCAGGGTCTGATGGACGATTTGCAGGAGCCAGAGAATCCAGTGGAGGCGTGATACAGGGGTTTCTCTCTGACAAAATCTCACAGACTTTTTTCAAAAGCATGCGGTTGGTTAATGCAGTCTTACAAAGAAAGGCAAGCTTATCCATATGGTAGCAGGCACGATTTAACCAGACAAATCTTGGTCATGGCAATCGTGAATCTGCCATTGTCAATCTGGAGAGCAGTCCAAAACAGGCCTTTCACTCCTGAGGTCTCACTATGGAATTAAGCCTTGAGTTTGTTTTTCATCACCCCTGGACACCAACAGGAGAAAAGAGTAGAGCCCTGTGGAAGAGAAAGAGCAGGGACAGAGGGTTTAGAGCACCGTGACAGGTAGGATTCAAACAATTGTCTTGATTTTTGTGTGAAAAGCTCACCAATTATGCTGAAGAACATCGAGGGGAAAAGCATTACACAATTTCAATGACGTTCAACTTGTTTCTGTAATTGAGCAGAAAGAAAAGTATTAGCCACTATCCTGAGACGACGACAACAGCAGCAGTAACAAGTCGTCTGAAGAAGACAGAAATGGCTCTTTTAGGGAGGCTGAAAGAGCTTTCACATGACAAGAGTCAAGTGTTCAATGCCCAGTCAGGTGGTGGCTACGCATGAAATGATTTTAGTTTCTGGTGATTGTGTTCCTGTACAAACACACCATCCAGAAGTCAGATGAGATCTTTCCTAATCAGTGAAGACAGACTGATGAGTGAATGGTCAATAATCCTGCTATATAATAATCCATCATTGCTTTGTTTTTGAATTGGCTTCACACATGGGAAGTAAAAGTTAAAGGCAGAGACAAAATGATTCAGTGCTGTTTCAGCAGGAGCGTGTCTTCTTGTAAATAAATCAACTCTGTCGTTCGTCTGTGGGAGCAGCGTGTTACAACACATGGAAAAATCTTGTTGTTAGCCGACTAAATGACCACTCATTTCAAAACCTTCATCTCCTGCTATGTGACGCAGGCTAAGCTAAGATTTAATTAAGCCTCAAGCCCAAACTGATGACCGCTGAAAACAATCCAAGCCTCGCCCTGTGTGAGCAGGCAGTGAGTGAAAGGAAGGGGAATAGTTTCCTGTTGAAATGTTGCTCTGGCTGTAAAGATACATGTGAAAGGGAATAAAGCAACTCACTTTTCGGATGTTTCATCCAGTGGAGATGCAGTCCATTCTGATCCTGTGAAGATTGCCCCTGCTCCGGGGTTCTGTTGAGGAGCCTGCTCGTTCCTCCGGGATCTGACCTGTTTTTCAGGGGAAGGAAAGTACTGTCAGTGTCCAAGTACTCAGCCCCACTCGCAATCACTACGACTCAGATCCACAAAGTATCTCTGGCCGTCATAAATTCCATGGATCCGAGAGTAATCTCCTTACAGTAACAAACATTACATCACAACTTTATCTCTGGAGCACCTCGGGCAGTTACACAGGTTAGTGCCATGGGTCAAAGGTCAGCTCACCTTCCACACGATCAGGAATACAAGGCCTAAGAGTGGGATGAAGAGTAGGGAGAGAAGGCTTCGCTCCACCACCGCGGGCAGCAATCTCTCTCCTTGAATTTCAACTAAACAAAGAAAAAAATCATATGATTTTCAGAAAGAGAATGTGTTATGTTAAATTTGTTATTTGTGGTTGACGAAGGATTTTACCCAAACATGACTCGCGTTGCTTTTAACATTGAAATTGATTTCATTATTTAGCTAACTTTTTATTTCTATATTTGAAAATGTATTCACTGTTAGTTAGTGCGATCAAACAGGTTTCGTCTGCTGATAGTGGGCCTAAAAGAACATTTGCAAAACAGCTGCAAATACCAGCTAGTTGTTTATTTTATCACTGATTATCATCAACATCCTGCTTTCTAATGTTGCACAATCAATTAAATCACTCAGAAGTGGCAAAGAAACACTAAAACGCCGCCCTCAAGTAAACCACTGACTTTTAATACAAGGCATTCCAGATTTGCCTTAAACATCCCATCCAGACAAGTTTTCAGACATATAAAAAAACGCTCTGTTTTGAATAATAATTTTGTGTTTGATGTGGTTTTTCGAGTTAATCTTTCCCCAATGTGGAATTTAGTGTCAAACTCTGCACATACAGAACATCATTCTGCAAAGGACAGCTCCATGCATCCACAGAGCAAAACACTTTTCTGAGTGGAGTTTTAGTAACTAAACAAAAAATATTTAAAAAAAAACTAAAATATATTTTTCAGGGGTTCAAAGAATCACAGAAGTCATGGTTCGCATCAGATTGTGTTTTCTATTTATTAATTGTAATATTTACTTGTTGAATTGAAGTGCCATATGAACAATAATTTATAAGAAATATGACTTCTGTTGTGTCTTTCCTGTATCCAATTAATTATCTAGATTGTGGTGGCCCGCAATTTTCTAATTTGTCCTGCTACAGTTTCATAATGAACCAGAAAAAATTACACTTCTCATTATAGCACAACAATCTTCAAAGTTAGTGTTTTCCTGCAGCGCTATTTGCCTCGTGCTTGTTCGGGTTCTCACCCCTCATCTATACAGTTTTTGTTCTCTGTTGCACTTGAGAGGGGCGATTATAACCTATATTGCAGCCAGGCACCAGGGGCAAGCTATTATGGCTATATTTTTGGGAGCTGCCATGTCGTCCATCTTTATTTTCTGTCTATTGATTAGAACCAAAGCCATTGTGTGAGCCAATAGGAAATAGGAAACTCACTTACACTCACTTAGTGTACTTTCTCTGTTCATAGACCAAACCTGTGTCACTGTATTATGTGTGTGTGTATTCTTATAGTTAAAAAACTTATTTTCTGTCAGTTGGACCAACATGAATGGGACATTCGACCAAAGAAACAGAAGCAGATAAACTATTGAAAATGTAGCGGTTGCCATTGGCCTCTGGTGCAGGTGGACAAAAGCCTTCCTGCAGCAGGCTATATGAGATGTGATGATGAATTTGTCTCGCAGTGTGTAATTAATCAAGTGACAGCAGCTCCATGGAATGGGCTGACTTGCTCTACTTTTGATGGCTGCAAATCAGTGCAGGCTTTGATGGTTGCAAATCAGTGCAGCCATCAAAACCTCCGGCTTTGATGTCTGCAAATCAGTGCAGCCATCAAAACCTCCGGCTTTGACACACCAGACCTGACACTTGTTTTCTCAGTAATTACGAGAACTGTGAACTCACGTGGATTGCAGCCTGTCGTACAGTCTGAGCCTTTGCTGCTGGACGTGGGCGATTCTGCTGAAAAAAGATAAGACAGCAAAAAAAAAAAGATTGGTGAGTTTGGTTTTACTGGAGAAGAAGAAGAGGGTGAAAAAGGGTGGAGTGTTGACGCCTGATGATGAAAACCTTGTCACCTGAGGTCACCTCACCACCTTTTTCACTACCCCACCACTCACACACACATACTCACACACATACAAAAGATCTGATCCGATCCGACCACTCTGGCAAAGAAAAGCCAAGCGCTTGGGAAGATTGGAAGATTGCTCTGTAATCAACACGTATACAGTCAGGTTTCGGCCCTTTTCTTCCTTTCACATGGGCTGCCTGGGGACATCTTCCCTCAGTCCTGTGACTCAGCCATGTCTCCATGGGCCGTCTAAGCACCGAGACGGTTTTGAGTTATTTTATCTTGTAAAGTTCTTGTGAAGAAATAATGGTTCCCGGCTTAAAAGCTTCTCCAAACGGTCACAAGAGATCTGTCCTAAATAGACCCCGGGCCGCGCACAATAGCCCAAAGAGGGTGGTGGTGTTTTCAAATGTTTTCTGAAATAAAGCACTTAAAATACCTAAAGAGTCAGTCAACCCAATTCATAAAAAGACAGATTTTTCTCACTTACCACTATTGACCTCAAGCTATGCAGGCTGGCATGATTGGAAGTCATTTGATTGTGGTGATCATTACGAATCTCGGACATCACAACAGTTGTGTATCTCACCAGAAACAATGTTCTGAAGGCCTTCATGTGAACATCTTTTATGGTAACTACTTTTAAATTTGAGCACATGCTGGAATCAGGGTGAAAAAGTAGTGGTGCAAATGTTCTGAGGCTGATCGACGGTTAAAAGACCCATAAAAATCACACATGTCTGGTTGGCAGCAGTTCAGGTGATCTTATCACAGAATAGTGGGAAGGCTTCATTCCAAACTGATCTGAGCTGTTAATCTGAGACTCACCGACTCGCTGATTTTATCACTAAACACACTGTTGCATGTGAGTAATGTAACCAGCTTCCCTGACCTCCAGTAACATTGCTAACGTGTAGTCTGTGTGGGTTGTTAATGCTCTAGGCAGTGAGATTATTAGTTGTGTGAAAAATACAGTGATTCTGTCACAACACGGGGCTTAATTCTACTTATCGCCACCCTGCAGATGCAAATTGAAATGTTGGAGTTGAGTCTTGACCAACGCTATTAGAGTGCTGATAGTGTCCAAAGCTGCATTCAAAGTCAAAACATTAACCCTGGTAAACGGCACAACAAACAGGCAACATATAAAGAATAAATATCACTTATAATGAAATTACCTTCTAAATAGTCTTCTGTAGTTACTGTGTAAGGTGTGGTGGGACAGGGAGGAGGATTACAGTCATCTGAATCTTCTCTATTCTGTGCAGCTATAAGGAAGTCTTTGACAAAGTCAAAGTATCGCGCTGTCTGCCACCTCTCTTCCCTGTAGTGGCACTCAAAATCGTACATGATCGGCTCCTACAAAAACATAAACACAATTTGAAGATTTCAGGCAATTCATTTCAAGGGATAGTTAAAAGCTTTTTTTTTTTTCTTGACTGATAATGTGCAAATTTGTGATTAGCTGGTTAGATACATGTCACTCATCTTGCGATAAAGGCCTGCAAGTTAACCATGTGTGCAATGTAATACAGGCTTGGTTAACATTAGTGTTTGTCACTCACACTAGTTCATTAGCTTCATTAGGCCAAAGTCAGTATATTTACAACACATTTTGTGGGTCTACCACAACTTACCAGAGACCCCATGTTGAGCCGCAGTTCTTGGAGCATTTGGATGAATATGCTAATATCTTTTCTGTTGGATGAAATGTTTCCAAACTTATGCGATAAATCTATTAAACTCTCCTCCAAGTAGAAGATGTTTAATTTTACCCAACACATCCCACCCTAGAAGACAAAGAGCAGAGACAAGGAAAAAGGTGAGCAATGACATGAACTGATAGATAATTAATACGTAGTGCACTAACTGAAAATTATCAGAGTACCAAAATGTCAACGTGAACATTCAATAGTGCATATCCACCAAGTCACAAAGACTACTGAAATGATGATGATCAAAGATGATCAAAGATGATCAAAGTTTGAGAAAAGCAGCAGTCATAAAAAGGATAATATGATGGTCTGGCATCTCACCTCTTCTTTAGGAACAAAATGTACAGGAATTTTGTAATCTTTAGGAATATTTTGTCTCTGAAAAAGAAGAAAAAAAAAAGTATTACATCACGTCCATCATCATTGAAATATCATCCAGGTTTAATTTCTAGTTTTCTCTGTTTGCTGATGTTGTTTTGAGCTCCCTAACTTTTAGACCTTTGCACATATTAACATTGGCAATAAAGCAGGTGCCGCCAGGCTTTTGAAAAGAGCATGAATCATAATGTTGTATGTTCCGCTAGAGCCAGAATTGGTTCAGCAGAGGCAGCAATAATCCTGACCTGATATGGAGGAAAATGGCGTAACACAGCCACACAGTCCAGACAGGCAATCATCTGACTTGAAAAATGTTATAAACAAGCTAAATAGGAATGATGCTTCCTGCTTTTGTGACTGTGCAAATACAACAAATATAAAGACAGTGCCTCATAAAACAAATGTGCACATCTATTTTGTAATTTGTAGATTAAATATACAGTATGTATTGCACACTAGACATACAATGTCTTCTCCTTACCAAAACAGAGAGCTTAGAGATGTCATCTGTCACTGGGTTGACGTCAAATTTACTTGAATGTACCCCAAGAGTGATGAACAGCAGTAAATAGACACAGACACGTATCCAAATCTGCAGGTAAAGGGGCGAAAAAAGCAATATTTTGACGATTAGTCTCATCTTTTTCATTAAATAAATAATAATAAAAAACAACAATTATAAACACATTTTAACCAGCATTACAACAAGGGGTTAAGCATGATATAGAATGAACAGAAGATTGGTGGTAGAGGTGAAAGCTGAATAAAAAAAGCTCAAAGTCACAAGTGTTGAAAAACGTCGAAATGACCGTGCAAAACCACTGACCACATTTACAGAATGACATTATATACACGAAGCAGCTTTTACGTTTGGTGTCAGCAATAAACTACCATGCTGACGCAAATGTGGAGGAGATCTTGTAATCCATCTGTTACGCCTCAGCCTATGCATGTCTTGAACCACATTTGTCCAGGACGATAACAATGAAATGAATGAAATCAGACATGTCCTAGATACGATGAGATAAGTTCAGGGAAGTTGCAAGTTGGTCCCGAATAATAAATTAGTATTTTCAGAATTGTATTTAAATATTGTATTAATCCTTGCAGGGAAATTGCTTTGCTCTGGTTTTACTCATCACAAATAAATACACAGTAAGTGGATAGAAAAATGTATAGTCAAGTGTGACGAAAGTAATGTGTCCATTGTCACATGAGTCAAGTCCCGGAGATCATAAAGAAGAACTGTCAGGAGTTTTTCGGCAACAGACGCATTTGCTGGGTTAGCGGGTTTAAATTAAGGCAATGCCTTGTGCAAATTCTTTCAGTACGTAATATGAATGTAGCTGCACGAGCTGAAAGAACAAATGATCTTGGGTAAATATAAAACACTTTTTTGCCGAGTTTGGGTTCCCAGCATGCAACTTTCCACTGAAACGTTTTGTGGTGAGTAGGCTGGTATGTTAGAAAGTAAGACCTCGTTCAAAAAATATATTTGTGAAGGAGCCTTGTTGCTGCTGCAGAGCCGCTAACACTCGATGAAGTAAAATAGAAAAGTGTTATTGTGCAACGGATTAACGAGTGGATCGTGTCACAAGATACTGAGAAAAAATGGGAACGCTGCAAGAATAATCCTGTTTTTCTCTCTAGCAACAGACAGTATCAAATATCGCCCAATTAGCCATTTTTGTACGTGAGATTAATGCTGGATTTGATTCCAGGAAGGAATTACTGTCTTTGCAAGCAATGCATGTTGTGGCAAGTGCACCTGGAAAGGGGTAATTGTGCATTTTCCAGTTCTGATAAAATCTGCTATGACATTTGAATATTCAGATAAGTTTGCGAAACCCCTTCAGGCATTTGGTGAGCGGTTTCAGGTCATGAGAAGTAAACAAAAGGAGCTGAAAGTTTTAAAGGGATAGTTCACACAAAAACAGTGTTGCAGCCAAATCCAATACAATTGACGTAAATAGACTTCTTACACTTCTAACACTTTAAATGTAAAGAAACAACACAAAAAAAAAATCTACACAAAATGCCTCCATACTGCTCTTGTGGCATAATCTGTAAGCCCTGTCATTCAAATTTGACTAAATGTCTGCTGTGATCCTCCCCCTAGTTACTGCTGCAGTTCACGAGAACTCGTGAGTATCACGAGAACTGCAGTAACTACGATGCTTGGAGGACACAACAGGAGCAGTATGGAGGCATTTCACAACTCCTTTTCTGTTGTTTTTTAAGTTTGAAGAAGTGGTCGACATTTAGTTCAATTGCATTGGATTTGGCTGCACCACTGTTTACCCCTGAAACTCCAAAATTGTTTTGTGGACTCAAACACTTCACCTACCCCTCCATCGGCATAGTGGTGAGTAGACAATGAGGGAATTTTCATTTTTGGGTGAACTATCCCTTTAAGTCATTTCGTGTGACCGACAACATGCAACACAAAATCACTGAGCTGCAAAGCAACGAGTTCAAAGCTACAACAGCCTCCCTCTGCTTGACCCCTATGAACTTTATATACATCCTGAAGTTTGTATCCCTCCCACTCAGCTGTGAGTAGTGTCACCCTTACTACCATCTGATCTCAGACGTCAGAAGAGTTAGTGCGATATGTGTTCAACAATGTAGTATACACCTCCAAGGATGATATACTAAGACCTCCTCCACCTCCTTTTTTCTCAGATTTATTACTGTTAATTGATAATAAACTACACATGCGGAATACGTATTAATTCAAACAAAATGCAACAAGTGACTTATTGGTACTCATGTCAGGCTAGTTCTTCAGAGCTTAATGATATTGCATTTGGTTTGTTCTCTTCTCACGGATTGCCAGAAGAAAAGAAATGACACTATTCCAAAAGAGAAACATTAGACTCTCATTTTGACATGAACCAATGGAGATTTTGAATGAACTAGTTAAGGGACAAAGGGCTTTTTCACAGAAAGCATTTTGAATCGTCACAGCAGAGAAGGCAGTATGACCTATAACATTAAAGAGACTGTTTAATCATTTCAATTATATTTTATTAATACTTCATAATCATAGAAATTAGTCAGGTTACAAAAACAGCTATAAATCTAAAGGCTGCCAGGGAAAGATCAACTTTGGAAATGAGTGGGTAAAGATAAAAATCTAATTCTTATCTAATGATCAGCATATGAGCAGAATTAATTAAATGACTATGTTACCCTTTTACATACCAATGGGATTGCCAATGAACTACTATTCTTCCAATAGGCATTATTGTTCTTAAAGTAAATAGCAGCCGCTTTCATACAGGTGACAGAAGCTTTTTGAAAATGACAGTATCTGCTTTCATTTCTATTTGAATTTGTCAGACCTGCATTTTTTCGGATCACTAGTGAGCTGTCTTCAGGTGCTGCCACAAAGCTGTCTATCAGCTGGCTACCAGCTGGCTACCAGCTCACAGACTTATACAACAAACAAATGCTTAGGAAGGCTACTTCAGTCATGAAAAGCCTAGATCACCCCCTCAGGTCATAGTTTAAACAGTTGACCTCAGGTCGCCGTCTCAAGGGGCCTGTTGTGAGATCCAAGATATACAAGGTTTCCTTCATCCCGGCTGTAAATGGCAGCCGGGATGAAGGTGGTGAATAACAAATAATTATGGATTGTTTGTTGCACAAATTGCTCATTTGCACAGATTGTTGAGATATTGATTTTACTGGTGATATGACTTTTTGTTATACAGTCTCGGACCACTGTGTAAACTGTAACCTGATGTCGACCAATGTGTTTTATGTGTGTCTCTACAAACGTGGCTGTGAAGCAATTTGCCTGAAAGGGACAATAAACTTTGTACAAGAACTTATCAACCCCACTTTGGGATAGTCCTCTACCTTCATGTTGGAACAGTTGATGCTGTTGTGACAGGAAAGCTGTCAAACCTCATCACACAGGTTTACATTGGGTGAAGCTGCGATACAACTATTTCTGACGGTTAGATTTCAACTTCAAAAGACATAAGATATAGTCTTGATCTGAATGTCATGAACTGCATGTGATCCTGAGCCTCTGTGTATTTAGTAGTAGGGGATTTTAGTTTGAAATGTGAAACGTTTTTGTCATGCTGCTAGTTGGCAAGTGTATTGATATGAAAAGTACACATTATACATACACATGTTGTACATATATTGTATGTATGTATTTGTGTATGTGCGCCTGTATGTATGTATGTATGTATGTATGTATGTATGTATGTATGTATGTATGTATGTATGTATGTATGTATGTATGTATGTATGTATGTATGTATAAAGTGAATTTCAGTTAAAAAAAAGAAAATACAAATTGGGACTTACATAATTAATATTCTATAATCTGTTCTAATTACCAACCATCTTAGGTAACTATGTTATCTATAACTATAAACAGATGCATAAAATGAGTTTCGAGTTAAAAATTAAGCCTTCAAAATGTTCTCTCTGGACCGATGTTTTTAGCTCTTACTTAAAACACACGTATAGGAGGACAACATTCCACAAGCTTGCACGCAGTGTGCTTCCTGCCATTCCGTTTATGCCACCAATACAGACACACACACAATGCCTTTAAGCAAGGAACACTGAATGTAAACTTTACTTTTGTTTGCAAGGAAACTCCACAGGGGATCTTTAAGATGCACTTGCTGCCCGTAGGTGTTGTAGGAAGTTCTTGCCAATGGTCTCAATGTTTTTAACTGCCTAATGGACTTGTATTTTCCATTAAGCCAATGCTTATTGTACATTAACAATTGCAATTCATTTGTCTGACCTCCTATTTTCTGTTCCAATCAGGATTTATTATACAACAGCAATTAGTGCCAGCCATAAATCATCTTAAAACACATCAGCAACCTTGAAAGAGAACCTCCTCTTTAGTGAGTAAAGCTTTATGGTATTTCACAAATGGAACTCAGTGGGTGTCTACTCCTCAGGCACATTCTACCTGTACTATAAACTATAGTTTATAAATATATATACTTACTGTTTTGCAGCAACCTGTTGTTCTCATTCAGTTATACACATTCATACTTTTGCCACATACATTTTCCCTGCAAGTCTTATTTCAAATCTTGGCAGACGTCCCTACCCACATTCCTCCTATGGCTATACATCTGTCAAACAGAGCCACAGCAGGAAGAGAACAATGATCCATTAACAGCAGGAAAGGCCAAAGGAAAAGCACTATTTAAAGTACAGAGGAGATGTAATTCAATTCCACCTTGCTTCTACTTCTAAGCCAAAACGAAACATCTTTAAATGGCAGACTGGGACCATGAGCAAACAATAATGTAGGAGCGTTTAGCAAAACGTGTGGGGCATCTTGTGATTCATCAGTTCTGCCTCAGCCTCTGCACACAATGATAATTAATGAAATCAGAGACACTTGAGACACACAAGGTTTCGAGCAAAACAAAATGTTTGCACAAATAACAAAAACAATTTTAGTTAATGAGGCACAAAATGCAAATCAAACAAATCGACAAAAGGATCTTTGTCTAATTTTAAATAAACAATTGTGTTGTTTAATATCACCTGACACGACAAAAGACCAACATTTCATAAGCAATCGAAAGTGACATGCCAATGTCCCTGGGTAAAATAAGACGCCTGCAAATAGTTTTGATACCATCTCTGGCTATAATGTTCAACAATGTCTCACGCCTACACTGACAGAATGAGAATAAAGCTTATTGACCTGTTTTTGTCCACTGTGATGTAGTGACCTGGCTGCTTCAGGTAGAACTAACTGTACTACATCAAACTGAATTACATAAGAAAGCTTGTTACACACACACACTGAGGTCTTGAGGACAAAATTAATCCACATGGTTTTTCCATGTGACCTGACACCCTTAGACAGAACCAACCTGTACTGGCTTGGAGTTATGTGCTTTAGATCAGCAGCAAACAAATGTTTGTGTCAGGGTTAAGGTCAATACATTTTTGCTTCTTTCAGGTTCCAAGAATATCAGGACCCAAAAAAGCACTGCGGTTTCAGTGATGGCAGGTTAAAAGTCTGAAACAACCAAACCAGGAAGGCAACAGTACAAAGGCAGGCAAGTAAATAGTCACAAACATGAATCAGGCAGCTATGCAAACAAAAGGTTTGCAGGGCTTGGCAATGAGCAAAAAGAAAATACAACAACTGGTAGGAGGTGGGAGCGGCCAGCAGGTGGTAAACCCAGCAGAAGGGATAGGCTAGGTCTGAGATAACATGGGTTTATGACATTGAAAACATTGGATTTGCACATTTGGTACAAACACTAAAAGGGATGTGCCAACCATGACAGCTTCAAGTTGCATCAAAAGACCAGTTTATATGTTTACATTTCATGGCTTCTGTGACACCTCCATGGCATGGGAAAAAAGCACCCAACCTTACGCTGACACCAGCTGGTTTTACCCCTGCTAAGTTTGTTTAAAGGATGATTTAGGGACTAAGCCCTCATGTCAAACAAACATCACACTGTAAATAAAATGAATAAGCTGACAAAAGTTGACAGGCTGGAAAACCATAACATAATTAGCGAAAAGAGAGACAAAGTAATGGCCAATTTGGTTTGGACAGTATCCCATGCAGAAAGGATTCCATCATCTTGAAACTCAGCCGAAATAAACTAGGGAGCGCAATGGCTAAGAAGGCCTGGTCTATTTTGTGAGATTAATCTCTCCCACACTAGATATACCTAGAGTGTGTGCAGTCTAAAACATAACACATTACAAGTATGGCTCCACAAGATCAGACATTTGTCTGCAATCAATTCCAGTGTTCAACAGGGATTTCACACAGAAGAAACAAAACTGCTGACTCCTTAGTCTCTCAGTATTGATTTGATTTGAACTTTCTCCAAACGTGTCAAGCACCATGTTGTCAACTGCAATACCACCAGATCAGCTGTGTGTTGGTTGTCTGTTGTTCACATTGGCAGTGTGTTCCCTGGTGGCGGCATTCTGGTTTACCTACTGCATTTCTTTCAAAACAATCGGATATGTATTAAACTAAATGGCAGGACTCTACGGTATGAAGACGTGCATCTTCCAGTCTTTCGATAACAATCAAAGCCCCTTTAGAAGAAATGAATGGATTAAGAAAGTGAAACGCTGGAGTGCTTTTACTTTGAAACGGGTTCGGGAAGTGTTTGTTTGTGACATTGACAGATAAACTATGTAGTTGACTGCAGAATAAACAGAGAAAATTATCTTTCACCTGAGATTTATTTGAGTCTATCTGATGAATTTATGTCACAAACATAAATGGTTGCAACACTTTCTGTATGCGTTTCAAAATAAAAGCACTCCAGCATTTCTGTTGACGGAATCTATTCTTTTGTTTAAAAAGTTATTTTTATTGTGAAATATTTGCAGGAGCCGAAGATGCATTGATATTAATGTGAATATTGTGCATAGAATACATAAAGTTGCATCAATGCCTTTCTATGTGTATATTTATGCTCGTACATTCAGCCTTTCACAGAAATAGCTAAATAATAAATATGACCCTCCTAAGTGGGTTTTTTGGAAGATATCAGGGTGGTAGATCTCAGCTTATGTTTGGAATTTAAAAGTGATCTTGGGCTCGAAAAAGGTTGCTGACCACTGGTTTAGAGGGATCTTCTGCAGAAAAACAATGTTTTCATTAGAGTATAATCATCTGTAACTATGAATTGTTGGGTTTTCCTTATCTTCTTATCTTCATCAGGAGCAGGGCCACTTCCACAGTGTCTGCCAGGAGGGCCATTCATGATTTAATGTTACCTGGAGGGGACCAGTGAGGTTTGCTTATTCAGTTGGTTCCAAAATGCAACTTCACCACTAGATGCTACAAACTCCAACACAGTGGACCTTTACGTTGATGCTAATGCTGATTCACATGAATGGGTTAAAGATGAGATTGGACTGAAAGTGAAACAAATTATAGAGGCAGTGTGACTGCGTACAAGGACGATGGAAAGACAGAAGTGAATTTCAGATTCTGACAACTGAGGCAGAAATATAACCACCTGATGCACTGTTAAAAGTTAGCATTCATTCAAGCAACAAGAAAGCTACATCCAACATCAGTACTATTGCATTCAGTGTTTTGGAGCCAGAAAAACAGATAAAGAGAGAAGAAGATACCCTCAACACAGCCTGGACACTGTTGTTTTATCATTAGGTTATATTTAAATACTTCAAGGGAGAAACATTCAAGTTGTTGCTATAAGCTGTTGAGCTTTGCGCTAAATGCATTTATTGACTTATGGTTTTCCGCAGAATGATCCGGCAAATTCAACAATAATTATACCAGGAAGAAGGAAGCCTTTTCTGCATCTGCACTGTAAAATAAAATCAGGCAACTGAAAATCAGGCAACTGGAAACATCAGCGGGGCAAATTATCTCCCATAAAATGTCTCCTTCCTTCCTTTTGCCATTAAAACCAACGAGCTTCAAGCAATGAAAGTATTTCTGGGCAGTGAATGAGCTGCATTGAGGGTTTTGTGGAAGCAATATTTAAGTGAATCGTACATATGAAACATGTGACTTGATACTGAGGAATTACAGTAAATGCTGTTGCATGGTTTGTCTGGGAAGCAGAGCAGCTTGCGTGTGTGTGTGTGTGCGTGTGTGAGGATCTTACAGGCATTTCCAAGTTGTTTTCATGTTGTTAAAACCTGTTTCAGGCTTTTGCAAATTTCTTTGGCTGTTAAAACGTGTCTCCAATCAATTTCATCACACCAGATGTTAAGTCCACTTGTGAAAGTCACATTCCTACAGTGGAGAAACAATTTGATGTAGAATCCCATGGTTTGGAGGATGACTACTTCATGCAAAACGTTTGCATGAAGGCTTCCTCTTATTGTCATTTGTTATGTTGGAGCTGCTCGGAGTACCACAAGGCTTGTGGCTTGGTGGCGTCAAGGTATGAAGGCTTAACTGGGTGCTGCTGATAAAAATCAATGTGTTCTTAGCTGTCATACCATTTACGCATTGGGATCAGAGTGTGAGTTTTGTGTTCTCTGTGCATTTGTCAATCCTAACATTCAAAAAATGCAGTCAGTCTAAATGATGGATATTTCATTGGCTGCAGATTAAATAAAAAAAGGTTTGCTTACAGTGCATAGAGAGATTGTTCTAGTCTGAAATGTAGCCGCCTACAAGAGGCACATTATGCAAGGAAAGCTTTTGTAAGTAATGCACTAGTTCATGATTAAAATATTATAAAAATGTATTTCCTAGTGGGTAAAAAATCTTCACCTGCTTTAGTATAATACTCTTCCACAGAAACATAGATAACACACTAAGATCCAATCAAAATGCAAAATGGAACTGTGATTCCAATCTTATCGTGAGCTGTCTCACTGCAACAAAGAAATTGATGGGAAAACCTCTTGGTTAAATAACACCCATGCAAAAACAAACAGATCTTGTTTCTACAAGTTCCAGAAATGCTTGTGGACTCCCAATACACAGCTTGGGCCAAACATATCAATAAACAGCAGAATTCAGTGAGAAAAGGGAGCTCAAGATCAAGAGTTCAACTCACTCATTTGAATGTTTCCCCTGACACTATCTTAGCAACGATGTGAGGCCTAGGCTGAACTGAGAGGGAAGGAGTATATTTGCCATGCTGAAAACGTTTCCTCATGGGTTTTTAAAATCCTGAAAACAACATTGCCGCTGTGTCCAAAACATCGGAAATCAACCACTTTCATTCCCTCAACAGCAGAGGCAGCTGGTGTCAGACCAGAATGAGCAGGGGGGTGTTACACCCCTCCAAATTGAAGCCCTTGTCTTTGTCAGGTGCATTAAGGGTCTCTATGCCTGCGAGCCTTCCTCTCCCTCATCTCATTTTTCACCGTCACTTTGAACCCGAGGCATCATTAGCTGAACAGGCTCTTCAGACCGCCGGCCTCGTGGCCCTCTTAACCACATAATCTCATAAAAGCGGAACACAGGACCTTGCATGACATGAGCCTGCCATAGCAACATGCTGCTTGTCAGAGAAATGGATATTTGATCCATTTGCCCTGAACAGTGTTTTGAGTTTTGCCATGTGATGTAAGTTCCCATGTTTCATAATGAGGATTAAAACAGGGGATGATAATGGCTGTGCAAAGAAAATACCAGGCTGCTGTTGCTATCCAGATGTTCTAGAGCTCATCCAGGCTAAGGTTAATCAAGGGTTTTAAATTAATGTTTCATGCAAAAGCTTTGTTTTGATCCTTTGGTAAGGTTTTTCTTTTTATGGGTGCTGTTTCTGTTTCTGTGTTACGACTTTGCTTTGTGTATTTGAAGATTGCAATTTAGTATTAAACATTCCCACTGTCATCATATCCCCCTTAAATCACTAAATGTTTACATTATTTGATGTTTAGGACATTGTTTGCATCACTCTGTACATTTTACATAGTGCTAACATTTCCCATTACTGCACACTGTTTACGACTAGTATTTCCAGGGAACAGGTTACCAGGTTGGACCTTTCATTCGCATGTCAATATTTAACATCTCCATGAACAGACTACAAACAGAGCCTTCAATATTCAAGAGGCTATTTTTGCCTCATAAAAAAAGATAGAGATAAGACAACAAAGAAAGAAGTATTCCTTATCAAAAGGACTTTTGACATTACTAAGAACAAGACTGCAGTTAACATCAAACGCATCGCCTTGAAATATAATGTGCCTATTAAAATATGACCTGTTAACTGTATTTTCAGACAATCGAATGGTACAACAAAGAGGCTAAAATAGCAAAGGCCTTGGCACTGGACGTCCACCCGATCTCCGAGCGACTAGAGCTCACTTATTTCATGTGTAAATCAAATTAGTATCTAACATTCAGTCTGCTGCAGCTTCTGTCTGCAGAGGTTCACTTACAGTTGCTGGCACTAACAAATCAGACTTCACGGTAATAGAGAGGAGCCAGACAATTACACCGACATGTATAGAATGTCTATGCAGGGGGGCCCTTGTCTGACGAGTCTGTTGCAATCTTTGGTCTTGGTGCAACTATTTGGGTGGGTAGTAGTATCTAAAAGGTTTGCAGAATATTTCAGACAAACTGTGATTCCTAAACTCTACCACTTTTTATATTAATGACCCTGAGTTGACTTTTTTGACAGTAGACGTATTGAACTGTGTCCCAGTAGTATTCCACGGCAGTTCCCCAGCACTTGGGAACCGGTTCCAGATTTTCGACCTATTAATCCGTCTGAATCATATGACTCAGAGCTTGTTAATTCCTTTCCAGTGTATTTTTCTGACACTTGTGCAAAGCAGCGATATAAAACTTGCGTCAAGAAGTTGAGTCATGGTCCAGAGGAGGAATCGGTCCAAAGCGTGTCTTCATTTCATAAAGAAAGATGACAAAAGCTTCGTTAGTGAATTGGCGAAACACCAGAAATATGCTGAAACCTCTTTCTACATTATAAGGGCTTAAATTCCAGGACTGCCATGTGTTTGATGTTATACACACGAGTGCCACAGCTTCAACCAAGCAAGGGGTTCCCCACCAAGGGTAAATGTTAAAATAACATTAGCACCATGCTGGCAGGCTTGGCAGATTATTTGTCTTTGACTAAGAAAACCTAAATAAAAACAGCAGTTAAACAGTCTAGCTTTTGCACAGAAGAGCCACATGCATATTTGTTTTCCTTCACTGTGTGCAGATTCATGGATTGTGAAACTGTTGTGTTGACACTAAAAAATCCATGTAGCCTCAATTGTGATAAGGAATAATCCATGAAGAACTAGACCAATAAACAGTATGGATAATTGTATAGGTATGAATACCATCCCGTGTGATAAAGGTCTAACTCACAGCATGGATCTCAGTGGGATAAGTATGACAATATTTTGCTCTAGCAGTCTCTAGCAAATGGCCTGACGTGACTAAATTAATTTTATTTAGAGCACAAAGAGTGAATTTGATGACGTTGATAAAGTAGAACTGTTTTGAACTTGGATCTGCCTGATACCTGATCCACTTAGTAAGGTCAGCGTCTGGCCACGTCTGATCTGATCAAGCCTGAGATTGGATCGGTGCATCCCTGCTTGTAAAGGATTAAAAGGGCAGTTGAGCAAAAAGTGAAGAAATAAAATGAAAAAAAAATAGCAGAGCGAGAAATAAATCACTACCTTAGAGGATGCATGTGCGTCATGGTGACATCACGCAGAAAGCTGGACTCTGCTGATGACCTCTGAGTAAAGCAACACAGGTCTGAGAAAATCACCAACAGCTGAACAGATAGAGGCCGAGATCCCGTAGGCTGAGATTAATTAAACCACTTAATAGCGCTGGTGCTCACAACAAGCAAGCTGCCACAGCTATCATTATAGCTGACGATACATTTGAGCAAGCGGGAAATGGTTCAGTTCATATAACGTAAAAAACACTTTGTCGTGTTTGTGAATAAGCATATGTTGCATGGAAAACTGGCATAGAAATCTCTAATGAGATCAGACCTCACAATGGCTTTTGGTAGAAATCACAGAGAACACCCACTGTGTTCAAAAAAGGCATTGAAAGATAAGTGCGAACCAAATGTTGCAGCCTCTCAACCAAATATTATCAAAGTGTCAGCAAGCCGGAAAGGATTAGAGGTTTTTAAAGTTGAAAACATAATAATAAAAGTGAAGCTAAAGAAACATTGGGAACTGAGAGTAAAAACAATCCCGGGGAACTATTTTCGGGGACGTACATGAGATTCTTATTTCAAACTTGGAGCAAGGCAAGTGTCCTTTGGCTCAACGAGATCTTGTTATCCCATATTCCCTGAGAAGAATTTCCCCAGACATGTTGTTTGAGATGGAGCGGTGGTTACTGTCTGTGAGACCCAGCGTGTGATCAAAGAATTACTGTTATGTCGATTTGTCAAACTACTTGAGTTTGACAAACTGACATTTATTATTCGCTGTGAAAATATGTGTCTCCGTCTTCCCACACGTGGGGATCCATGCCTAAAATTTATGAAAGGACCAAACTGCCTGTTCAGAGGACTTTTTAACTTGAACTACCGATGCTTCCACCTCAATCAAGTCATAATGCTGGTGTCCCACAGGCAATCTAATCTTACTACTAAGAGCAAATTTGAAAGTGGGAGGAGAACGATAAAATGCACTTGGTGACTCTCTTGTTTCCTTTGAAAAGGAAAAGCACCATTTTATGATCCCCTTATGGTCAGGCCTACAGTAGCTTTCCTTACTATGTCAACAAGAAGTTGTGAAGATGGATCTGGTTTGTATGCACTAACTGCAGGAGGGGGATTTGGACGAGACATCAAGGAAGGGCATTGTGAAACTGCTTTCTTTTTTTTCTTTTTTTTTCTTTACCAGAATCTGTCATAGATATAATTTAGTTTTTACCCCTACGGGGCTCAGCTTCATCACTAACTTGTTTTACTACTTATACATTAAATTGCAAAAAAGGTACAGAAATAAAAATAAACCTTGAAGTTTTCATTTATCCCTTATTTGCAGTTTGATGCAGACAAAAAAGTGTCTGTAGTACAGTTTTGAAAACATTCCGGTCCTGACCACTGATATTGCATGCTTGATTTAATTTGCACTCTTCTGTATTTATTCTTTCATCAAACAATTTCTGTTTTTAATCACAACATTTCCAATTATGGCTGCTTGAACTTTGGCTTTTTGTTAAATAAAGAAGAAAGGCTTCGGAGAAAAATAATTTTTTAATAATTAGTGTTGGAGAGAACCAAGTTAGCATCAGGGTTAAAATCCTAGTCAATAAAAAAGAGTCCTTGTTGCTATAGTTTAGAAAAAAACATGTAAAAGTCACAAGACCAGTCCGATGCCAAAATTGACAAAAATGCATCTAACCGACCCTGAATCTACATGCAGCAGTTTCAGTTGCACATGACAAAAACCCAATATACCTCAATGATGTTTGCTGAGCAGCAGAGATGACTAACCGTTTCTAATGTTTTGCATCAAGTGTCCTCCTTAGCATCTCATCGTGGCGCGAGGGAGAGTGGCACATGTGGAAACTGCAATTTCCTAGCAAGCAGATGCACTAATTGGCATGAAGATTTCTATGAACACGATTCAAATCAAACACATCCAAATGCCCTCCAGCAGCGACTGCTCCGCCTGATGTACCCTGGGATTGCTTAGCAGGGGGGAATATTCACTTAGGGGATGACTTGGTGTTTGCGAAAATATCCAGAGGTCCTACATGGGTATGGGACCTCGAGCCTCTGAGGTTTAGGTGAGTTTAAGGCAACATGCCAATTACAAAAACCTGCGGCATGGAAAAGAGCCTGAACACACGGGGTGATGAGTGTGCTAATTCAATTAGATGTTTTATCGCAGGAAAATGGAGATGATAATCCACCAATCACACCACAATTTGTTTCAGATTTCATCATGTTCACCAGATGATGGGCCTTTGCTTGTTGTGGGATGGCAAACTACTGATGTGAAAATTAAACCACCACCGCTTACTGCATCCATCCGCCTTCATACAGCCAATGAAACACCACATACAAACCACAGCATAGCAATGAATCATTGAACTACATTTAAAGTGACTCTAGATGCTGTTTGATGTTTTGATGTTCTCAAGCAGAGACAGGAAAAAAAAAAAGTAATATGTTCATATTAGGCGCAGTGGATCCAGAGCTGGTTCACACTATGCAATTATGTCTCTTGGCCAAAGCAGAAACCACAGAATACAATCTTCTCACATGCATTCGGTTGTCGTGCCACTTGAGAATGCCGTAGAGGAGAATATTTAAATTGGCCCTTGATGCACCTGTGAAGTGGCTGCCAGGTCTGACATTAGTGTCTCATCGCTCTCGGGGACTCAGACCCTGAGGAGAGAGGAGGGGAAAAAAACTGTATAGAGATCAGGTAGGTGCAGTAAATTGGACCAGATTTTTTGTCAAATATGAGTTACAAAACTGCAGTGAATTATTGTCTTTTGTACAACAGAGAGAAATCAACTCAGACTAAGGGAGAGTCTGCGTTAGCCAGGGCAGCGACCAACAATAATATAATATAAAAAATCTGTTGATTCTTTTTTACAATTAATTGAGTAATTATTTAATCTACAAAAATATATTGAAATATCTAATAACACATGAATAAGACTGCACAGTGACTATCAGACCTACAATCCAAAACCAATAGATGTCTAATTTGCAATGAAACAAAACAATTGTTCTTTTTTTTTCCAGGGGCGTAACCACAGGTGGAGCCGAGGGGCAATGGAATCTGATCGCCCCTGAGGTCCCCTTGTCATGTCAGTGGTCAGAGGTCTAAACAATAGCAATTTGTAGAGATTTTTATTGTCTAACATTTTTGAAGTACACAATGTGCCTCAACTAGGAACAATTTGAAAACACATCATTGATGTGTGGCTTTGCTCTAACGCTATAGAGCTAACATTAAACAAGGAATGACTTTCACCTACTGAATCAGTGCATGGAGGCTGGACATTGAATTGACTCCTCTGTGTCAACTGACGCCCCTTTATGTAGAAAAATAAAATAGAAAAATAGATCTGCCACTGTTTTTGCCCGGCCACACGTAGAGCATAAAGTCTTATCTAGAGAATCAAACATGGTGTTAGAAATTTGATATCACATTTTATAGATGATCGTATACTTCAGGCAAGAGAGAACAAGAAGTCTCCATGTGAAGTGCTGGTAACTGACTCTGACAAATGTATCACTGTGGCTTCTGGTTCACACTTCCTGCCAGCCCACAGAACAGACCCATCAGCCAGGCACTGGTTGTGTGCCACATCCATGTGACAGTGATTTCCCCACTAATAGTTATCATTCACATGACACCCACCAACTGTTTCTGTGGAACAGAGATAAGGCCAAACCTAGGTGTAATAAATCTTTAAACCAATCCGACAGATCATTTCAGTCTCGCACGTCAGGTTGAAAGGGACCTGCAGGAATTCCGAACTGACAGACCTCAGTGTTTAGTAATTGATAGTACAGACATCCATAAACAGTGTTTTAAAAACAGATACTCGGCTGTGTTTTCTTTCTTCTGGATGGCTTTATGGCTATTTTCTAAAACCTCTGCGACTCCATACAAAGGCAAACACACACGCTTAGCCTCAACAGACACATTTCGAGGGATGTTTCCAAGATGAGGTCTTGGTGGTCTTATATTTCAAACATCACAGAAATCAACTGCAGCTAAAACACCAAGAGGGAGTCCAGAGAGGGAAATGTGCAGCGTGCAGATTTCCTGCAAAATAGGCTCAGTCAAAGTGACGCCTCCTTGGAGCAGGGTTAAAGTTAGACTGGGCACGTATTCGATGGATCTGTGACAGCACACTGAATGTCTTGTTGCTGCAGAGATAAACTGGAAAGATCTCATCTGTCCAGTTTGCACCTTAAGGCAGGATGGTGCAAATGAGGCAGGATTCCGAAGCAGCATCAAACCTCGGCTTTGTGTGCAAAGGAGGCTTTTCCACAACGCTGTTGAACTGCGCAGGCTTTGTCATGGGTAACACAGCTGCTGGCTATTTTCTCTTTTTCATTAGAGACAAGACCTTCAAAAAAATGTTAATTCTTGATAAACAATTCTACTGTTGGAAGAATTATTTTGCTCGAGACCTAGAACTTAACGTAGATCTGAACTTAGACCTCCACAACATCTAGTATATTATATACTGATAAGAAGCTGCTCTATTTATACCCAAAGACCATTAGGTATTCAAATTCTGCCTGCCCAGAATGCATGAAAACAAATCGCTTAACTCAAGCAAATTGATTGTAGTTTGACCAATAACATGTGACTCTGGGAGGTCAATTTGACTGAACCTCTTTGACCCAAGCAACCTTTGGCGAGTCGATCATCACACAATGATCAGATGCTTAATTCTCCCTGTAAACATGCATTGATCAAACCCCCATAACTTATTCCAAGAATCTAAATGACAGGATTTGCAAAGTTTTTGTAGGTCGAGGTGAAACAGAGAAATGTGTATAAAATGATTTAAAAGACATCTGTTTGTCATTTAAATGCATGTTGAAGCCATTAAAAAAGCGTCTCTGATCCAAAATGCACATTAAGACACATCAAGGACATGTGATTTTATAAGCAGGTAAGCAGACACAATAATGTGACAGTGATGGATCTCATTGAGCACAAAGTGGTTAACTGGAGGGAAGACGTGCAGTCGGGCCTAAGCTGAAATTGAAACATGAGTTATAAGCACATGTGCTGATTCACAGCACGGACAAATACGCATTCACCACTGATGCAAACTGAAATATCTGTTGACAATCAGAGAACATTAGTAAGTGTTAGATTTTTACTGGCTCGGGCACTTGGCACTAATAAGGTAACATAAATCCCCTCTTAGAGCCGACGTTCACAGATCAGAGAGATAATATTAATTGGGAGGACGCAAAGCAAATTGAACAATGTTCTAATGTGATTTTTAAGTCAGGAGATCCACTTCACATTAACTAATTATTTGATTCAAAGCAGCAACGCTAACCTTGCCCTGCTCTGGGGTGAACGTGTCCAACACAGGAGCATACATAGTAGCCCTGATTTCAAGTTTTGTGTTTCCCTTCCTGCCGTTAATATAATCTCATTCTTACACAATCAAAACCATTCATCAACCTGTGACTCACTTGATTAGATTATATTACATTTGTTCTGACACATCAACACCCTGCTTGCCACAAACACCTACTTCCTTTATGATTCCCAGAACATGTGACAACATTTTTCTGATGATGTCGAGCGGTCTGTTGTCTCTTTTAATGCTTGTCCTTCTGGCCGGCTCCGGCCAACCTGCTCGTTTCAAAAACCTCGGACAACGAATATAATTCTGGGAAATCAACAAGGTAATGATGTAGTTCACTGGGGCTACTTAGGAAGTTCGAAGGTCCCCAGGGGACCACATGCCAGAGCATTACAGAAGAAGCAAACTGAGCCGCCATTATGCCAGCAGTCGGCCTGTGGATTTACTGCCTATGTTACAGTAGTAACATGTGTGCATCTAAATCATCCCGGTTCAGCTTCACTTCACCTGCCTAGTGCTCCTTCCGTTGGATGGAAATGTGTAACCTGGGCAAATAGCTCGGCCAGTCAACAACCAGGGGTGTCTGCCCATCTGTGTCTGTTCCACAAAGCAAACTGACGCTCTGTGATGACTCTCTCACAGAGTCAGGCAGCTGTTTTCTCCTACACTGTGCAGGAATCAGAAAACTAGCGCTCCCTGCTGGTGCCAAATGATCTGTGGAGGTGTCAAGGTCTGGACGTGCTCACTTTCTCCCTCGCTCACACCCATTGTCATTCACAATGTGTATTTTAACTGGTTTAAAACGTATTGCAAATACCAAAGATATATCATACTTTTATTATAAAATCTACCATTTTAACCTCAAAGGAAGTATGAGGGGACTAAACACGGAGCAGTGCATCCTTGAAGAAGACGACTCTTTCTCCAGTCTACTTCCCTGAAAACTGGGACAAATCCTTGACGTATTTTCTACATGTGATTATGTGACAGTGAAAAGCGCTGGGGGCCGTGGCCATGAAAGTAAATAAAAGATGAAAGGTGTCAGTTAATGCAGCCAAGGCACTCAGCCTAACTTACTGTATAGGTTCATTAAAAAAGCATAAAGGAAACTGCTCAGAAAAAGATTAACGGCTGCACGGATGCAGAAAGGCCCACCCTCGCTCCAGAAAACTTCAAAGACGTATTCCCAGATGCACGATCACACACACATGCACACACACACACTGCTATGGCAGCATTAATATGTTTCACATCCTTTCATTTTATCCTATCTGATAATAATTGAAAGGAGAGAGAAACAAACAGTGATTAGTCAAACCCCTGATATGCGCAGGGTTCAGTTAGACAGCCCCAGGCGTAGTGCAGGTTAAACCTGTCTAAATTTGGTCAACACACCTTCTTAATATGTGATCAACACACACGTACACACATTACATCTTGGTAAGTCAGCTTCCACATCACAGATTGAGATTCACGTTTTTAAAAGAAATGAAAAATGGTAATGTTTTGGATTACAGAGACGTTATTATTATTATTCATTTATTCTGGTTAATAGCAGTCAGTGATCACCTGTGCAACTGATGGAGGATAGAACCTTCACGTATAAAGACTAACTTCAGCACAGTGATTGAGATGAGGCCGGCTGCTCTGAAGCAGAAGTGTGTGAAGTTTCTTTGACCTCACAAATTAAAATACATAAAGCCCATCTTCCCCATGATGCTACCGGCCATGCTGTCACTACATTATTACACAAGTACTCAGGGCTCATGGGTCGAACCACACCCATCTTCAAAGTCGGCCTCCATTATGAATTAAAAGCTTTAGCAAAATGTCAACACACATATACACACACACACCTAAAAAAGGGCAGACACCTGCCAGAGTTCTCAAAACCATCTCTGTCTTCTACACTGGATGTCTGCAGGAGCAATTTCACCATAATGACACACACACACACACTTTATTTCCCTCTCTCTATCTTTTCTCTCACACACCTACACACCCAGACAAAGTGGAGATACTTCCAGCCCCGCTGTTGCCGCTGGTAATGACAGGGACCTTTTAGGGACCTTTTACTCGTCCGTTTGTGCATTTCAGGTCAGCCAAGTCACAGGCCACAGATTATGGTGTCAGACAACACAGAGAGAGCCTAAGCCGAGCCCGCAGCGAGCACTCAGAAGACAGCGGCCGCTCTCGGCGCAGAGCAGGCGGATGACAGAGGTGGGAGGTGGTGCCTGGCCCGCTGGGCCGGTGGTTGTATCCTCAGGATGGATCACTGTCCCGTGTCAGGGCGCAATCACACAGAACAGGGCCACGGACCTCACTCTCAACACCGGCTCCTTTCACATCTCAGTAATATGTGTCAACAGGTGGATAAATGATGAGGCGAAATGCAGCTCCACGCGTGGGGAAATCTCTCCATGCGTTTCCCCTCAAATTAGAAACAGACGCAACTGTTCACCCTCTCCGGCTTTTTGAGAACTATAGGACGAGTTTAGTGCGAGTTCCCCCCCACAAGCCTCCCTGCTTACACCTGCAAACATTTACCAAAGGAGAAAGTGTGCCAGCTCCGCGAGGCGCAGACACGGTGGAGTGGCGGACTGACGGCGCTGATAAAAAACCCATTGACCAGGAAGGCACCGGGAGGCTGAGCTATACGGACAGAGGCAGACGTGGATGTGGAGCACGCTGTCCAAACTCCGGACAGGTGGAAACAAATCACGTTGTGCCTGTTTATAAAAGTCCATTGACGAAATAGGGATTGAAGATAAAAAAACGTGTCGAGTCTTTCTGGTTAAATTTGACGAGTCGCGCGGCGGCAGCAGCAGCAGCAGCAACGTGTCCCGCGTCCCCGAGTCACGGCGCAGCGCACACACTTTGTTTCTTCAAGAAGAAAAATATTTTTTTTAAAAAGAGCCACAAAACAATCACTTACTTTTGACTTCTTCATATGGAACGACAGGAGTAAATCCAGTGTGTGCGAAAGCCTATTTTATTTTACTTCTACGAGGGGGAAAGGGGCTGTCATCATCTTGTGTGCACATATCCAATGCCTAAGTCAGTAGTATCCAAGCAGAGGAGGCGGAAAAAAAAAAGAGCCCGAGCGACGAAGAACGGTGAGAATTGGGAATCGAGCTATGAACTTTTGCGGACGGTCGGCTTATGACGTGTGGCATCTAGCCCATCTATCTACAACATAAATCCAGACACTGAGGGCTCGCGTCGGCGGAGAGGGACAGCGCGCAGAGGGAGGGAGTTAAGCCTTGTTTTAATGATGCGTAAAAAGCAGTGAAAGAGCCGCCCTCTGACGACGCGCAGGGGTTCGCCTCAGCACCGCGGCCGTCTGCCTGCCCGCAGAAAGCCCGCGCTCTCTGACACGCACTGCGCCTTGCTCAATACCTAGTTTGATACACTGGTGCTTTCATTAACCCGTTAACACCAGACGTTTCCCGCTGGGGGCTCCCATTGTTAATCATCAGAATACATCCAATATGAATACAAAATAATAAGTTACTTTTTCACGGTATAATAGGGACATTTATACAAATAATATACATTTGATGTATAAAATGACACCTTTTTTATTCTTGAATCTTCAAAGCAACATTCTCTCTCTCTCTCTCTCTCTCTCTCTCTCTCTCTCTCTCTCTCTCTCTCTCTCTCTCACTCACTCACACACACGCACACATTCTAACACACACTCGTAGGATGCCCAGTTCCTGGCACGCTCATCTTTCTTTCATGAATAGCACGTGTTTTATAGCACAACATGGTTCTATTAGAAAGGAAGCATGTTCTTTTCACATTAATAAAACATAATCACTTACTTCATCGTGTTATAATAGGGACATATATGCAAATATTATATATTTGATATATTGATGATGACACAAATGACACATTTTTATTCTTGTATCTTCAAAGCAACATTCTCTCTCGCTCTCTCTCTCTCTCACACACACACACAAACACAAACATATACACTCAGTTATGTCTCTATGACTTCAGAGGACATTGCATTGACTTCCTGGAGACTTATTCTAACTTGACTTATTCTGCCTAACCCTTACTCTGACCTTAACTCCAAGCTGAACTTGAAATCTAGATCTAACCTTATAATTTGTCTTCACCTGGACCACACACACACACAAACACACACACACATCTTTTTTGCATGAATAGCACGTGTTTAATAGCACAGCATTGTTACAAAGGTTGTAACATTGTTTCAAAGGAAGCATGTTATTTTTTCACTGTATTCTGTAAAGGATCCGTCCGTTGTTACCAACAACTCAGTAACAGTGAGAAATAAGAAGCATCCAAACCCACAGTGGGTTGTGGGACAGGACTGGTGTTCGGTTTCTTTCATTCAAACATAACGTTTTGAACACAGGATAATAGGAATGAGTCAGTGTTAGTCAACCTCAGCTTCAAGTGTACTTGATACACTCATCTCCTTTGCTGTGTTGATAATGATCCACAAAGTCCATCCTCTGTGCATAATACCACAATAACTTTCCTGTCCATTCTCTGAGCTTATGACTGAGATACAGACACACGCTCTAAGATTAATTGGACTTCTGAGCTGAGTTTATTTATTTTGTATGAGAAAAGGTTGTTGTCTCCAATGCTCGCAATGGGTGAGATTCCTTTCATTCACAATGTGTTTCAAATTGCTTAATCCAGACCAGTACTGTGACCTAATGGTACTTTAATGGTATTTCCTGCTGGTGTCCTCTGTAGTATTTTTTTGTATTATAGTAGTATATTTTCAACCCATAGTCACAGTTCTATACTCCACATGTTGCATACCACAGCCTCATTTTAGGTAAAATCACCGACAATCAAAAATTTGTCTCACTACACTTTTATTAAAACAGGCATTTTAGGAATTTTACTCTTTTCTTACAGATTGTGACAATCAAAAGGAGATTTGAATATGGAGGAAAGCCTCTGCCTAGGGCCGTGTGACACAGAGTGAAACGAGACAACACGTTTTACAGGCTTAACATGCCAGAGTAATGATATAGTGATCATATAATTGTAGCCAGCCTGTCCATAAGTCTTGTTTTAAACAGTTTTAAACCGTTGAACCCATCCCTGCATGTTGAAAGATTAGGTGAAGAAGAGCACATTAAGATATTCAGTCCAGGCTGATAACAAAAAGTTGGTAGTGGTTGATTTAGTGTCAAATTTATTTTTGTTTCAAATTTTTTTATTGTAAAGGGTTGAGTCATCAAACATGACATCCAGATAAACATGCCTCACTTTTCATTTTTAAAGCAAACAAACATACATCAATGAGCTAAACATAACAGTATATGATCCGTGAAATGGGTTACTCATAAATTACCACCAAAAGAGTGTTGAGACAGGTACACCGCAATGTGGACTCAGAAGTCTGGAAAGAATAAATGTGACAGATGTCAAAGGTCCTGCGTATGAGCGGCGTGAATATTCTGCCTACGTTTCCCCTTCCTTTTTTTAATAAGTACTTAGTTGCCTTTTCATTATACAGATGTTTAATTTGTCTTTACTGTCTGTTAGATGCTGACAGTGTTACACAGCAGGGAAAGGAGGAAGGATGTTAGCGTTCAATAACAAATATTGTGCTACAGTAAACCTTTATTTTATCACCTTATTGAAAATCTGCCAATGTTTTCACCTCAGCTAAAAGTAAAAACATATTTGTTTAAGTTTTGCTCATTTTTTTAAGTCAATATTTATAGTTTTGATAACAAGTAGATAAAAATGCACCAAATGTTTCTCAAACATAAACAATTAAGTATTTGGTTGCCCTGAAGTCCAGTAATTTAAACGGTAGTCACCACTCATCTGAGACTGTACTCAACAGTTTAAAAAAAAAAAGCTATTATTAAACAATCACAATCAAAGGAACATGTGGCATTGCAGTCAGTAACTATGAACAGCTATGTAAATAGTCAAATTAACACAAAACCAACATTTACATTAAGGATTTTAATGAATTGGGCGTCTTTATGTTTTTCTATTGAGGCTTTATATTAACTGTGCCTGAGGAGAAACCTCAGATAGGATTTCTAACACAAGCACCACATGCATTTGGCAGGAGTGGACCTGGTGCCGTGAGGGAGAAGGATCAAACTGGTTTTGTGGTAGGTCGTGATTAGTGCTCAGTAAATCTTCTGCAACATGGGAGAGCTTCAAGCATAGTTCTGTCAGCACCTGCTCATCAGGATATCATCAGAGAAGAATGACAGGTGTGGGTCGTAAAAGCAAATGCACATATTTAACACTCCACTTTCACAAGCTTTTGTGTGCAGAGTTTGCACAACACCCTGGACTCTTTACAAATTAGTAATAGGCTTAAGGATCAGAGATGTGGTTGTTTGCTGAGTGACCACCACCTAAATTGAGAAACAAAGCCTGTCCGCCTCTCACGTAAAACAGCAGTCTGAGAGGCATAATTACATAATGTGCTTATTTTGCAAATCTGTCTGTAAAATACTATGCTTTCATAGATATTTATCAATGATTGCAATCTAGACTTGCAGGAAACCGGATTTCCTGTACTTACAATCCAAGTCCCTCATGGAATGTCTGGAGAGCCTGGAGACTGTGTCCACATTAAAGCTGCATTAATTGATTTTTGGCCATTAGGGCGAGAAAAAAACTCTAAAACATGCAACTAGACACATCGCTCTGACATGACAATGGATACATTTTTTGATTAATATATGGACCTTGAGGTGTGCACATTTCTCCAGGTTAAATACTCACTGTTTTTTCATGACTTTGACAAAACGCAAGCCTTCTTCTTTAGTAATTTGTTTGATAATTGATCGCTAATCAAAGATAGGGTTGGTAAGTTGTCTCTGAAAAACTTTTTTGAAATCTTCATGTCCTTATAGTCCTCAATAAATACAGTTGTCTGAAAAAAAGAAAAAAGCCTGTGTCTGGGGTCCTTCCAGAACTCTAATAAACACAACCAATTCGCTGGCGCACCTGTCTGTCACTAATCAACCTGCCTGCCAGTACTCTCATGGCGGAATCTTCAGCCGGTGAGAGACATACACTGCTGAAACAGAGACTATATTCAGAAGTTAGCGAGTGAGTCACAGAAAAGTCAGTTTCTAGCAGTTGACAGTGCACGTTGATGTGTTTGAGGGGCAGAACTTTGACAAAATGGCCGATGGGAGGGGGCGGGATTTTTAGCCTCCTCTTGCTAACTTTTCCAGGAGTACATACCCTTTCTTTATATTTGAAAGAGGTCAAAAATGTACTAAATATATTTGACTTTTTTGAAGTCTCTCAAAGTACTGAGAGACTTCTCGGTTTTCTTTCCCTCCGCCTTTACCAGTCTTCCTGTACCTGTAACAGAAGGATGTTGCCACCATCATGCTTCATTGTTGGATTGGTATTAGACGGGTGATGAACGGTGTCTGGTTTCCTTCAAAGAGGATGCTGAGAATTCAAGCCAAATGGTTCAATCTTGGTTTCATCAGACCAGAGCATCTTGTTTTCTTACAGTCTAAAGACCTTTAGGTGCCTCTATGTGTCTTTCACTGAGGAGAAGCTTCAGTCAAGCTTTCTGCTGTAAAGCTCAGACTGCTTTCTACCATCTGTACACATGATCTCTGGAACTCACAGTGACCATTGTGTTCTTGGTCACCGCTTTTAATTAAGGCCCTTCTCTCTGTGGGAACCTTCAGTGCTGCAGAAGTTTTTGTTGCCAAGATCTGTACCTCAACAAGATCTGAGCTCTGCAGGCTATAAGATCTTACATAAAGGTGTGTGCCTTCCCAGATCATGTCCTATTAGTTGAATTTACCACAGGCAGATCCAGATCAAGGTGAAAAAACACATCAAAGATAACCAAGAGAAATGGGAGGCACTTAAACTAGGATCATTCCAAAGGGTCGGAATACTTATGTCAATTTGATATTTAAGTGTTACATTTTTTATAAATTGACAAAAAAATTAAATTTTGTGTTTGCTTTGTTATTACTGCATATTCAATTTACAGTTCAGTGAAGCTCAGTACGCAGAATCCCGAAGTTGTTGTTAACACACTATTGTTGTGATCGTCAACATCAAAGGCTGTATGGGAATGTTGTGCTGCTGGTGGGAGGAGAAGAACAGTGGCTGCCATACCAGTTTTTGTGGTGCCACAGGGAGGTAGGCTAGAGAGCAGCCATGGTGTGAACAGGGACATTAAAGGAGGAGGAGGGAGGGTCCGCCTGCTTTGGAGAGACAAATCTGCCAGAAAATGTCTACTCCCTCTTACCTTTTCCTAAAGGTCATTCTCCCCTGGCCTTTTCTTCCCATCCAAAAGGGCTTTGAAGTCCCTGATCCAAGGTTTGTTGTTAGGGAAGCAGCCAGCTCTTTAAGATTGGGTCTCCCATTAGCCGGTAACCATGCACAATCATCTCTCTAGTGTTTATTACAATGTATTGCAAAATACATTATTAAAAAAATTATAAAATACTTTCCTATTTTTTATATTTATACTGGCACAAACACACCACAGCAAATTTCTGTTAACCTACTTGGCAATAAACCCTGATTCTGATTCCAAGGCGGTGGTTTGATCCTTTGCTTCTGCTGTCCACATTGAAATGTCCTTGGGGAAGACACTAAATTGCCCCTGACGGGTGTGTCGGCAGTGTGTGAATGATGAGTCATAAAGAAGCGCTAAATATAAGATTGTTTGTGTGAATATGTGAATGCAAGCTAGGTGGTTGCTACGATGAGAAAAGCGCTATATAGATATAAAAATGCATCCATCCATTCTCCTCAAAGAGCCTGATGTACAGAAAATACACCTCTGCACCATTGCCCAACATATAATCTGGCAAAGAACAATGGCGAGAGTGTAAAGCTGATGAGGAGATTGGGAGCAGATATACAGATGGGCCTGAAGGTCACCTGGGGGTTAAACGGCAGCACACACTGCAGACTGGGCGGGAAAGGGAGGGAGGCAGACTGAAATAACAGTGGAGATGAGACAACAATCCAAACGGATGCAAAACTGTTGGCTGTTGCCATGACAGCTGCAATGCATCACCCAGGTGTTTCTAGGTTGCTGGACACTCAGTACAGTATATACATGTGTGCTTCTAGTGAATCTTATTAAGACTGTTTTTTTCCTGTGCCTCAGGATCAGGGCCGTGCAGAGACCTTTAGAGGTGCAGGTGCTCAAATTTCAAAAGGGGCACATGGAAAAAGGCTAAATTTGCTGTTGAGGGGGTTGCTGCTGTCAGAGGGCTGTATTGATCTGAGACTCTAGACTTTAAAAGAAACAGAGGAGAGATATTAGCTGATTAACAAGTTATGTGACCACGGCTGGATGCAAACACTTATATAAATATTACTGTTGCTGCTGTTGAAATAATATTTTGTCATATTACAAATCTAATCCTGTTCTGAATTCTGAATTTATTCTATATTTGATGATAATTAAATAAATTAATGACAAGTATTGATAATTGGGAGGATGAGAAAATCACAGTTCAAATCCATTCACGATAAGACATATCATTTTTTATGGCACACACACACACACACACACACACACACACAGACAGACACAGTGCAGCACCTAAGCCTTCCGCAAACCTGGGAAAATCCCAGGTTAACTGTCTTTAAACCGGTGGACAGAAGTACAATTCGCCGATGACAAAAGAAAGACATACAGAAACAAAATGGGCATCATACGTGTTTTCCTCAGGCAGCAGCAGTGGTTGGCAGATGTCGCCTAACGTTACTTGTACAGTCTGCGCAGTGAACACAGCGATATAAACCACAACCATGCATGTTCATTGCTCACTGCGTTCATGTAGAAATACACCACATAATGTGCACTCTGCTGCAAACCCCATTTACCGGCGTTGAAGTTTTTCATCCCGCCGTCTCAGACAGGCGTCTGCAGTGTCAGCGCGTGGTCGCAGCTGAGGAAGACGGGATGAGGGCACGTCAGGATGAGCTCAGGTGAATTAAGGGCAAAGGGGCAAAGGGGCAGGTGCTCCAGCACCCCCCCCCCCTGCACGTGCATGCTCAGGATCACCAGAGCCAACTCGCCTGCCTCATCTCAAGCTATCAGCATCTCCTGCTCATCCTCAGCCAGCCATCAGCCTTTCCACCTGGATCACTCCCTCAGCCTCAGTCTCAAGCTCGTGAACCAGCCTGTCATCTGCCTGCCCCAGCTCAATATTAAAAACTCTTATCCTTCACAGCCAATCCCTCTCTGTGTCTGCTTTCGGGTCCAGATCAAACTAAAACACAACACAGAGAAGCTGTTACGCTCACGCAGCCAGTGTGGCCCGAGTGTCACTGTCTGGAAATCGCTGCTGAATAAAAACATCATTGACATGGAAAAGTAGTGAGAAGTGTGTGGCCCAATGTAACGGAATAGAAGTAATTATTTTTTCATCATAAATGTAACTGAGTAGGAGTAAAAAGTATTCTGCAAAATAACTACTCTCAGAAGTACAGTTCATTGAAATAACTTCTCAACGTTACGCGTTACTACCCTCATCCGATCGTTAAGTGATCAAACAAACTCGTTTTCATCCATTGTGCCTGAAT
This sequence comes from Hippoglossus hippoglossus, assembly GCF_009819705.1. NCBI lineage: Eukaryota > Metazoa > Chordata > Actinopteri > Pleuronectiformes > Pleuronectidae > Hippoglossus > Hippoglossus hippoglossus. The sequence continues at coordinate 25,379,600 of NC_047156.1, read as the reverse complement.
AAATACTGCAGATGGTGTGATTGGATTATCTTGACTTACGCCGATTTGTACTAAAATAGTTGAGTCCAAAGATTTTGTGGGTAATTTCCTACTTATTGTTAAGCCACAGTGGCTGCTTTAGGGCAGCAATTAAAACTAATTTGACCTCCGTATCTTGAGGGAAGTTACAGGAGCATTATGACTGAAAGGTTTGTTGTACGAATACTTCAGATGCTTTTGAAAAAGCTCACTTAGACATGTTCATGAATAATCCTATCCCATTGCTGCAGCCACAGCCTGTGAGTGTATTTAGCAGTTGAACAACGAGATCGACTGGTCATGGAAGCAATTCAAGCTAAACCAGCACAATAAAAGGCATCAACGCTAAGAGAGATAAAATAATAATAATATGAATGCCCTTGCAACAAATAACACCAGGTCAGAAAGTTGTTGAATATGGTTGAGTATCGTCGATTTTACTGATTCAGATTTGTCTTACAGTTACAATCATTTGAAAGAAAGATACACCCGTATATTCACCAGCTTTAGACCAATCATTTGTAATAAATTCATACGCTTAATTAAATAAAGACAAATAAACTTGCACTGAATTACTGAAAGAGTGCTCAGTTTTACATTTGTGTTTACTTCATCTAAGCCATCTGATTGTCAGGCAGGAGGGATCCAGGGGCGGGGCATAAAAACGAGTCACTTCCTAACAATAATAACAATAAATATGACAATATTTTCTAAGCTTTAGTTTACAATGTGCTTGAACAAGGAACTATTTTTCTAATATTCAAAAAGGTGTGGTTTTGCTCAAAGCTATAGAGTTAACAGTAAACAAGTAATGATTCAAATGTGCAATCAAGAATTGTGCAAGGATGTTAAACTTTTTTAATTAGAAAGATCCTAGATGTGGCACTGGTTGATTAGGGTTGAGTACTGTCGGTTTCATTAATTCAGATTTGGTTTATAGTCCGGATATTATGAAAGAAAGAAGTGCCTAGAAAATATTTGGCATGTTTCGATCAATTATTCCTCATAAATTCAGAGAAGTTTAGGATAACTGCACTTTAATGATTGCATTGCATCATGTTGTCAGTTCTTCCGTATGAGCCTGACTTACATGAAATTTTCCAGAGTTGGTCATAACCTTCTCTGTCCTTTAGTTGCCCTCAGTGAGCTTCTCTCCTGCACATATTACCTGACACGATGCAGAAAGTATGTTTTTGTTTTGGAGTTATTAATAAGTAAATCATATAAAAATAGAAAATAATATTTATCATACTTAATTATTTAACATATAATTAGTTAAATACACTCCCTCCCTGAGGATATTGATAACTGTCCTCTCCTGGTCAAATACCTTTGAGAAGGCACAGTTTGATGTTTTCTCCGTGGCCTTAGTTATGCAGAGGTCATAGGAGTGTACATGAACATAAAGTCATGCTACTACTCGTCCTCTCTTAGGGGACTACAGGCAATAGGGGGATGATTCATTGGCATTTTTACTGGACCACCAGGAAGGGTTCATGATGCCAGTATATCTAGGGTCTCCAACTATTACACAACATGGAAAGAGAAGATGGATACCCCTTGCTAGCAGACAGTGGCTTCTTTGGACTGGCCTTCCCATTGGTAATCAATCCTAACAGTGGAAAACACGCACTGTATTTGTGTAAAAGCATTAATGATTGAAAATGCAGTTTCATTTCGGAAGTACTTCTTTATATCCTTAAATATTCACGACTTGAAAAGAAAAAAAATAATATTTAGAATAAAAAAAACTAAGGGCTGCCAGCGGCTGCAAACAAAAGAGAACAGTACCATATCTAATGTCACATTTTGATTCAAATATTTGATTGGTGCACAGAGGTATGATACACCACCTAATATTCTTTATGGCATTTTCTGAACAGGACTTTGTAATTGTTTAGTAAAATGTGCAGTAAAACAATAAACCACTTCTAGTAAAACGTCTCTTCAGTCAATCGTTGTCAAAAACCATCAATGACAAAAAGACCAGAAATTTGTTGCAGTTAATCATGAGTGTTTTTGTGAATAAAATAATTAACTCTGCATTAGTACATAATCATAATTAATTAGTGAGTAATTGATGCTGATATGGTGTTAAAAATATACACTCATTACTGACATCTTCATGTAAGAAGCTTCTTTGTTTGGTGATCAAATCATACTTTTCCACTTTTGTGAATGAATATTTCATTTGTCCTAGATTTTTCCAGTCATGAGTTTCTTCCTCTGATGCGCTCTCATCAAGCTCATCTTGTTTCATAATGTGTATAACTGATATGTAATTTCATGGCTCTGTCTTAAAAACTCAAAGGAATCAGGAAGTATTTATAAACTATGCTGAGCTCTAATGGCTGACACGCACCTCCAATATCATGTGGAGTTCAGGGCAGTGCATGTGGACTAACAAAAAAAGAAAAAGATAATAAAATGACCAAAAGAAAAGCAAACCTCTGTGTTGGAAATATCAATAACCTGTTCGGCATTTTGAAAGGGCTGGTGTCAGGCTAAGGATATACAGAAGACTTATTAAGTGTTATGCATATTGTAAAAAGTTACGTAAGCAGAGAAGAGAGGACCTAAGTATTAAATGTCTGATCAGGTCAACTGGACTCAAATCTTCATTCATAATCATGGGAAATTTTGAACAGTATGGGGATAATATTTTTTCGAATAAAAGACAAGGGGTTTTTGGTTTTTATTTCCAATTATCATCACAGAGATGTTCTCTGCTCAGGGCGTTCTGAGCTGCTGTGATAGAACAAGAGTAAAAATATCAACTTTGTTCGGAAACAAATAATCTTTTGTGTTCCCTGGGTTTCTTTACAGTAGCAAGTGGATTCCTCTTTCTCTCTCAGTCCTTCCATTATTTTCTTCGACATTTAACATTTTCATTGATTCTAATCTTGGCTGTCTGACAGATTTTTGCAGTTTTATTTCTAGAGCAAAGAAGATGCTATGATCTTGTGATGAATGCATCTTCACAACAGAGATACAACAGCCTTCAGAAGCCCCTGCACGTGAAACCGGAACAGTGTTCAGATGTAAGATAATTTTCGTATTTGTGCGATAGTTTGACCCATGGTACGATGTACGATCAATATTGCATGATGCACGATAATTTGATCATTTTGTGACACTATTAATGATGAAGATGACTGAATGTTGTTAGGCTGTGACTCGAGTCTTGCGAGTTTAACACAATTACTTCCTGTCTCATGTTTCAAAATAAGAGCCTTGTGCTTTGAAAAGGATCGTTTCTGTACACTCAATCGCTTCGGAATATCGACAGCTTCGAAACATCTGTATTGAGCGTTCCATCCCTACTCTGGTCGCGTACGATACTTTTCCTCAAAATATGAACATTTTTAGCTTCTGGTACGACACTTCAACATTTCCCATCTGGCAACGCTGAACTGGAATAACCAAAGACTCCCTCTACTGTACACAGGCTCAAAAACAGTTGGTAGTCTAGCAACATGAAGGCTGCAAACAAACCATAATGTAACACCAAAGGCCGTAATTACACTATTACTCCATTCAAAAAGAATGTGTTGTAATGAATGAACACATTATTGTTTTTTTTCCCCTAAACTATAAGACAACCTTTAATTTTAATCAAATCTTCAAGATAAAAAAATATTGTCTTGTATAAGAACCAGCACAGTATTCTCACAGTAGATCTTATGATCTTAGGGAAAACCCTGGGAGATAATTGGCTTTGTTGTCTGCAAAAGGCCATGGATAGCAGTTTTTTTGACAAAGATTATGCACCACTCCATTCCCATAACTCTGGTTCTGTCTGGTAACCATCAGGAGAGAATTCAAAACACCTCTTGTACTTGGAAGCTTGCCTGCTTTCCAGGCCATATCCACGTTTAATGTCACATCTATTGGCCTACATGTTTTAATGCAATGTATTTATTCAGAAACTATACCGGTTAGTTATTATCCTTTAATAAAATACTTGTGCTAAACACTTCACATTTAGTAAGATAATATAAGAAAACTGACAATTTCCAGTTAAAATGTAACTATTAATGCTGGTATTTTTAACGGAGAATATCCATTATTTGTGTGCAAGTTAATTTTAGAATGATTTTAACATTATTATAACAACTTTTAAAGCTAAGCAAGGTCTCCCCCAGTTATATTACAGAGCTACTACTTCCCTATACTCCAAGCCGTAATCTAAGATCTTCTTACCAACACTTGGAACTAGTTGGGTCAAGACTGGTAAATCAGGGCCCCCAAGGCTCTGGAATTCCTTGCCTGAGGAAATAAGACTTGCCAGCACTTTACCTGTTTTCAAATCATTGCTAAAAACATATTGTGTTGGAAAGCCAAACATCCCACCCCCTCCAATTGTTCCTCTCTTCACAGCTATGCCCCCAAAACACATGAAATGCACTGACTGACAACTGCTAGAAGGTGACTTTTTCATGACTTGCACACTAACTTCTGAGTATCGTCTCTGCTTCAGTGCTGTATGTGCCTTTGGCTTGTGAAGAGCACGTGAAGGGTGCGCACAGGCACGTCAGTTAGTGACAGACAGGTACGCCTGCCAACATTTCATACAGTCCAGCAGGGCTCGGCCCTGGCAATGTTGGAGCCCTAGGCGAGATTTCAGATTGGCACCCCCCAGGCCCCCAAACATACACACGCAAACCAGCAAGCCCCCCACCCCCCAAGCACCCAACTCCCAAGCAACCCAACTCCCAAGCACTCCCCCCCCCCCCCCCCCCCCCCCCCCCCCATCCCCATTCCTTCCTTCACTCCAGAGGTTACATTCACTAGTAAATAAAACAAGTTAACAAAACTATTGTTTTAAAAATGAAATACTGGATGTGTAGAAAATGCATATCAGAACCCATTTGGTGTCTGCATTTTAATGCAATATGAACAAGGTTTGACATATGGATATGTAAAACATGAGGAAATGCTACACCCATGAAGTCACTGCATTGGTTAACATTGCATGCATCACGTTATGATAAATCAGCCATGAAATGATTGGTCTTGTTTATTACAGTCCTAAGAGGGGCAAAGACACTGTTATTTTTTTCTTTCCCTTACAACTTTATTTATTGATGATTATAGGGACAAGATACAATGTTAAAACAAATAAGATGTTAAATTAAGTCTTTCAGAAAAAGCCCTGGAATATATATATACTGTATATATATTTTTCTTGTTTTGTTCAGTTTTTTCATCCCCATGTATTTTGTAAACCACTTTGTAACTTTGTTGCTATACACAAATAGTTTTATTATCAACACAGACCCGAACACGCAAGATAGAAACGGTGTTGGGAACTTCAGCCAGCAAGGTTGCACCCAAATTAATTTAAAACAGAGCAACAGAGGTATTTTTGTTTTCATACAGAGAAATGTTAACTGTTACTGTTTTGTAATATCAAAAAATATTCTTGACAATAAATAGGTTTCTCATCTTTACCTGAGTCCCCACACGTTGGCATCAGTTCAGAGTTCTTGATCCAACATGGTTTACCTCACAGGAGAGAGGTAACCACAGTGTGCAGTCGTATCTGTCTATTTAAAAATGCTACTGTGACTACAGTTTGTTTGATGACTGCCATGCCTGTGGTCATTAACTCAATTATTAACTCAGTAATCAAATCAGTGCCAGTGTTTTTGTAAAGCGGCCCAGTAACAAACAAACAAAACAGGACCACACCCAAAGTGGCACAGTGTGAGCTTTATCCCCGAATTAGTTATCTTAAAAGCAGAGATAAAATCCCAGTAGGATACGATTAACATTACAGATAAGACCAAGGATGGAAGAAACACTTTTTGTTTGAGGATCAGTAACTCAAGATATTTTTTGGTGCTCTGTCTCGCAAATGTTGAAATTCAATAGCAACTTTTCACTTTTCAAGTTCATGGATTATGGGAGTCTGCTAAAAACACAACGTTTCACTATTGGAAAATAGACATAACAATGGGAAGTTATTTACTGAAATATGATCCACACTATCAAATATATGCAAGAAGAATTAAGTCAACAATTTTAAGAGTCAGAAAAGAAAATCTGTATTTCTTCTAAACCACAAGCATTTGCTTTATGGGTGTGTGTCTGTGGACTTTTTCCCTGAGTGTGACATTCAATCACTGTGACAGTTGTGGAAAGTGTAGATGACAAGGAGCTTGTTAAAACTAAAGATGATGGATTAAGGTGATGTCACTCCTACGGTAAGCGAATTGCGTCATTTCCTCTTGCTCCACTGCTCTCTCCTGCTCCGAGTGTCTCATGTTCACTTACTCCTGTGCCTCCTTTAACAGTAGTGGTACATGTAATAAATGTAGTGTATTGGTAGCGATGGAGACGAGGCTTAGCGACTTAGAAGCTCGGCTCCGCATCTTAGAACCTCCGTTAGCTGTAGTTAGCCAGCCCCCGCGGAGCTACCTAGCTTAGCACGTAGCTTAGCCTCAGCTAGCAGTCCCTCGACTTGTCCCGTGCAGCCGGGTGACTGTCCGGAGGGGGCATAGTGCTACCCTTAAAAAGCCCACGATTAAAGACCCACCAGCTCACGTTTCAAACAGATTCTCTCCACTCAGCGACGCACCCGTTGAGAAGCAAACTCTGGTCATTGGTGACTCGGTTCTGAGAAACGTGAGGTTAGCGACACCAGCGACCATAGTCAATTGCATTCCAGGGGCCAGAGCCGGCGACATCGAATCCAAACTGAAGCTTCTGGCTAAAACTAAACGTAAATACAGTAAGATCGTAATTCACGTCAGCAGCAACGACTCCCGGCTTCGTATGTCGGAGGTCACTAAAGTTAATGTGGAGTCGGTGTGTGCTTTTGCAAAAACGATGTCGGACACTGTAGTTTTCTCTGGACCTCTCCCTAACACAACAGGTGATGACATGTTTAGCCGCATGTTGTCTTTTAACTGCTGGCTGTCGAGGTGGTGTCCTGTAAACGGTGTGGGCTTTGTAGATAATTGGCAAAGTTTTTGGAGGAAACCTGGTCTTGTTAGGAGAGACGGTGTTCATCCCACTTGGGATGGGGCATCTCTCTTATCTAGGAATATTACATATTAAATGACAACCCAGAGTTGGGACCAGGACGCAGAGCTGCAGTGCTAAACACTTCTCTGCGCTCCCTCTGGATCAGTCACACAACCACAAACCCATAGAGACTGTGTCTGTCCACCGTCCCATTAAATTATGTAAATTAAACAATAACAGAGGGAGAATTCTACACAAAAATCTAATACAAATTAACACAACCTCTGCAACAACTCAAGAAACAAAAACTTTTAAATGTGGTCTTTTAAACATAAGATCATTATCATCAAAGGCTATTTTAGTTAATGAACTAATCTCAGATCAATAAATAGATTTATTGTCCCTCACTGAGACCTGGCTGCATCCTGATGAATATGTCAGTCTAAATGAATCTACTCCCCCCAGTCATGTAAATTCACACGTTCCCAGATAATTCGGCCGAGGAGGTGGAGTTGCTGCTATTTTTAACTCCAGTCTATCAATTAATCCTAAACCTAAACTAAGCTACAACTCATTTGAAAGTCTTGTTCTTAGTCTTCCACACCCCTCCAAGAAGTACCAACAGCCAATCATATTTGCTGTAGTTTACCGTCCTCCTAGCACACACACGTAGGGCAATAGACAAGTGAGCAGCCCTTGCAGATGTATTTGTTACACCCGCGGCACACGGTGTGAGTTTTACAGTCCTTTTTCCTGGGGCATATCTGACACCTCTTCCTCTTACTCGCCCCGAGCGGGGCTGCTGCTAGGGCTGTGGAGGAGGCTGGACGCTCGGGTCGAGCGTCGCCGTCATCGTGGTCAAGAGCTCTCTGTGCGGCGGCAGCTTTTACAGCCTTCACAACCGCGGCGGACGCTTCAGTGCGGGGGATGCGCTCCCTTCGTGCGATGAACGGAGTCACGAGAGCCTTTCCCAGCTGCTCTAGGAACACCTTCTGCTTGTTCCGCTTGCCCCGCATCCAGTCGGGGTTGATCTCTCTCCATATCACGAAGGCGTTGTAGGAAGAGACGTCGAGAATGTTGTGAAAGACGACCAGGGGCCAGCGCGCGGTCATCCTCCTGCAGCTGTACGTTCCGATCACCTTGTCTAGGTTGTCCTCGTCTCGTCTCGCGGCTGCGAAGCGCAGCAGTCTGGAGTACGTGTGGAAGAGTTTTAGGGGCATCGTGGCACGAAATATCGCCCAGCCGCTCTCGGCATCCCACAGGCTGGCGGCGGCCTCGCCCCGGGACCTGTACACCCCCGCTAAGATCAGCAGCCCTACGTAGGCACGCAGGTCGGTCTCGTCCATCCCTTTCCATTCGTCGCCGTATTTTCGACGACCCTCACGATTCGTCATCTCCAGGATGATGTTCTCTACCGTCGGCGTGATGAACAGGCGGAACGTCGAGGCTAGGTCACCGGTGCGGGATGTCGCGTGGCCCGGAGGGACCCCGCTTTGAGCCGCAGCAGAGGAGGAGGAAGAGGAGGAGGAGGAGCAGCGGCCCTCCTCTCGGCCGTACGCCCTCGAGGACCATGTTATTTTCCCGTTTCTTGACGGGAAGGTCTCTCTTTCCACGAATCCGGTGGTGGTGGTGTCGCCGTGGTCTTGTCTTTCTTCTTCTTCTTCTTCTTCTTCTTCCAAGGATGACGAATCTGCTGAAGCATCACCCACTGGGTCGTAGTTTTCGTCTTTGTCGCCGTCGTCGTCGCCGTCGTCACTGTCTTCTTCTCGGTCTGCTTTTCTGTCTGCTTCTCGGTCTGCTTCTCCATCTCCTTGTCCGTCCGCTTCTCGGTCTGGCTCTTTCGCGTCCTCTTTGGGTTCAGAGGATGGTTGCTGGGAGAATAGCTGTTGGAGAACCTGTTCTCTGGTGAAACGCTCCTGACGTGACATCGTGCCATGGTCAGGGAGGGTGGCACACGGAGAATGGCACACCGGCCTCTCTGTGGGTCTAATGTACCCCCCTAGATTACAATTGGAATCAGGTGTGGGTCTAAATGACCCCACAGAGCACCACAGCGCCCTCTCTGGGGGTCTAAATGACCCCCCAGGAGAATCGAGAATGACAATCCATTGGTCTCAATTACCCCAGGAGAATTGGATAATGACAATCCTTGGGTCACCCTAACCCTAACCCTGACCGGCCAGGGCTTGCGGATGATCACACACACGCACGCACGCACACACACACACACACACACACTCTGGGTCAATCCGACCCAGGAACAACACGATTTTTTTAAAACCCTAGCTCCACTGAGATTGACCATCTCGTCGATAGCTCTGTAAAGTCATTACAATTAACATTAGACTCAATAGCGCCTCTAAAAAAGAAACGCGTAAAAAACATAGTAAATTAACTCCATGGTATAATTCCAAGACACAACAAGTATCAAGAAAACTAGAAAGGAAGTGGCGCTCCAGCAACCGTGTTGAATATCTCCTAGCCTGGAAGAATAGTATTAAAGCATATAAGAAGGCCCTCCACAAAGCAAGAGCTGCATACTACTCCAAATTAATAGAAGAAAATAAAAACAACCCCAGGTTTCTCTTCAGCACTGTAGCCAGGCTGACAGAGAGTCACACCTCCACCGAACCCAGTATTCCTCGATCCCTTAATAGCAATATCTTTATGAATTTCTTTAATGATAAAATTCTAACTATTAGAAATAAAATCAACCATCTCCTGCCCTCAATTGGCACTAATACACCATCAAGAATAGAAATCTCAGAAACGGCTGAGAATCCTACCAATTATTTAGACTGCTTCTCTCTGATCACCCTTGATCAGCTGACCAAAATAATCAAATGCTCTAAACCAACAACTGTATCTTAGATCCCATTCCTACAAAATTACTTAAAGAAATTCTGCCCCTAATTGATAGTACGTTACTGAACACAATCAATCTGTCACTATCATCAGGATATGTACCACAGTCCTTTAAAATAGCTGTAATCAAACCCCTTCTCAAAATACCCACCCTAGACCCGGAGGTTTTAGCCAACTACAGACCGATATCCAACCTCCCCTTCCTGTCTAAAATCCTTGAAAAAGTTGTAGCCAATCAGCTGTGCGAGTTTCTCCAGGAAAGTAATGTATATGAAGACTTTCAGTCGAGGTTTAGAGCCAATCACAGCACGGAGACAGCCTTGGCAAAAGTCACTAATGACCTTCTAATAGCTTCAGATCAGGGATTTGTGTCTGTCCTCGTTGTTAGATCTTAGTGCAGCATTCGACACAATTGACCATCAAATTTTATTACAGAGACTAAAACAGTTAATTAGCATTAAAGGAACCGCCCTAAACTGGTTTAAATCATATTTTTCAGATCGACTCCAATTTGTGCAAATTAATGATGAGTCATCTGTGTGCACCAAAGTTAACCACGGTGTTCCACAGGGCTCTGTGCTCGGCCCAATTGTATTCTCATTATATATGCTTCCGCTAGGAAACATTATCAGGACACACTCGGTAAATTTTCATTGCTATGCTGATGACACCCAGTTATACTTGTCAATAAAACCACAACAATGTAATCAATTAACTAAACTCCAAGCATGTCTCAAGGACATAAAAACCTGGATGACCCGCAATTTTCTCTTATTAAACTCAGATAAAACAGAAGCTCTAATACTTGGCCCTAAACACCTTAGAGATACATTATCTAATGATATAGCTGCGCTAGACGACATTGCCCTTGCTTCCAATGAAACAGTCAGGAACTTGGGAGTGATCTTCGATCCTGATTTGTCCTTTAATTCACACTTAAAACTAATTTCTAGGACCCCCTTCTTCCACTTGCGTAATATCTCAAAAATCAGACATGTCCTTTCTCAAAAAGATGGTTTAGAATGTCGGGGGACACATGATACACGGAGCTCCTCCTTCCAGTTTCTCCTTCCTCTTCTCCATCCTTATCACATCAAAGAAATTAATATCTCATCAATACATGTTACTGACTTGACTTCTTCCCCGGAGTCCCTTTGCCTTATCGTCCGCAGATCCAGGGCCGCGGCTGCAGCCACATCGTGGATTATGATCTGTGGATCGCGTATCAGAGATCGTAATGGTGGATCCAGTATGACGGATTCTGTATCGTGCTGGTTGATCGTGACAATAATGGCGGATTCTGTATCATGTTGGCATCTGATAATGGTGGTGGACCACGACCGAGGTGGCAGCTGATGGTGGATCCTAATGGTGGCAGTGGACAATGACTGTGGACTATAGTGGCATCCGATCTTGATGGTGAATCATGATCTTGCTGGCTGCTGACCATAGACTATGATTACAACAAGACTGCTTGATATATAATATTTCTCCTCGGATCCTCGACCGTTACTGACAATAATCTATCAATTCATTGACCCCCAGTTATGCTTCAACATTTTTATTCTTATCAATGCTGCTAAAACCTTTATCTTGGTGATGTTCTCCTTTACACTTGACATCTATTGCACTTCTGTCCGTCCTGGGAGAGGGATCGCTCACATGTGGCTCTCTGAGGTTTCTACGTTCTTTTTCCCCTGTTAAAAGGGTTTTTTAGTCGTTTTTCCTTACTCTTGTTGAGGGTAAAGGGCAGAGGATGTCACACCCTGTTAAAGCCCTATGAGACAAATTGTGATTTGTGAATATGGGCTATACAAATAAAATTTGATTGATTGATTGATTGACTGCCCCTAGGGTGCAGGCCTTGTGGAACCAGAATGCACACACTTAACATCTAACCCCAACATTTTCCAATCCAATTGTTTTAGCATGTGGGTTTGAAGTCAGCATGAATGTAAATCATCAAATTGAACTTGGTAAAATAATACTTTAGATTATATAGTTCAAACCATTGTATCAACAACATAATTAATGCCAAGCAAACATTCTCTTGATGAGTAACGCCCGTGCCACACTGGCTGAGGAACAGCTTGCTTTTCCTTTCCGCGCCTATGATGACAGATTAGAGCTGGCACACCGGCTGCAGTTCAGCCACTGTTCAGCCAGTTTAAATGTTTATCTGTTGAATAGCTCACGACACTTCCTGTAGCCGTTTCAAGTAAAAAAAACTACTCCAGTGTTTCTGTCGACTGAATTCATTCATTTCTTTAAAAAATATTTTTTATTGTGAAAGATTTGCAGGAACAGAAGACTACTGTGCTACTGTATAGCACTGGTATTCATTTGAGTACACAGGACTACTTTTATACAAATAAATACAATTGTTATACCAGAAACCTCAGAAAGGCTGTAGCTATATTAAAAGTTAACATAAAGATCAGCAGGTTCACACACACTCTCCCACATTTATGAGTGAGAATGAGAATGTATGCCCTTGTGTAAGGTTTGTTATTACTTATTACTTCGTGATTACTTTAACCTTGTCTAGCTTTATTACTGCATGCAACATTATGAATGAATGTAGCTGAATGTGAAGACTGAGCCCAGGAGTCACTCTGATGGTGATGTTTAGTTGCCACAAAGGATACAAAAAAAATCTTCTTTTTTAACTTCTGTTTTACTTATTTATTCATAATTTTGGAAAAATTATAAAATTTAAATATATATATTTATATACTTAACAAAACAATCTAGGGCTACATTTAGGATGCAGCCTATGAGTCACACATTTACAGACGATATGTTCCAGACACAAAACAATACATCCCCCCCTACGTGTTCTTGGGTCAGGAGGTAACCCACACAGAGACACTTAAATATGAGCACAGACACTTCACTTTTCATCACACTTGCAACCTCCACCTTGCCTGTGTGATCCTTTCTGCAGAAAGCTTTTACAAATCAACTTACAAAGACAACTTATCTCAGAACCTCGTTTGTTGACCAATTTCCACCACACTACCATACTGACAACGCTAAAAGGCTGATCTGCATATGGCTACCGATCAATAGTAATAGCTCCCTAGGTAGGCAATTTGATCAAGTAAAGCAAATACTGTACCTTAAATTTCACAGAAAATAATGCAGACCTAAAAAATAACCACTTTGTGTAATGTATATATTTTAGGAACGTTACTGTATTTTGATGACCACATATATACATTTATTCACTTTTTGGGTTTTCTAAATATGTAACTGTTTTGCATGTAACCCATTATTCTCAACTCTGCCAATTTTTTACCTGGAGCCCCCAAAAAAGGAGATTTTGACTGGTCAAACTGACAGCGTTACAACACTCCCCCCCCCCCGGGCTTCTATACTTCTATTACTGTTGGTTTTTAACTCATTTAACCATTTTAACTATCACCAAATAACAGGATGTGGTCCTAAAAGTTATGGACATGCTGTCAGTTAAGCCAAAAGAGAATATCTGTACCCACAACTCTAGCAACAAGGTCCCAAGGTCTGGCCTATTGTACTTTTGGCACTTGTACTTAAATAATGTTTTCAATTGCCAATGTTGATTTGACATCCAAGGATGACAATAATGTTCCTCATATGACCAGTTTGAATTAAGCAAAAGTCACTATAAAGAACTTGAATCAAATGAAAAATGCACAGAATGAGAGAGCAATCAAACCTGCATCATCTGTTGACTAATGGTTACTTACTTATTGGATGAAAACAACATTCACTGGTAAGGTCGACCTGAAAAGTTTTCATTTATTTAGATGAGGACAGAATAAAATATGAAGTGAGTCAATGAGGTCTTGATTTCCATACTCTCATCCATGGCTCTGAATGGGAATTTAATGACAGGAAGGAGTGGGTTATATCAGCTATGGCAACGACAAACATCCTTATCCCATCTCTTCCCCACAGGAGTGCCTCACGGTTCAGAACTGGAACCCCTTCTTTTTGCAATATACAATGTCTCCAGCAGTCCAACATGGCTACGTATATGACACTGGACTATTCCTTTTTTTTCTTTCCCAGCTGACCCCACTGTCTCACTGTCTGTGGTAATGTCTCAAGAAATTGATTGTGATCTTTCTTTGGCTATGTTGCATCTGTCTGGTTGTGCTGCTTTGAACTGTGCTAAGAAAATGTAGGCCCTACCTGACTCAGTATTCCACCCAGTTCTTGGCACAGGTTATGGTTATCTCTAGACTGCTGCAATTCTTTTCTGGCCCCTCCTTTATAAACAGTGAAACCTGTATAAATAGTCCAGAATGCAACAGTACATCGGGTTTGGATCAGCCTAAAAGGGCACAGGTCACTCTGCTGCTCATCAACCCCAACTGGCTCCTCATCAAATTCAAGTCACTGCTTGCCTAAAGGATCTGTATCTGCCGCCATCCATTTGGGAATTACTCATATGGGTTTATGTTCCTCTCATGTCATGTGGTGCTGCTATCATAACACACAACACAATCACAGTCCAGTGGAGTCCAGTCCTGTTCTTGTGTTATTACCTGTTCTTGTGCTTTCAACAAGCAACACAATGCTATCAGAGGAGTGGTACCCTTCTCCAGCTTATATAATCTCTTGAAGACTCATCTCTGCAGAGAGCACATAGACACTCTTTTTGTTACCCGTTTCCTGGTTACTTTATGACTGACTCTTATTGTTATGATTAGATTGCATTAGATTTGCTGATGCTGTTGCATGGTACCAGACACAAATTGGTATCATTTAGATTTAATCTTATTTGAAAGTACTTTGCTGAAGTTTGATTAAATGTTCATTCTTGGTCTGACTAAACTAGACTAAAAAGTGTCTTTCTTTGACTAAGGTGAGACGGAAATGTCCATAGTTTCAGTCAACAAAAAATTACAAGAAACATGCTGCATATGTGTTCTTTTCCCTTCAATGTATATTATCTGATCTCATGAGCACATAAACTGGGTCTAATCTTGAACTGATATAAGTGTTGCAGTGCTGTGGTTTAGATTGATGATTTGAGTATGCAGGAAGAAAAATGTGCAGTGCACATTTTTTATTCAACGCTAAATTAGGCTTGTTGGGTTTTTTATTTTTCAAACTACATTGTCATCTTTTTTCCTCAGTATTGCGCAATGATGCAGTTACTTATTAATAGCATTGGTGCAGCCACATCATAGTATCATCTTAGTCATGTGAAAAGTGACCTAGATGAAAATATTTATCATAGATTTTATTCAAATGTATGGGATATCACATGTAATATCAGAGCTTGTATACTGACCTGTCATTGCTGGTTTTAGTGCACGTGCTGCTTTAAGCCTTCAGCTTTAAAACATTGTTGTCATGGTTAATGAAGAGCAGTAAAATTACTGAAACACCTGGATGAAGTTAGGGAAAGATTGTTAAGTCTTGAAGTGTGAGACATTGAAAATGACCTCCCTATGAGCTTTAAATGCACTAGCACAAAGTGTTACCAGCAAACATAACCCAAGCTGCATTGCATTCCTCCATAAACACTGCATATGAATGTAATTTGTAGAGGTTGGGGTTGGTTACACAGTGCTGTAAAACAACAAAACACTGTAAACAATAAACTGAGATTTCTTACAACAGCAGGATGAAAATTAGGCTTGTGTTCAAAACATGGATATACGTGGTCAACTGATTAAGTCAACCCAGGTTATCCTTATCAAGATCTGAGCGTGTGTACATGAAAGGGGTGGTGTCTACTGTTCATGACCAGTCACCAACATGGACCAGGGAACAGACAGCAGAGCTGCATATTTCACAACGAGGATCGCACTGTCATATTAGAAAATACGAGGAGTACAAACACATTATTCCGCATCTGGAAACAGAGAGAGATTGAGATGTACTGGGTGTGTTAACGGCGAAGATCGATTTAACCAACCAGACATTGTTTTATACTTTCATGTCCTTCCCTTTAAGGAGAGTACGCACTGTGCAACATTGTAGTGTCAGTGTAGAGGGGGATGAGGGCTGTCTCAAGGTAAATCTCTAAACTATCTATCCCCAATTCCAAATAAATATTTATTTATAAAAACCTACTCAAAGAGAAGGATAAAAGTATTAAACTATGTCTAGTTATTCTGCCAACACCCAGTACATCAATATCAGTATTTTAAGTAAAGAAGCGTAGAGCGATGCAGACAGTCTTTGGTTCTGTTCGGCTCCTGCTGTTGACAAAGGTTTATCATTCCCTCTGATGAGAATCTATATCTTTTATAAAGACACTCATCAGAGTAGGTCAAAGGATTTTGTGGGTCTCTGAAGATCCTTGTCCATCTCAGAGACTCTAACAATCCACACCTAGCTTCACGGGATCCTCTAAGAACGCTGATGTCATGTTTCAAAGGAATTGATTGGTCAGTGGGCAGAGCTTTTATACTGCTTGATCTCTTATCTCCAACTTAACCTGCTCCAGACCAGGTTAGCTGTTCAGCATTTTTTAGTTACCATGGTGATTTACCCCGATAAGAAGTGAACGAGCTTCGTAGGAGTGGAAACTTCAAATTTACCCTGAAAGTACCAAGATAAGTGCAAAGGACGCCATTTGGAGTCGAATATGAATGGTGGGATATTCCGTTTGAAAAATTGATCACCAGTTACTTCAATTGTATTGGTGCAACGCTGTTTACATTCGCTGTTTTTGTGGACTCACACACTTCACCCACTTCACCCACCCCTCCATCTGCATAGTGGTGAGTAGATAATGAGTGAATTTTCATTTTCGGTGAGCTATCCGTCAGGCACCATTTACCATTTACTGTAATGTTAGCTGTGGTCTTTTTGCTGGATGTTTGAAAAAGTGACGGATGCTTGTGCACTAAATCTTTGATGACATCACTGGCATCATAACACCGGGCCTGTGTGCTAAACACGATGATTGTTGCAGTATTCTCCAAAACTCCAGGCGGCGTACACGCCCACACACCCAAACATGAAGCATGAAGAAGTCACCTGTGTTTACTGTCACAAACCAACATGATGACCACACATCCCTGAGAGACTGACTCCCTCTCTCTCCCTGTGTGTGTGTGTGTGTGTGTGTATGTGTTTATGATTGGCTGCAGATGAGGCGGAGACTGAGCAGAGCCCCAGCTGCATCTCATCACCACAGTCACGCCCCTTCAGATCAGAGGCTTGCGTTGACTTCCACAGATAGACAAGCAGAGCCACTACACCCCACCCTACAGCACAAGACAATGTATATAACTTTTCATGACACTAGTAGTAAATCTCCCCCAAATTCTAAATTTGTGCTGCCTGTCTTTCCTGTGCTAAAAGTCTCTCTGCCAGGACATACTTTATCTTACTGGCAGAAGAAATGTGATTCCTTTTAAACTGACAGTAAATATCAAATGTGAAGGATAAGGCACATAAGTATAAAAACAATATTACTTAGACAAAAAAAAAATAGCTTTACCTAAAAGTGACACACTCCAGTGACATTGCAGAATCTGTGGATTCCTGCCTGAATACAGCTTTTTAAACTTCCCAAACTTACTGCCAATGTTTGTCTGTTGTTGTTTCCACTCTCTGTAAAATGTATTGCATTACTACAATTAAGTTATGCTGAGAAATCAATTTGTCATTTTGTTTTGACATTAGATCAAATTGGAATTATCAAAAGAGAAGATATTTAAAGGCTTTATTTAACTCCAGAAACAGACACAATTTGGTACCAAGGACAAAGATAGCAGTGTTGCATTACCTGTTGCACTGCAATAATTTGACATATCACTTCCATTCCAACACTCTGCCATAAAATTAACTGAGCAGTGGATATTAATACCTGTTGATTCAATGACTACATTTACGTGGACACCAATATTACAACTATTGACCTCATTTAGAATAAGACATTATTTTTATTACGTCTGATTTTATTCCTACATTTTTAAAAGCCCATCCTAATATAGTTTAATGTGCGATGCTACTGTTTAAACATTTTGGGTGTTCACTTTCTAATTCTGCAAAATCTCCTAGCAAAAGCAAAAGCTCCTAGCAAAATGCTGTAAAAACTTCAATTGGACATTATAATGCAATTACATGCCTTGATTAGACTATTGAATATTCAGAAGATGAATTAATTTAGGTTAAAGTAATCAAAACATGCTGTTTACATGGCAGTATCTTATTCAGACTATTGTCTTAATCAGGTTAATATTTGAATATTGTTGTCCATGTAAACTTAATCACTGTCTGTAATTTCAGTGCTCCGTATGGTCTTCTGGAAACAGGCCATCGCCCCATGTAGCCATATGAAATACTGAAGGCTAAGACTTGCTAGACACTTGTGTAAGCATGAATCTGTCAATGGCACAGCAGGTGTTGAAATAACATGAATGAATAGTAATATCCCGTGGGAATCAGTTCCAACTTTCTGAGTCACACAAACTTAACAGGACAGTGATTCTGTAAACTGTTGAATGTGGGAAAACCTAAGTTGCTAATAGTGTGCTGCTTGTTGAAAAAGAGGATAAACAGCTGCATGAAGTTGTCCAGCAATAAGCACATTGTAGAAGTTGACACCATGTCTCCTTGTAAAGCAGGATCTCATTTGTCAGTCAGCCTAAGTCATAAAAGAAAAAATAACACATTGACATGCTCATGGCTTTAATTATGTTTTTTGTTGTCATAATGGCTCTATCCATTAATTTGAGGGTAAAAAAATGGACTGGAGGTGTGTGGTTGGATAACAGCTGGTATACCTCATTAATTCATTGCTCACTAATGATGTAAAATAATAATTGAGTGAGATGAGGGTGGAGGCAGACAATCCTCTACACAATATAATAAGTGAAATCCAGCTCTGAATTGCTGTAGTTTCCCCAGAGATTCGTCCCCAAATCAAACCTACTTTTAGGCAATCAAAGCCCCGGAAGGCTGTTAAAAATTATACCCAGATGAGATATCATTTCACACAGGAGCATGTGACGTTGGTCACACATGTTCTGATTACCATTTTACTGGCTCAGCAGTAGGATATCACTGAGCTGATTAACGTTAAAGCTACTGTGGCCTTTGTTGTTGGAGGTGGGGTGGCGGTGTGTGTCGACTGCTGGGACTAACTTCCTAAGGTCATGAACCTTTCAGTGAAGATCCATTTAAATGCAGAGGGCATGTAGTTTAACTTCAATCCCTTTATATAGGTTTTAGGTATTTGCTATTATACGCTTAGCTGGGATTACATATGTGCATTTGTGATTGGTCCAGCCCATATTTCAACCTCCTCACAATGGCACATCTTTCACGGAAGGGTGGTCATTTGTATCTGAAACACTCTTTTATCTTTACCTTTTATTTGTTGAAACCATGCCAGCCATGAATAAATAAAATAGTCTGAAAAAAAGAGTGTCTATGGTCCTCGCAGGACTGTAATAAACACGACCAATCATTTTCACTAAAAACAACTCTTTTAAAGTATTTCCACATGATTAAATGGGTTTCTTTCAGTATTAAGCAATTATGTTGGTCTAAAGTAGTTGGGTTAGTGTAATTTCTTACAGTTGATTAAATTTAGTTAGTTGAATTAGGTCCAACTTAATTTAATAGAGGTGATCCAACTGATTTCAAATTAAGTCTATTAAACTATTAAATGGAGTTAATCTATGCTCAAAAAAATGTAGTTGGCCAAACAGAATTGCTTAATGCTGAAAGAACGCCATTAAATCACATGGACATACTTTCCATGAAGGTAATTAAATTAATTCAAACAATGTTAACAGTAACAAACATTAAATGTTTCAATACAGCTTGCATCAAGGATGGAAACAAGACAAGACAAACTGTGGATGAGGCAATCAAATTTTATTTCTCCAAAAACACAACGTTTAACACATTCAGGTGCTTGTAAACAACATAAAAAATACTTTCTATCAAAACCAGCACATTGCTTCCCTTGTTATTCAAAGTGCAAACAGAATGGATCTTAGCACTTACAACATAAAGAAGCAAGCTACAAAAGTATTTAGTGATTAACTGAACAGTAAAGTGCTGTTAAGAAATGGGGTGCTGTCTTTTAGCCATTACACATTACAGGATTTCATTAGAATTATTGTGTCTGAGGGAGTAGTCAGAGTTGGGAGTCAGTAGCCCTGACCCATCTATGAGCAGATCAAGGCTTAAGATTGATCTGTTCCCCACTCACATTATGAAATAACATCAGGACGGACCATATTTCTCTGCCGATTGTTTGGAGGGGCCAATCGGGCATAAATTCGCCCAAGAATCTTGTAGTGTGACGCCAGCATTAGACTCAAATTCCCCTTGCAACATTTCACATTCCACATAAACATCTGTACAACATATTTAGAATGTTAACAGTGAACAGTAACATTTTCAGAAACAGGGATTCAATCATTTCTACAGCCTGCTCTGTGTCAAGACCTGGACATTTTGAAAATTTTAAATAAAACACTGCTTCAGTTATTTTTAAAGTGCCAACAAAATGTAACTTTAACTTCTTAACTTAATATCACTTTGCCAAATGTGGGCAATCTCAAACAATGTTGAAGAAAAACCGTTCGTACACTCACAGTATTTGAGCTTTTAAACTTTTAATTTTGTTTGGATTGAACAAGGTTTTTACCCATTGTCCGTCACCTATATAAAGCAATCACCAGGTATGTACAGGTGTTTTTCCTAGGTGAGGATGAGGTCAGTCACGTACCTTTTGACGTTATTAACGGGAAAGCAATATTTTGAGAGCTTGCACTTTTGCGGAAAGTTTGTTTCCATCTAGTTCCATAATGATCTACTGCAGAGCTTCAAAGGTGTATTTTAGCTCTCTGAGGTAGCTCAGGTTTAGAGCGTACACAAGCGCAAGCAACATTGCCACTGCAAGAGGTACATACCTCAACTCATCCAACACCTTCACACCCTCACGAAGAAGACCGTCTCTGCCATAGCTGCCAGACTGCTTTCATAGCTCTCTGACAAGGCAATTAATAAGAGAACATTTTTTTCATAGATGTTCATTATATCCCATTTTTATAGCATGTGTCCTTTTAACACTAATAATGTAAAACAGCTGTCACCAACTATTATCAAATATTTAAAGTAGGTACATTTCAAAAGTTTTTAGAGCTCATCTTTTGAAAATAATAAATTTAAATTTAAGAGCAATGTGAATTCAGACATGATCATCCTCATAGTGCAGTTAAATCAACTTACCATGTACTCTCTCACCTGCTTCTCTGGATCTTCATTCAAGAGGACACAAAGACTTTTCAGTATGCATTCTCTTTAGACACCAATGCGGTTAGTCTAAGTATGCAGATTAGAGAGAATATGACTAAATGACCGGGACATACAGGATAAGTTCTAGAAATTCATTTGTTTCATTCATTTTTCAAGCTGAAACAAGCATACACCTTTTCTCAGCTAAATTTATGCAGCCGTTAAATTTACAAATGTACAAGAAGTTATTTAGGTATCTCCAGAACATTAGTCACTTTCCCATTATAATACCTCTGTCATCAGCACGGTGTGATTTTGATCTGTCTCCCTTGAATTCCGTCTTGCTTGGCAAACACGTTGAATAGGTCTTCAGAGTGAGCATCCAGCCCAGAGAAGAACTTTGACTCAATATGGAATGTTGAGCTTCTCTTGAAGACACTGGGGAAGACAGTATGTCCTGGACATCTGACATTGAGAGCTAGTGGGTGAATTAATTCCCAAACACAGCATCCATGAATTGAAGTCTGAAGTCCCCTTCTACTCCACACTGCTGCTTTATTTGCTGTGCGAGGTCACTGACAGATTCTGGTATCCCACCTGGAAGGATCAATTTCTGGGAATTGCTTTCTCTTACAAGATTAGGCTAAAATAGCTAAAAACAGGAATTGATCAGAACTTCAAAAAAACAATGTTAAAACAATTTGAACATTTGATATTTAATCGAAAGATGACATACCTTATATGTTAATATGTATTTTTAATGTCACCATTAAACAGGGTTCAACAAATTTGTCTGTCGAAGGGTAGTCATCAGCCAGTTCTCCAAGTTCAATCAAAATAAGTTTCTCTGGCTGGACATGCACTCAGCTCAAAGGCTCTGAAAGGTTCCCTGTACCACCATAAATAACCTTCTTACCATCATCTGCACAACACAAAATCTGAATTATCTCTCCAAATCAGGCAGGCCACTTGAAGACCCTAGAGCGCCTATACCATTTCTGAGATTTACACCTTTGCTTGACACACACTTAATAAGATGGACTTAAGGCGACCCAGAGAATTTCTGCTCAGTTGTCATGACCTATTTATACTTATTGTTTCAAAACATCCTCAGGAACTGTTGAGACATGTTTTCCCTCTAGGGCAGTTTTCTCGAGACTAGAGGATCACAAATGATGTTAAATCATGTGCTGATGCCTAACAGCTGGCAAAGGGTCACATTTTTAAAGCAATTGGTGTGTTCGCGCAAACTGCTATCGGATGGTCCATTGTCCCACAATAGGACCAAACATCCAGATTAGCTGGGGATAGTGCTCCAAATAATGAGGTTTTGGAAGAGCTGCACGTCAGGGAAGAGTTCTTGGTATTTTTGTCTGTGCTCAGAAATTTTGCCCTCAAGATAGGCAATGGAATCGTCTGTGTGTGCTGGAGCAACGACAAGCTCTGCAATGTCTTTCAAGTTCAACAGTATTTGCCACGCCATTTCACCCTCAGGCACCAGATGCCCAATTATGAATGGGAGCCGTAACAAAGCCCAGTTTTCATGAGAATTCCCACCAATCGTTTTCTTTGTTGAAAAAATGTGTGGGATCACATGTGGCTTGTTTGTCTTGTCTCCCCACAAGGGAAATGCAGAATATACTGGTTTATGGTTTCAAGACTGAGATTTTTTGGGATATAAGCAATGCCAAGCACCATGCAAGCTCTACTGGCACTATGCCCTTGAAAACATCATGGATAACATCTGGGGGATAAACTGTGAGAATAATGAAGTGTGAAAGAGTTTTTGTGATCACACAATACTCCACTCCTTCGCTACCTTCACTGGTTACCAGTGGCTGTCCGCATCCATTTCAAAACACTAGTATTGAGTACCGTGCTGCAAACGGATCGGGTCCAGTCTACATCAAGGACATGGTCAAACCTTACACCCCAGCCTGTCCACTCCGCATCCGGCTTGCTGCTCCCTCACTGCGAGCTAACCACTCAACAAAATCACGACTCTTTGCTTTCCTGGCTCCCTTATGGTGGAACGAGCTCCCCAATGACATAAGGAAATCAGAAAGTCTAGATATCTTCCGCCGCAGACTAAAGACACATCTCTTTCAACTATACCTTCTAAAAAAATGTATTAAAAAAATAAATATATATTTAGTAGCACTTATATGGCACTTACATATAGGACTTTGTAGTTTGGCTTTCTTGAAGAAAGTTGTACTTACATGATTCTTGTTGTTCTGCGTTTGTACCCTCATGGTTGATTGCACTTATTGTAAGTCAGCTAAATGAAAAATGAAATGTAACAATGGCTTTTCACTTCGAAATAACTTGCACCATTCTCCTGACCTGATTTCACATGAGAGTCCTGGAGTTCCTTTGTTCTGAGACTAAAGGGGTGGTTGAGGCTGAGGTGGTAGAGCAGCTGTCCACTAACCAAGAGGGCGGCAGCTCAAATCCCAGCCCATGCCGAAGTGTCCTTGGGCAAGATGCTGAACCCCAAAAATGGCCCCTCCAAGTTGTTGAATGCACTAATTGTAATTGTATGTCGCTTTGGATAAAAGCATCAGCTAAATGACATGTAATGTAATGTAAATGCAACTGACCTCACATTTTTGGTTTGGATGTCTTTTCTTGCTCATGTACATTATCAACAGATATACCCAACAGAAAAGCCCTCATTTAATGCAGCTAAACTGTGAGCACCTATGTTAGCTGCTGCAATGAAAAAATATATAATAATAATTTAAAAAACGTTATTATGGCCCCATTTACCTGCATTCACAGACAGGTTGGACAACAGACACAGGTGTAGTTGGACAGGACACTCTTGTGGTCGGACAGCAGGCACAGGACACTTTGGCAATCACAAATCTCTGTAATAAATTCAGAGAGATTGATCAGTTAATATGAAGTTATCATTAAATAATCAGAAAAACACATCCACAGGCGCACATAAACACACACAAACAGACACACATACACACAGGCGAGAGCAAGATGCAGAGGTAGAGAAGGATGAGTGTAAGGAAGAGATAGGGAGAATTGGAAACAGTAGATGCAAAGGGAGGAAGAGAGAGAGACAGAGGGGTGAGAGAGGCTTGTGCAAAGCAGAAGAAAATAGAAATACTAAAACGTACTACAATGAGATTTTCTTTTACCAGGTAAGTAACTGTTTCTGTATAGTTAATTTAATTCTATCAGCAGGTTGGATTTGTTGCAACGTCCTGATCTACAGCCCAAAATCAAGAAGAGCCCAATTTTAGTTAAACATGTCTTGAGTTAATAACAAGATACTGGATAGATCAATCAATCACATTTTAACAAGGTGTGACATCCTCTGCCCTTAACCCTCAACAAGAGTACGGAAAAACTACAACAAAAAAAAACCTTTTAACGGGGGTAAATACTTAGAAACCTCAGAGAGCCACATGTGAGGGATCCCTCTCTCAGGACGGACAGAAGTGCAATAGATGCCACATGTTGGAGAACATCAGAAAAAGTATTAAGTAAGAGTATTTGCATCTTTGATTCGAAGAAACAGTTTGTAGGATTATTGTCAGTAATGGTCGAGTATCTGAGTAGACATATTGTATATCAAGCAGTCCTGTTGTAATCATAGTTCACGATCAGATGCCACCATCAGCTGCCACCTTGATCATGTTCCACCACCAATATCAGATGCCAACACGATACAGGATCCGCCATTACTATCACGATCAGCCAGCACGATACAGGATCTGTAGACGACAAGAATGTACAAACTCTATAACACAGCAGTAACTGGCAACAATGATCCATCTGATTCACCATTAAAAGAGAGAAGAATGCGATGAGTTGATGTTTAGTTTTGCTGGCTGAATTTCACAGTGTCATGTTCTCTTTTTAAAAGAGTTCAGATGAATTGTTTTATTATTGGTGTTTCATTTATTACTAATAAATAGCGAGGCTGGAAGGACAAAAACGTGTCATTATATAGATGTAGTATAAATTCCAGGATATTCCTCCTAAACAAGTTGGTAAGATAATAGTGTAATAAAGTCTTTGCATGGCTGTTAGTTTGCACCTTCGCAATGTAATCATGTTTATCTTGCAAACATTAAATTATATCATATCGAGTCACAGAAGTTTGGCTTCTAGCAGCTGTCAGGGCACTTTCATGTGTTTTTGGGGGAGCAGCTTTGACTAGAGGGTCAATGGGGGGTTGGGGGGTGTACCGGTTCCATATCTTTTAAGTGTAGCCTGCTCTTGCTAGCTTTTCCAGGATTACCAACCCTAACTTTGAAGTGCAAAGGGGCTATATGCAAGTTTTTGATAGTGCTTCAATCTCAATTTACCAATCTAACAGAGACGTTCTGAGTTCAGCGTCAAACTTCACTCCTGTACACACCAAAACACTAACCCTTCTGATAGTGAGTCCCTGTAACGTCCAGTCTGCCCTGAAAAAGAAACATTGCTCAGAGGACGTAATATTACCTGAGGAAGGTGTAACTTACCATTCAGAAACATCCTGTTGTAACCGACTGTGAATATGTGGCTGGTCTTCTATAGCTGTATCCAAACATAATGTGACTTTCAGCTGTGTTTACCAGAGAGATCGTCAATGCGCCATAATGACACCGGTGATAGGCCTGGTCGCATGTCACCCAAAGTGCAGTCAGCCAATCAGAGGAGGGGCTCAAGAGGCAGGCGGAAACAGCCTGTTCTGTCTGCAGCTCCATAGAGAGGCAGAAGAGAGGACATGGAAATACACACTGCAGCAGTTTTTGATATATCATCTTAGGGGTACCAATACCTCAAATTCAATCCCAGAAAGGTGTAAAATATGGGCCCTTTAATGTGATTCAAGCATACATTTTTATTGTCATGTACTTGGTAACAATGCAGACATTGTTTGTTAGAAGTCATATAATAGCACATTAGTTTTTGAGCCGTCTGCATCAATGCTTCTGTTTTTCCATGAATTCCCTTGTTGGTCATTATATTGAACTCTGTGCCAGAAAAACTCAGCTTTAAGTGATATATACAGCCTTTGCAAGTCTTTTTTGTATCCCAGTGCTATCAAATCGATTCTATGTAAAAGTAGTTGAAGCTTGCTCTAAAAACTGCTATATACTGTAGAGGTGCTACTTTATGTTTGTGTTTATTTTAAGTTATGTGCACATCACTGTGGGTGTTGGAGAAACACTTGCTGAAAGGTCGTCACTGGAATGGATACAAAATATATACATCACAAGTGAAACCATTTATATGGGTCAAACTAAATGTTTTGTGAAAATTCCATTCATCATTTCTTTGTTAACAATTTATCAAAAGACTAGATGCAAGCTAAACTGGTCATAGAGCTGAAGTTACAGAGAATTATCACCTGCTCATCCACTCTTTTCCCTTGCTGATTTGATTTTATGGCACACATAAGGTTCAGTCCCAGCGTCGTCCTCAATCAACACTTTAGGAACATGGAGCTCCCTCACCAACTGTACACTGTGATATTTAAGGGCTGTATATCTGTCAGCTCCCCAAGCCCGTTGTGGTCGAAAACTGATGGATACACCTTTAAATATTCAACACTGCTGGTGAGTGATATGCAGTACTATTACAGAACTGTGGATTTTTTTTAGTTACAGGATCTGAGACATAACTTCCAACACTTTCTTCTCGTCTGTCTGGAAATAATGCTGTTGCCTTGTTTGTGTGTGGGTGGGTTCAGTGGAAGTACTCAAATAGACAAAAATGTACTCAAACAGAAGTTAAAGTAACAAATCCACTTTTCTGTGTGAGTAAAAATTTGTACTTGCTTTTTAATATACTAAAAGTACTAAAAGTAAAAGTACTTGTGGAGTCCTATCCCTTAATGCAACGGGAATAGTCTACTACATCATTATGGCTGAGCCTCAGTGGTGTTTCTTAACCAGTGATATTTCTGCTGCATTCTTTGCTCGGAGGCAGGGTGTAATGTTACCTGCCTGCTCTGATTCGATCAGTGGATCAATTCCACTCTCATTATTGATTAGTTCCAAAGGCGAAGGATGAGGCGGACTGGAGCAGGAGGAAGGTGGGTAGTAGTGTTGGAATCCAGAGTTTACGATAGCATGCTTGTAGGCTGGTGGAGGGTTGACGAAGGCCGGATACAAAAGAGCAAGGAGCGCACACGAGGAATCAAAAAGTCACTGAGATACAGCCAAGTATCTACCAGTAGTTGCTAACAACAATCTGGCGATGACAGGTGAGTAGGCTGGGAGGAGCAGCTAAGTGGATCAGAGAGTGCTGAATGGACCATGCCTACAAACACATACACGCACACACACTCTCCCATGCACTCATTCACAAAGACACACAGGGGAAAACAAACCTACACAAGAGGGAGGGGAGAACCCGCAAAGTACACTAGGAAACAGGCAAAAGCCAGGATCATGACATATGTGATGGCATGTTTGGAAGCTGTGGGGCAAAAAGAGTCATGATCATGTTTACTTTCATATACATATATTTTATATAGCACTTCAAACTGCATTTTTATGTACTTGTAACCTTGGCTATACTAATTAAACTTGAAGTAGCTGCAAAGTGTGTGTTCTGCGATCGTTTTGCACGTCTTTAACAAGGGCCTCACACATAATGACTAATAGCTGTACAGTGCTCCAAATGAGAGTGCAGCCCACCATACTATGTGTCCTTGTCAATGTTTGGTAACCACAGATATATGGCATGGAATTACAGGCCATTTTATTGTCACTTTTTATATAACCACATTTAAAGCAGCAGGAGTTGACCCAAAGGGCTTTAGACTCGCACCAGATGGATTAGCAATACAAGTACACATAAAGCGATGGGTTTAATTTAAATTTAAAAGAAACTGAATAAAACCAACAACGGATTGAAATGCAGGAAAAAGACACAACAGTAACAAAAGAAAAAGTATTACTAGCCTCTAGGTGAGTACGGAGCCCGGGAAGGGACAGAGAGAGTACTTTGATGTACTTCCGTTTCAGTTCGGTAAGATAGATAGATAGATAGATAGATAGATAGATAGATAGATAGATAGATACTTTATTAATAGCATGTACACTACAACAATGCAGCGGTTCATACATTTTTACTTTGAGCTTGGCCTCAAAAACAAAAGATAGTAAATCAGTGCTTGGCAGTAGGTACGGGTTTCACATAAGTGAAAGACATCTCAAGAGGATATTCAGTGCAAGGGGACATTCTTGTCGCAAAACGTACCCGGACCGCCAGCTGCGATGAGTACCCAGAGTAGCTGCGGTACTCTGGACAGATGAAATGCAGAGAACATGGACTGCGCATGAGGAAAGAGGATGTGCGCTTGGTGTTGAAGGAGCTGGATCCCCGAGGAGTGTCATTAGGTCCAGGAGCCAGATGAAGTTCGGTCCCTTTGAGAAGTAACTCCCTCGTCTCAAACATCCTGCTTGCCTTAATGGCACTCCTCTGTGATCCTTCTCTTGACACGTTCTCTGCATTTACAGAACATCTCTACAGGATTTTAACTATTGCAAGTGTGCAACAACAGGAAATATATGTTTTTGTTTCGTGTCTGTCTAAAGTCTGGCAGTGGCCTTTTGAACCGTTTCTATTTTGGAAGAGTGGAAGGGGTGGATGACCCCATCATTGGAGTAGACAAGCCAAGAGGTGATAAAAGCATGGAGGACTGTTTCCAGGTCCTCTTGAAAAGAACACTTTTATGGCTATGGTTTTCAGCTGTTTGAAGCTGCCCACTAAAAGTATCCAAGGGGACGCCCTGACTTTATCAACACACTGCAAGTTTGTGGCAAGGCGACCCAGTGCATTGGTCAGGCCAGTGTTAGGAGGGCCAATTACAGTTCTGTTTTCATTTAGTTGTAAACTCTAGTTGCTCAGGTACTTCCACCCATTACTTCTATAATTGTTATAAAATTATTATGTTTTGGGCTTCATTAAGTGGATTATAAAAGGGAAATATTGACACTGAAAGGAAGAGAGAAACAACAGTCAACTGTATTATCTAGTTCAGTGGATAAAGCAGACAGTCTCTGCCTTCTGTGTAACCTCTGAAGGGAGACTGTTTCTTTTCATACACTTTAACTCTGACTGCTTTTGACACAGTTCAGGGATGGTCTGGGATAATAATTCAGGCTGTGAATGTAACTCTAACTCAAACTCCGACATTCAGACCAGACCACTTAATGTAAACACACTGCAATATAACTGGTGACACAGCTTTCCTTTAATCTCAGGGCAAGAGTGAAACAAGACTTTCTATTTCCCATGCCTCCCAAAGAGGACAGTAAAACTTGCCACACATGCACACAGATCACAGCACAAAGCAAACCTTAAATTACCTCTCATATCCGACAGTGTTCAGTTGTTTTAGGATTAAACGTGTTTTTACTTTAGTTTACGTAGGTGTGTGACAGATCACATTTGACATCCATGTTTTCTTAATTTTTTCACCAACCTTGTCCCGTGTGAACATTACTTACTCTTCATGTCATTTCCACCTCTTCTCTTCCCCTGACATTTACCACTGTCGGTCTTTTGATCACAGCCTATTTTGAAATATCCATTGAAATATCACTTACTAAGCGAACAAATGGAATGGCTCATTGCTGTAGAATCCCAGACTCTGGGGAGCCCCAGGCAAAGAACCGCTTCAACTCTCCCTCCTAATAAACATGCATTTAGTCTATTCAGCCAAGTAATGCATTCAGTCAATTGTGCTTGATCAAATGTTGTAATAATTTATTCAGTATGAATAAACACCACACACATCCGATTTTTCCAAGAACAAAGGAGGAGCAAACGTGAAAATAAAATGTAACCAGCAGCGATATTATCCTGAGGATGCACAAATATAATCTGGATCACACTATAAGGGGTTGTAATGCAGTTGCAGTGCACTGTTTAGTGCCTTTGCAAGGTTTCAGGGTTTCATAGTTTTCATTGCAGAATATGCCAATACCAAAGGCCATTGGGGGCCAATTTTTACAATGAAGGCCCCAAACATTTGCCCTGTTTTTCTCTCCTTGGGCCTGTACATCAAAGCAAGTTCAAAATACACAGGGTATCTTTTCATTATCTGGCTTTACTAAACCTGACTTTTGCCATTTTGATTAGCCTTTCCTAGAGAGCTGATTATCAACCGACTCCTGTTTTCCTAGGTGCAGTCGTAACTTACAAGCAACTTTTTCAAATGCCATGTATAGAGCCCTTAATATGAGATGAAACACTGTTACCTGCAGAAAAGTATGTTTGATTTTATAAAACTATTTTGGGTAGCATTGGTTGGCAAGAAGGTTATGGTTCAAATCTCAGTTGAGCCGGGGTCTTACTGTGTTGAGTTTGCATGTTGTGAATTCTACAGACAATTGACACATTGGCTCAATAGGGCACCAGACAGCAGAGTTCAAACGTTCTGAAAGAGCAGCGGCGAATGGGGAAACACTTGGCTGCACCACTATTGGTGTTACTTATGACAAACTCTTCTCTACTGCTGTGTCTTTTAAACTCACGCGTAGGATACTGTGTACACCAGGCGTTGGGATACACGCCTATTTTTTGTTGAAGTAAGAGACCAACTAGTGTGCTGAATTGGCAGGGATGCAACTAAACTGGATGAGTCATAAGGACACACGCTCTTGGATAAAGTTAATGCTCTTTGGCAGAGTTTAAGTGCCCAACAAGCTGCTTTCATAGGACTACATTCTGACGGAGACAATGATA
Source organism: Hippoglossus hippoglossus (assembly GCF_009819705.1). Taxonomy (NCBI): domain Eukaryota; kingdom Metazoa; phylum Chordata; class Actinopteri; order Pleuronectiformes; family Pleuronectidae; genus Hippoglossus; species Hippoglossus hippoglossus. Next base: position 25,348,817 of record NC_047156.1, on the reverse strand, counting down.
TGCAGCAAGCTTATAGCTAAGAAGCTGAAACCTTATTCAGAAGAAGAGTTTCTTAAGAATCCTTGTTGCTGCACAGTAAAATTGTTGTTAGAGTATCAGTTTGACATGAAGATTCCTTTTTCTGGCCTACAGTGAAACAACAAACATAACAACTACAGCCCAGCTAGACTTTTTTGAGTTTGGGAACAGTGCCGAGTTTGATATGATGGAGGATTTACTGTCTGTGAAAGCCATACATGGCACTACCTAAGGATTTATCAACTGCAAGTCATCGTTATCGTCATTACTACCATATGACATTGGATGCCTCGCCAAAGAGAAGCAGTTCCAGCCATTAGCAAGGATAGGGTGGTATTTGTTCACTAATTTAGTTTAGCCCAAAAAGGATGTTTTAAATGGATTGTGATGCTCCCCACTCCTTGGTTTAAACAGAACACTCAGTGGCATTATGTGAGAAGTCTAACAGAGTTTATTTTTGTATCAATTCAAAAACCACCACTGTACACTAACCACAAATGATGATTGCAACATGTGACCGTGATAGTCACTCACAATACAATAAAAGTGAACATTAAAACTTAGTTGGTGGGCCCTCTGTGTCATGTGACATGAAAATCGCCATCTAAACAGATAACCTCCTCAGCCATAAATCTCAAAATATGTTGGTGGTACCTCCCCATCCACTACATAGTCAAAGTGTTGACCGTTGAAGGGCTGAATTGTCCATCATTTTACAACACGGTACCTTCTGATTACGTTTGGTGCAGCGCACGTTGCTACACATATTTTGTATGTGACTGGTTTGCCATTCATTGCTGCAGAACACATGCTTTGAGCCTGAAACTGCATGAGTGACATGGTACATGCTAGGATTAGATGACTTTCTATTTTCTACATGAAGTGAACTCATTACCCTAGAGTTTAATGCTTTCCAACAAGGGATCATCTGTTCCTAGCCTCCTGTCCCAGGGCCTGATCCCTTGACTGGGTGCTGATCAGACAGACCATACAGTAGGACAGCAAACCTTAAAGGGATAGTTCATCCAAAAATGAAACTGCACTCATTATCTACTCACCAACATTTACACCGTGTTTTTAGGCTTAATTTCCTCTGATATCCTCCCCCTAGTTTCTGCTGCAGTTCGTGACGCTCACGAGTTCTGACGACAGCTGCAGTTACTGCAGCAGTAATTAGGAGGACAATAACAGCAAAAGTGTTTTGTGGACTCAAACACTACACCTTCCCCTCATTCCGCATAGTGTTGAGTAGATAATGAGTGAATTTTCATTTTTGGGTGAACTATCCCTTTTAAGTAGGTAGTTCTCATCTTAATGTGGTGCTCCCGAGGTATCCCCAGTCCACGTCTTATCATCTGCTGACATCATTTACTATACTGTATGTCGCACAGCATTACTGTGTTTAATCAGACTGACGCAACTTACGCAGGCTTAAGCAACTGTGTGACCTCTGAGCCAGAGCTGCGACTAATCGCAGAAAGGTATATATAATGGGAGGCATCCAATTGTTGAAAAAATATATATAAATATATATATATATATATATACAGTATATACATATATATATAATTTCAGGCAAAAAAAAAAAAAAAGGTTTTCAGTAACAGGTGTATAGAATTTAACAGTATAGTACGTGTTTATGACAATTTGAGGAGAATCTGATGGAAGAGAACATGATCCCTTCAAAATAAGACAAGGACTCCCATAACTCCAGTTTTATCCAATTAAAAAATTTATTAGTAGTACGACCATCAATAATATGATTCAGACTTTTCTGAAAAAAACAGACAAAGGGTTCTTGAGCTGGTCTGGTGGAAAATGGACAGAGGGTGAAAATAAAAAGTATCCAGCTGCGATATACTTATGGGAACCACTGCAACAGTGTTTAGACAAACTTTCTGTCCAATATTTAACGTATATAAACAATCCCTAGGACAGTCTTCCTCTACTGGTGCAATATTGGGAAAATTACACATCCTGTCTCAAAATGCTGCTGGAAAGGACCCAGACATTGGACACTGGATGATTAGACATAAATATGAGATTTAATTGGCTTGTAGGTAGACCTAATTAGCAAACTAACTTCTATGCTGACAATACTAAGAGGCACTAGTTGGCTCTTGATTCAGCGTATTAGGTATCTTGCTCAGTAGGCAATTGAATCAGTGATCAAATGAATTAAATATTCAAGTACTTTAACATTTTTGCAGTGAATAAGGCAAACTTAAAAATGAATCTTCATGTAATGAATTGATTGGCTTCTCTCCACTTTATTGTTTGCTAGGTAGACTTAGAAAGCTGAATACTATGCTGACAATGCTAACAGGCTAATCTGTATTTGGCTCATAATTTAATCAGCAAGTGGTAAAGACTATTTTAATTCCTTACTATGGGAAAGTCCTAAGCATCCAGTTGATCCCAAACTTACTTAGAGGAACTAGCTCCCATGTAAGCTTCTGGGTATTGGCTCCAGTTGAACCCCAGGAGAGAATGAGGTTCAAACTCTCTATCTTTGATAAAGTGTATCGTTAGGGCTGGCTCAGGTTGTCTGGACCAACCCCCTCAATTATACTGCAAAGGCCAAGACCGCTGGGGGATTTCCTCATCTCAGTCTCCATCTATATGAATTCATGTCAATACATGTCACGAACTCAGCAACTCAGTGGCGGCTGGTTATAAAATGTATTGGGGGGGGCACAGAGTAAAAAAAAAAAGAGACATTACTTATACCACGTCCAGTTAGTCACCTCTGTTTCTCATACGGCATGTGGCTGAGGGGGTAGAGTGTTCGTCCTCCAACCAGACGGTCGCCAGTTCAATCCTCAGTCTTCCCCATCTGCATGCCGAAGTGTCCTTGGGCAAGCTACTTGAGCCCCTAAATGGCCCTTCATAGATATTGAATACACTAACTGTTAATTGCTTTGGATAAAAGTGTCCGCCAAATGACTTGTAATGTAATAACAAAAGCAGAAAAATCACTGGGTGTGAGTTCGTCCTTATCACTTGCTGCTGAATCTGTAAATCAGGTCGGTCTGGACCAAGCTCCTTTATCCTCTTTTTTTCTTGTGAAAAGGTGTTTTTGCAAAGAAATTACGGGATTATTATTGCCGGTCTGCTCGCAGCGGATGTAACTCAGTGACGGCGGATGTACTGAGATGGCATCAAGGGTGGACCAATCTCATAAGATTAAAAAAACGTAAATCAATACCTAAATCAATGATAAAATTTGTCAAGTAAAGAGCAAAGTCATAACATGCCTCTGTAAAGCCTACCTACTGTGCCCCGCCCCATCCTGCTCTACACCGAATGCTATACTTATTATAATTAATCTTGTTATTACCATACATCTTTATAGCTGCTTTCAGACATACATTCCAGTGTCCTCCCTCCACACTCTAAAACTAATAAACACCAACAGTCATCACTAGTTATCAGGACCTGATCAGTACATGAAGTGTACTTAGCGTTTGATCCACACTGCATTTTAACATGATGAAAAATGAGTCGTTAACATTTTGTGTGCTCAGTACAACACAAGACGTGAAGTAAACAGCCAGGACTCATTGTTAAAGTGACCGGAGGATCCGGATACATGATCTGACACCATGGATTAATAACTAAACACATGATCGTAAGTTTGTCATCTAAATCTAAACCATCACAATAAAACAACGAAGCAAATGAAGGTGAATTAGTTCATTTTTGATTTTTCAGTATGTTAAAAGCAATAAGTGTGAGATGAGACAATCACCTCTGCTGATGAATTTAGCTTTAAGAAAATAACTGCCCTAGAACAAAATGGTACCATCAAATGTTACCCAAGCTGCATTGCATTCCTCCATAAACGTGTCATATGAATGTAATTTGCAGGTGTCAGGGTTTGTTACATGTAAAAGAACAAAACATTGTAAAGAGATTATTATGAATTATGTTTTCAACAGCAGGATTAATTTTAGATTTCTGTATGATGTAAATATACATTAACCTACTCACACTTTTAGGTATAAATGAAATAAATATGACACCAAGGACAGTCCTGATTTATTTAAAGCTTAGTAAGGCCCTGTCCATGGTGCTTCATTGATGGTGTCAGTGTGTAGACACTGTGCATACTGACGCATAACATAAAAAAAGAAAAAAAAGTTCAAATGTAACACAAATGTGCAATAGAATCCCACTTTGTATAGTTCTTACAAGAAAATACCATTGACTGAGCATTAACGTTGGTAGGAGAGAAACCAGGCAGATCTAACTGTATTTTAGTCAGTGAGGCAAAGTGCATGGGAGGTGGAAGATGGTGAGCTCAGTGTTAATCAGGGAATGAACACATGTGAACAGTGAACAAGTTGGAAACTTTCCTAAATCATCATGACCCAATTCAAAGTGATAAAAAACAGCTTTCAACCTTCTGGGCCCCATGCACTAATTTAATATTGTGTACCTTAGAGTAAAGCTGCATAAAGTAGCATAAGCAAGATGAAACAAAACTACACCATCTTTGGCTCTAATCCCCTATTTGTTGGTGTTGTTTGAATTTGGCAATTAATTTATTTTAGTCTCTCTGATTTTCTTGAAACTTCAGATAATGCAGGTAAATCTTAAAAGTTTCCGCCGAGCTCAATAATCGCACACATCCAAAACGAGTCACGTTTCCAGCCGAAGTAAAACCCACAGCCACTAGTTCCCTGACAGACTTTGTCAAATACCTCACATTCGGAACCTTGTGGCCGAAGGTGCCTCTTCACTTAATGAATACTGGCATCTGTCGAGGCAAGTCAATCCCTATTAAGATTGACTAATCTAGTTAGATCTGTGCCAACTCACTTGCAAAGGCTAGACGACCATCTTAAATGTAAATCTGTGAAACCGGCCTGTCACTTAACCAGGTGACGGTATTGTGTGTCAGCCTTGGCACCTGTCCCGGCCACATGGCTTTTAGTCATGGTACTCAGTGTGTGTGGTCCTAATTGTACCTGCTGATTTTTGTGTAGTAAATGGATTGTACCACCCTCATTTTATAGAAAAAAACTAGTGAGACGTGAGCATTTGATGGTTCTTAAATTTATGATTCATTACTTATTCATAACATAAAAATATCTGCTTAACCTAAGTATCTATATTATTTTTGAAAGTGCTCTGGGCATCTTGTCAGGAAATATCAGTGTTTTTCGTAGTTGATCCTTCCAACGTTTGTATTCATACTACAAAAGGAACAGTGTCCTTACAGATAGACAGTGAATACCACAGGGGATTAAGTGACTGACCTTTGTTGCAACATGACATTTTGTTAAATTTTCTGAGAAAAGGCTAAGAGGCTAATCTGTGCAGTCTGATCTTACAAGATCTATAGACAGAGAAGTCATCTGACCTGTTACTTTTACTGTCTTCTTTTGCTCTCTCACTCAGTCCTTCCCCTCCTACTCACAAAGCCGGTAACCACCTTGACTATATTTTCACCAGAAACTGTTCAACATCCAACCTCACTGTAACCCCACTTCATGTTTCCGACCACTTCTTTATCTCTTACTCTCTCCCACTATCTCAAACTGACAACCCTACCACATCAACAGACTGTACCTGTCCGTAGCAACATTCGCTCCCTCTCTCCCGCCTCTCTAGCCTCCTCTGTTTTATCAGCCCTCCCTTCCACTGACTCTTTCTCACTCATGCATCCTAACTCTGCCACAGACATTCTCCTTTCTACTTTGTCCTCCTCTCTTGACTCTCTCTGTCCTCTTACGTCACGACAGGTCCGCAAGTCCCCCCCAGCTCCGTGGTTGTATGACTCGGTGCGTGCCGACAGAGCCACTATGCGAGCATCAGAAAGGAAATGGCCGGATGACCTGCTCACTTATCAGTCTCTTCTCTCCTCTTTCTCTGCCTCTATTTCCACAGCCAAAAGCACTTTTTACCAAACTACAATTCAATCCTCATTTTCTAACCCCAAAAAACTCTTCTCCATCTTTTCCAACCTCCTTGACCCCCCCAGTCCCCCTCCTCCTTCCTCCCTTCTACCAAGCCACTTTGTCGACTACTTTACAAAAAAGATAGATGACATACGCTCCTCATTTTCAACTTCATCTTCATCCCCTTCGCTTTCTTCTTTCACCCCCGTCTCCCAATCAAGTTCTTACCTTGGTAACCTCCGCCCGCCCGCCCACCTGCCCCCTTGACCCCGTCCCATCTCACATTCTCCAGTCTATCGCTCCTGACCTTCCTTTTCTCACCCATCTTATCAACACTTCCCTGTCAACTGGCTGTTTCCCTAACTCTCTGAAGGAGGCAAGAGTAAATCCTCTCCTGAAAAAACCCACCCTCGACCCGTCTGATGTAAATAACTACAGACCTGTCTCTCTTCTTCCCTTTGTTTCCAAAACTCTCGAGCGCGCTATCTTTAATCAACTCTCCTCCTATCTTCACCATAACAACCTTCTTGACCCTCACCAGTCTGGTTTCAAGGCAGGCCACTCAACTGAGACGGCCCTCCTTGCTGTCTCTGAGCAACTTCACACTGCTAGAGCAGCCTCTCTCTCCTCTGTCCTCATCCTTCTCGACCTTTCTGCTGCATTTGACACAGTGAACCACCAGATCCTTATTTCCTCCCTTCAGGACCTGGGTGTCTCAGGCTCGGCTCTCTCCCTGCTCTCATCCTACCTCAATGACCGTACTTACTGAGTAACTTGGAGAGGATCTGTGTCTGAACCTTGTCCTCTCACTACTGGGGTCCCTCAAGGTTCCGTCCTGGGTCCCCTCCTCTTCTCTCTGTACACCAACTCTCTCGGCTCTGTCATTCACTCACATGGCTTTTCCTATCATAGTTATGCTGATGACACCCAACTAATCCTCTCTTTTCCCCGATCTGAAACACAGGTAGCAGCACGAATCTCTGCCTGTCTGAATGACATCTCTCAGTGGATGTCTGCACACCACCTGAAAATTAACCTTGACAAGACTGAACTACTTTTCCTTCCAGGGAAAGACTCTCCCACCCACAACCTGACTATTACCTTTGACAACTCCGTGTTAACCCCCACTCAGACTGCTAGGAACCTGGGTGTGACACTCGACAGCCAACTCTCCCTTACTGCCAACATTACTGCAACATCACGTTCCTGTAGATTCATGCTGTACAACATCAGGAGAATACGTCCCCTTCTCACTCAGAAGGCGGTGCAGGTTCTGGTCCAGGCTCTGGTCATCTCACGCCTAGACTATTGTAACTCCTTCCTGGCAGGTCTACCTGCTAGTGCCATCCGACCTCTGCAGCTCATCCAGAATGCAGCAGCTCGACTGGTCTTTAACCTAAATTCACTCACACTACTCTGCTCCTCCGCTCCCTTCACTGGTTACCAGTGGCTGCCCGCATCCGTTTCAAAACATTAGTACTTGCGTACCTTGCTGCGAACGGATCGGGTCCAGTCTACATCCAGGACATGGTCAAACGTTACACCCCAGCCCGTTCACTCCGCTCTGCATCTGCCAATCGGCTTGTTGCTCCCTCACTGCGAGCTCAACACTCATCAAAATCACGACTGTTTGCTGTCCTGGCTCCTAAATGGTGGAATGAGCTCCCCATTGACATCCGGACAGCAGAAAGTTTACACATCTTCCGCCGCAAACTAAAAACCCACCTTTTCTGACTATACCTTGAATAACATTTTTAAACTAACAATTTAGTAGCACTTAAATGGCACTTACTAATACCACTTCATAGTTTTGCTTTTTTGAAGAAATTGTACTTTCTCGATTCTTGTTGTTCTGGGTTTGTACCCTCATGGTTGAATGCACTTATTGTAAGTCGCTTTGGATAAAAGCATCAGCTAAATGTAATGTAACAAGAAAGGAAGAGCTTTTCAAGATTTTTCGATATCAGTGAGAAATGAGGAACAAGGCAAAATGTGAAGAAAAAAAACACAAACTTCAAAGGTGCTTTTAGGAATTTGGAAATCCCAAAAGTATGTACAGTAGATCAGGACCTAAATTTATGGTGGACACTCACACATACATACATATAACGCCAACGTCCCAACCCAAACATGGTTTCAGTGAGGTAAAAGTCACACACATGCAACACAGATAGTTTGGCTGCTTCGGTTGAATCATTGAATTGACATCACTGACACCTGTAGTTTCACTGAATATCTTCAGATTACGTCATGCTCACACGGAAATGTATGACATATATACCACTGCATCAACATCAAGAGGGATGTTTCCTATATGGTGGTATTAGTATCACATATACTGTATTTAGATGTAAGCTTCCAAAATAAATGAAATACCCCAAAAATATATTCGTATCTAAATTTAAAAAAAGATCTATACAATTATTTTTGTATGGTAAATGTTTCAACCATTTATGTTAATTATATAAAAAGCTGTGTAAGGTTTAATAACAAACCAGCAAAGGTCCCTTCAGTTCAGTAACTACTTCATACTGTGTATATCTGTCCGTTCTTTCCCCCTTAATTCTCAGTGGGCAAAAAAATTACAGCAACAAATTATACTTGTCTTAACTGAAGTGTATTATATCAGTGCCTCTAGTTTCAGTGTGATTTACTTAAATGTGACCATGCTATCCTTCTCCTAGTTACTGCAGCAGTAACTCGCTGATCTCGTCTCGCGAGAACTGCCGCGGTAACTAGGAGAAAGAGAACAGGGGACATTTAGGGTTAGGGTCCTCATCATCCATCCCAATGTTGCTCCATAACTAGTTTGTATATGAGCAACTGTTTGCTACATCACTTTAAAAGGTGACACATCAATGTTGTGGTCACAACTTGTGGCCAAACTGGAAAAAAAAACCCATTCATATCATTCACATTTCATATTTTGGATTTTGGGTAACCTGGGACATTTTCTGCAATTTTGACTTCTGTGACTTATTCCTATTTCTGTTTTCCACATTAGATCAACAGCTGCCCCCCCTCCAACATCCTGAGGAAAAAAAGCCTTTTTAAACATGTTAAACGTGATTTAATTAGATAGTAGTCGTAATAGAATAGTTTACTCGTACAATGCTGCTTGTTGAACGTAAGCACCTGTGAGCACTCAGTATAAATTGTTTTGAAATTGTATTTGGTTAGTTTGTGTCTAAATACATATACTTCCTGGTGTGGGGTGCCGGCTAAATGACAGTGAATGTGGGTCCTTAAACTTTTGTTAACCAAATTTCTTTGAAAATAAAGAATCCTAATAAAGAATCCTAGCCTAAATAAAGAAACTAAAAATAATTTAAAACATTATATTAAAGGTGTATCACATTCAAAATCATCAGCAAGCAACAATAGCAATATCAGATTGATCATTCAGTAAGTCACCATCCCATTGGGGCTACTTAGGGAACAAATAGTCAGGTGAGGGATTATCATCCTAGATCATCATCATTGTCTTCTCCACATGTGAAACCAGTGGCTGCAGACCACAGGACAGACTCTTCTGTGCTTTTTGGATCATCTCTGTCCTAAAGAGCTAAGTGATTATGAGCAGTTTAAACAGTAAAGGACAGGCTGTACTTACCATTAACTCCTGACAACTGCAGATCATATGCTACATCTCTTTAGTTTATCTTTTGTTTTACTTCAGGGGTCACTACATGCATATTTCATATTTCATGCTGTCCCACATTATCAATCATGTTTGATAAAGTGGGACAACTAAAAATAAATTAAAACAATTTTATCTAAAACACATTTTAAACAACTCAGTGCATATTTTGTTGCAATTGACTTTTTTTGGGACTTGTTGGTGGTTGTCATTCACAAATTAACGCAAAATTATACACATTATATATTGATTAAATATAATTACAAAAGGCGATGCAGTTATTATATAAAAAAACAAATTATTTTCCATGTTCAAATGAGTAGGAATTAATGATGTTAGTCTTTATTAGGTCCAGAATTTATTTAACAACAAACCTTTATTGTCACAGTTTAGAATCGATTCAAAGTTATAGTACAAAAAACTAAAAATAACACATATTCTTAAATGTAAAATCATCATATTTAAAAATCACAAATGTACTTCTTTTACAGTGACAAAGGACAAAATGTAACGTATAAAGCAGGAATGTTGATGAAAACAGCTCTTTTCAAAGACACTACAGAATACCATTTTATTCAAATGAAAAAAACCTTTCATTAATTATATGTTTCTCTAAGCCACTGTTGTTGTTGAGGTAGTAATCATCCTACTGAAAATGTATGAGTTCGTAACACCTGAACAGTGGCTTTAGAGCTTCGGGACACAAATAAGTATTCAGTCAGGCTTTGTGCGAGGCTTTAAAGGCAACATATGCTAATATTCAGGTTCATGCTGCTTTTGTCAAGGCCAAGATTCTACCAGCGGTGACATCAGAAAACGACGGAGAGTGATGATATGTAGGCTCACTACAGCCAGTACAAGACTGTGACAATGTAACCCAATCTATAGCGTGAGGACACACTCCGTGAGACAAATGTAAGCTAACGTTACATCAAAATGCACAGTTGTCTACGTTAATGCTACTTCAGAATTTATAATGCCCTGTGTTCTATATTTCAATATTTTCCGTATTTTTTATTTATTTTCTTTTGAATGGGCCAATCTGGGAATAGTAGCCTGCCCTAATTATATTGGAATATTAAAGCTCAATGGCCTGTTTGTAGAAGGTGGGATGTTTGATGGCAAAATGTGTCAGGCAGAATATAGCCTCGTGACAAACACCAGGCAGATATGTTATCAAAGGAGGTAAACAACATAATAATTGACTCTTTAAACGTGTTTCGTTATCCTCTGTTAGATGAGGAGAGTTAGGTGCAAGCGTTGTTTAGCTAAGATGCACCTTTTTGCACTTGTTTTCTGGGGTTTTAATGCACTTAGTTTGGGTAAGTGCTGGGGGAGGGGGGGAAGCATCCTTTTTATTTTGCTGTCTTTTTGTAATGTAATGTACACGTCGCATCTTTTTTTTTTTTTTAATGTCTTACTCTTATCTATGGCCATCCTTTTTTATTGTGACACTCTTTGTACTACATAGCGCAATGTTCTGTCTTCCTGCCCTATATATGCTAGTACAGCACAACTCTGTAAAGTATGAGTACAGTTAGGAATAGTGGTAGAAAAGTGAAGTTCATCTCTTGGAATGTGAAATCGCTGAATCACCCCGTGAAGAGGAACAAGGTACTGGCACATTTAGGTCAACTTGGGGTAGGGGTAGCCTTCCTCCAAGAGACACACCTACGAAGGGCAGATGTTTCGGGTATTCAGAGGAGTTGGGTGGGGAAAGTCTTTCATTCCAAGTTCAACGCTAGGGCCAGGGGCGCAGCTATTCTTATACACAAAAGTGTTACCTTTGATAATGATCAGGTAATTGCAGACACGAATGGCCGGTTTGTCATAGTCACCGGTCAGCTTTTCAATAAACCTGTTATCCTCGCCAGTGTATACGCTCCAAACTGGGACGACAGCGCTTTTATTAACTCTTTTTTCTCTACTGTCCCTGGGATCAATAGCCACCACTTGATTGTTGGGGGTGACTTTAATTGTGTTCTCTGCCCCAGTCTTGATCGGTCTTCTACCAAACATGCACCACTGTCTAAAATGGCCACAGCTATTAGTACCTTTATTGAGCAGTATGGAATGGTTGACCCCTGGCGTTTACACTTCCCTACAGGAAAGGCTTTTTCTTTCTTTTCACCAGTTCACCATACGTTTTCCAGGATTGATTATTTTATTCTAGATGCCCGGCTTATACCCTCTTCTAGCCCTCCCACTTACCATAGTATAGTTATATCTGATCACGCTCCCCTATCCTTTGAACTAGATTTCCCTGATCATCCTGCCCCATATAAACAGTGGCGCCTGAACCCTCTTCTACTCTCTGACAGCGCTTTTGTAAAATTCATCCAAACCCACATACAAATTTTTATTGAGACCAATGCATCACCGGAGGTATCTCATAGCACCATATGGGAAGCGCTGAAAGCATACTTGCGAGGCCAAATTATTGGCTATGCCTCAAATACCAAAAAGGCGAGGATGGCCAAATTGAAAGAGCTTTCTGTCAAAATTTCACAGCTGGACAATCAGTATGCCTCAACGCCTACTCCAGAACTTTATCAAAAGCGGATTCACCTACAGACTGAGTTTGATCTAGCCTCCACCTCAGCAGCAGAGCAGCTGTTATTAAAGTCCCGACATTCGTTTTACGAGTTTGGCGACAAAGCAGGCCGGCTTCTTGCTCACCAAGCCCGCCAAACCGCAGCCTCACGCCAGATAACTCAAATCAAGACCACCTCGGGTTCAGTGACCACAGACCACAAGGAGATTAATGATGCTTTTGTAGCGTTTTATACAAACTTATACTCGTCTGAATGTGACGATGAGGCTTCCGATTCAGAGTCGTTTTTTCAGAATTTGAACCTACCAACCCTTGAGGACTCTCAGAAAGATGCCCTCGACTCCCCCCTGACGCTGGAGGAGGTTTGTGGTGCCATTAAATATATGCAATCTGGCAAATCCCCTGGACCAGACGGGTTCCCAGTGGAGTTCTTTAAGAAATTTGCAGAAGACTTATCCCCAATACTACTATCAATGTTTAATGAATCATTTTCAATTGGCCATCTCCCTGAAACCCTGAACCAAGCCTCCATCTGTCTCCTACCTAAAAAGGACAAAGACCCCTTGTTGTGTGGGTCTCACAGACCGATTTCCCTTCTAAATGTGGACTGTAAAATTCTCGCTAAGTCCCTTGCTCTGCGGCTTGAAAGTGCTCTTCCCAAGCTGGTGTTACCTGACCAAACCGGATTTATTCGAAGCAGACATTCCTATTCTAATATCCGTAGGCTGTTCGATATTATTTATACTACCACCAGTTCGGATGATCCTGAGCTTGTAATATCCTTAGATGCAGAGAAGGCGTTCGACCGGGTGGAGTGGGAATATTTATTTATGACCATGAGGAAATTTGGCTTTGGTGATGATTTTATCTCCTGGGTTAAATTGTTGTACGCCTCTCCCTTAGCCTCTGTCCATACTAATGACTCTCACTCAAAATATTTCCCACTACATAGAGGCACGAGACAGGGCTGTCCTATGAGTCCCCTGCTTTTTGCTCTGGCGATTGAACCGCTTGCGGCTTCTATTCGTCAATGCCAGGCAATTGAAGGGATAACTCGAGGGGACACAACACACAAGCTCTCGCTTTATGCCGATGATTTACTTTTGTACATTGCTAACCCAGTATATTCTTTGCCGCACGTCCTGTCTACCTTGGAACGATTTGGAAAGTTTTCAGGTTACAAACTGAATTTAGAAAAAAGCGAACTTTATCCCATAAACAAAGCAGCTCTCGATATCCCGGCCACAGCCTTCCCATTCAAGAGAGTGTCTTCCCATTTTAAATACCTTGGGGTGGTGGTGCCGCGGTCTTTTCACAAGTTATGTAAACTAAACTTCACACCGTTATTGGATCGATGCAGGCAGGACATAAACCGCTGGCGCACATTACCCTTATCATTAGCTGGCCGGATTAACCTAATCAAGATGAATGTTCTTCCTAGGTTTCTGTATTTGTATCAATGTATTCCGATTTTCATTCCTAAAAAACATTTTTTTATACTGGACCAAATACTATTTGCATTTATATGGGATGGAAAGGCCCCCCGTATTCGCAGAACTTTTTTACAAAGGCCGAAAAAGTTAGGAGGAATGTCAATGCCTAATTTTCTTCACTATTACTGGGCCTGCAATGTTCAAAAGGTCATAATGTGGGCTAATAGTGGTGCAGATGTGGACGCTCCCGCTTGGGTTGAATTGGAATCTTTTAAATTGCAACTCCACTCACTGGTCACAGCTCCTTTACCGCTTAATTCTGGTTCTTTCAAAAACCCTGTAGTTGCCAATACCTTGAAGATCTGGGTACAATTTCGGAAGCATTTTGGCTTGCAGAGCGCATCAATACAGGCTCCTATTCTGGCAAATCATCTTTTCACCCCTTCCAAGTCAGATCTGGCCTTTCGGGCCTGGCATGGCAATGGGATTAGACTTGTTAAGGATCTATATGTTAACAAGGTGTTCGCTTCATTCGATCAATTGTCAGGGAGGTATGCGTTGCCCCGTTCCCATTTTTTTCGATACCTACAGATTAGGCACTTTGTACAAAGGGGTTACCATCCTTTCCCTGCACAACCCACAAGCACGCCCTTAGATAGTCTCCTAGGATTCAATGCCGGTCTCAAGGGCGCCATTTCCCGGATTTATGGGGAAATTGACGCGATAAACCCACAGTCTCTGAATAACTTAAGGACACTTTGGGAACAAGACCTAGGCCTGTCATTTGCTGATGGTCAGTGGGCTTCAATCCTTGGCCGGGTTCATTCCTCCTCCCCCTGTGCTAGGCACGGTCTAATACAGTTTAAGATAGTTCATCGTCTCCATTTCACCAAGGAGAAATTAGCAAGAATATACCCTAATACTGATCCTACATGTGACCGATGTAAGCTAGCTACTGCAACCTGGCTACACATGTTTTGGCTGTGCTCGAGCCTCCAAACATATTGGGAGAAAATCTTTGGATCGCTGAGTGACATCTATGGCATGACGATTGAACCTCAACCTGTAATTGCACTCTTTGGGGTGATGCCCGAAGGCACAGTATGGCCGGTTGGCATGCATGTTGTGATCGCCTTTACCACTCTGTTAGCTCGGCGCCTTATCCTCCTTAACTGGAGGAGGCCGGTGCCACCATCTCATACAAGATGGCTTAAAGAGATCATGTTCTATTTGAAGCTTGAAAAGATTAAATATACACTGAGGGGAGTTGCAGATACATTTGAAAGGGTATGGAGGCCTTTTCTTGCATACTATGACAATTTAACCCAAATAACAGACTGGGAGGATTCATAATTCCTTTGGTATAGCACAGTGCTGATGTACTTAGTTTTATAAGGAGTGTACATTACATGTTTATTTATTCACTGTTTTTGTTTTGTGTGTTATTTACTCAACATTGTATACAGATGTTTATTTAAATATTTGGTGGTGTGTCTGTCAAGGGGATGCTGGGTTGGGGTGGGGGGAGGGCACATGGGAAGGGAGTTATGTAGGATGTATTTCAAATGTTGACTGTGAATTATCCATGTAAAATTCCAATAAACAGAAGTTGAAAAAAAAAAAAAAAAAAAAAAAAAAATATTCAGGTTCATAAGTTTACTTTGGGTTATTATATAAATGTAATAATTATATAAATGTTATTATATAATATATAAATGTTATATATTGTTGCGGTCTTTTACAAATGTAAGGAGGATAATCTCCTTACTCCTTATTATATCTGATTATTCCTCCTCACTGTATCAAGCTGTTCTTTGCTTGGTCAGGCACTATACAAATATTTAACTCTAACTAACTATAAATTTTGAGCGGGTTCATTTTTTATGGAAATTCCAACTGTTAGTAGACACAGCAACTCAACTATTTCCTATAAATTTAGTTGAATCAGTGTCTGACTTTATACAAGGACAAAATGCTTGAAGTGCTAAAGATGATATGAGGTTTGGATTAGATGATATTTGTTTAACAGAAAAGTGGATTTTTGTATTCCCTCACACTGTAGTAAAGAGGGTCAGGCATCAGCACAGTATGAACGGTTTCAGCTTGGTGCACGGCTGCATAAAGACTTAAAGGCAAACAGTAACCACTTATTTTATTTTAATGGTTTTAAACAAAGTTTTAGGATATACACTTTGTTTTATCCAATCCACAAACCTGTTTTAAAGTGTGGGAGGAAACTGGAGCAGACAAAGGTTCAGTGGTCAGCACAACTCCACTCTGACAATTTAATATCACCATGAATAATGTAAAGCAATTAAACAACCTATGTGCCAACAATGTTTATGTGAGGTTAGAAGCCTGTTTTCAATGCAATTCCCCAGATCCACTTGTTCTGTCTCTCAATCCTAAGGTAAACTACTGTTTGGCTTTACCGGCCCAAAAGGCCAGCATCGATGCGACCCTGTAAGGTAGCACTTCATTACTTGGATGTCCTCTATTGGTTGGTCTTGTAAGAAGGGAGGAAGGGCAGGTACTGAAAACATCGAAACCGTTTTAAAATGCCGTTGCAGAAAGGGATATCATAGCAAGATTGGTCACACATTTTTTTGCCCTCCTCGTGCACCTTCTCCTGCCAGCTCTTGATGCCCCGCTCTTTCTCAGTACCTGAAGAAGAAAGTTGGTTGTCAGTGATGATTGGACTTGTTTAACAATTTATTATGACTAACACACAAACCTGGAATGGTGTTATCCAAGATGAACCCAAAGAATCCTCCGATGAACATGTGGGTAGTGAAGAGCACAACAATCACTTGGTCCAGTTCTTTTATTCCTTCAAATCAAAGAAAGAGAATAAACATCATTTGAAACCTGACATGTACCTTGTGAAATAACAAAGTGACAACTATAAATCTTGTAGGGAGATTCTCTTTGCTCTTGCCTCCTCCACATGAAGGTCAGAGATCAGGGTTTAGTTCAGCCTAGTAAAACAGAAAGAAATACAGGCCCCCTTAAAATCAAAACTAACAGCAACTGGGGCCTGACAGTAAATCTTGTAGGACAGGATAACACCCAATCCACACACGGTCCGGCTCCGATCTGTCTGTTGGATGGATCACGTACTTGCTTTCTGGATTTCTTGACCAGATGACCCATATTCCTGTGTTCATCTCTGAGCCATATATCTGAAATTTGAACTCCCCCCACATGTCCAAAATTGAAATTGTCATGAAGACAAGACTTTTTTATGTAAGCTCACTGGAAATAGTGGCACTTAACGGACAAAGGATTATACTTTGACGTTAGATTTCATTCATTTAACCCAAAAAAATATTTTGTGATGCGAATAATTTCCACTTAATAGTTGTTTACTATGCCTCTGGTGTTCCAACTGCCCTCTGAAAACAATATTCGTAGATAATAACACTGGAGAGCTCTGTAAAATCTTACATTTTGTTTAATAACAATATTTTTTTGTTTTACATCCAATGCTGTCCTTTTTTTGGTAAATAATTTGTGCATGGCTACAGCAGTATCCCTCAAAAAGTTGTCCACCGATTTAGCATTACACTGATATACTGTAATCGAAGTCAAAACAGAAGGATCAAATCCACTGCCATCTTCTTTTATACCCCATGCATCCTTCGGCCACCAACAGTTCAGGTCGGAGATGCAAACGTCATGCTTGCAGTTGCTAATGTAGTCTTGAGCTGGTAGCCTCAAGCAAGCTACAGAGCTCTTTACTAGAGTTCATCAACTGCTCCAGATCCTCTCTGCGTTTTCAAACTTAAACCATTAAAGATATATTGAGTGTGGAGTGTCATCATTTGTGCACGTACGCACAAATGATGAAGGACTGGCTGTCCTAGAAAATGTAAACACACACCCTTCAGAATAATCGTGGCATGCTGTGTCCTGCACAGCCTATGGCTCATGGCATCCCCTTACCACCTGGAGCAGAACCACAACCAGACAGGCACGAAGACACACAGCCAAATATGGGGCTTCCTGGCAGGGTTGCTGTGTTGGCTTGCTACGCCGTAATGCAGCCTCTTTAATGATGTTAAGTTAAAATGACTTATTTTTCAAAATGTAATCTGAATAATGTTAAATAATTCACTTCACAGTCATGCACTTATTTATTTGCAAAACATCCATCAATTGTTTCAGTGTTTTATTAATGTTTTCGACTCCTGTCACAATTTCCTTCACTGCATCCAGGAGAGCCAGCTGATTTTTGAACAACCTCCAGACTCCAGGAAAGAGGACTGGGAAGTGGACTGTGTGACATGGCGCAGGCAACTGGTAGTGAGAGGTCGTATGCGCGTCATCCTCCGCTCCTGCATCATCATTGTTTAGCCCAATTAATTAACTGTTGAAAGCAGCAATGCCGTTTTCATTTCGATACAATTTTGTTCTAAATAAATTGCACTCGTTATTTACAAAAGACACAAGAGATTGCAAATATCATCTTAAAAATTATGAAATAAATTACCTCGGGGTGACGGTTCTTGGTGGACATCATCACTTTCTCCCTCAACCCCTTGAACAAACTCCACCTAATGATGACTGTCCAATAATTGCTGCAGCCTCTCATCCTGTCAGATCTGGTGACCTTGTCCTCCGCCTGCGATTTGTTTTTTGGCAACAACTTTGATGTCAAACCCTTTTTTTAAACTTGTGCCACCATCCGAGCTGCAAGGGACACAGCATTCAGTGCTTCAGTTATTGCAGCCCAGGCTTTATTTTTTCAGAAACCTGCCTTTTGTGGCTTCCACCACAATTATTTAAATATCTGCTGTTGTGAAATTCTTCAGTTTTTTTTACCTTTTGTCTCTTATAACTACAACTTCCCTGTTCAGCACACCGCTCTCTTCATGACAAACGGATGTCCTTATATATAGAAATAGAGGCTTGGCAGTATGCTAATTGCAGACAGCGGACACAGGCCTTTCAATTTAGAATGATTCTAATTCACAAACATACGCAAGGTGGTAAGAACACTAGTGGCTGGTGCGCACGTGTCATGAATCCTGCAGTGATTTTGCACATGCACTTATTTTGTGCGGAGAGTAAGAACATTTCTGCACACATATTAGTGAATGAGGCCCAGTGTCTGATGGAAAGCTATGCTACATTTTCAAAGCCTCACCTATTAGATGAGCTTGACCTCTAACTTTTGACCGATTTTAAACGGACAGCTCTAAGTACTGCTGTGAACTACAGAATACTTCAACTCAGCTGATGTCCTTTGGCCAGTTTTATAATGAACCAAAAAAAAGTATACCTCTCATGATAAAATAAAAGACTTTAGTGTTTTGTGCCATTGGGTCATTGCAGAAATGCTTCCAGCACTTATTTTTTCAGCTGTCGCTTTCTGTCTCAATCTCTCTCTCTTACAAACACATTGCCCATGTCATAGTCGAGAAATCCTGCTGAGTTAGTCAAATCATCCATAAAATATTTTGACCATCCTCAGCAGGCAGGCAAAACATGAAGCAACACCTGCCCTCTCTGTGAACCTGTCATTCAGATGCACATGAGAGTGACCTGCCTGCACACTGGGCAATCACAATAATTAATATTAATCATCATATTGGTCTTCATTGTGCTGTTGTAGGCAGTAATAACATAAAAGTGAACGATCTTTTTTCTTATTTGAATTTATCCTTTAACTTAAACCAATGTGTGCTTAAATATGTCATGCATATATACATATATATGCATGTTACCTTTTACTCCTTGTTCAGGTTCTTGATCTGCCGTAGGTTATCTTTTTTTTTCTTAAAGTTATTTACTGGGACATACCACATTGACCATGGTCAATGTGGTATGTGCCATAAACATTTGCCTCTTAGGTTAACCATATTCATGACACTCTATTTATGAGACAAGCGAATGGGTACCATACCATGAGAAGACTTGACAGGTAGTTTCAACTGCCCTCCCTCATAGGTCAAATGGCAGTGTTAAGCAGTTCTGATAATGGAGAGCATTAAGCCGAGGCCCTCACGGGGGAGTCCAAATATTTGGACTTCTAAAGGTTGTTTGGTGGCTGAGGAGCAGTCTCAGTAATCACTGGACAACTGTGGCACTCCAGCTTCCTCAGTCAGGCCTTTCATGTGGCATGTGTTGCCACTAGCACATGGGTGAATACAGAGCTCCATTGAATATGTGAATGCCTGCATGTCCTGTCTTCATAATGCCCCTTAGGTAATAAACTGCTTAATGAAGTTGTATTGAATTGAATCAAGAATCGCAAACAGTACTGACGTAGTTTGCCTCTGAACACACTGTTGTTCGAGGAACCCATGCCATATCACACACACACACACACACACACACACACACACACACACACATTTCCTGCCTAGAGAGGTATCAGTCAAAAGTTCAAGGCACCTGCTGAGTTGATTTTAAGTCTCACAATCTGTACAATCTGATGGATCTGTCTGGATGAGCAGCAGTTTGTTTACAACGAGTACTGACAGGCTCCGTCTTGTGAGCAGCTATGAGCTCAGTGTTGAGGCTGGGGGAAAGACTCGGGAGCAAGAGTATTTTATCTCAGCCAGGCAGATTACAGCCAGAGACATGGGGGCTAGCCAAGAGGATTGGGAGGTAAGCAGCCTAGACCTGAGAAACCAGACAAGCCTTTATGCCCAGTGTTGAACTCTGGATTAGCACTTTCCTGGGAGACACTCGCATCACATGACTCATGGGTCTTATGTCCAATCAAGGTCTTATGTCTGCAGGGAAGAGCTGTTTAATCTTGAGAATTGCTCTTTTGATTGCACTTCATAGCCGGTGGCCACAGCGATGCTGCTAGGCCGATCAATGTATCATCAAAAGCAAGGAATCATCAGCTGATGGCCTGTGATTGATCTCTGACTGTTTCTAAGATCTCGGATCAATCAGATTTGTGTTTGTAGAAGCTCCACATGGTCTAATTTCATTTGTTAATCATTTCATTTGTTGAATAATATTTCATGGTTTAGCTTTATTAAGTTCTACCTGTCACGCATATGTTTTTGTTTGCGTATTAACTTGATTTAAAATGGATGATTTCCAGTATTGTGCACTATTTGACTTATTTTGGTTTTTTTGGTTTCCCTCTAGCTTCCTTCTTCCTACCTGACTAGCCAGTAGTGATGCTGATGCAGTGAAAAATACTTTTTACCTCAACCACTGCCATTTGAGTTCACTGGAGCACACACTTAAGCCGGATTGAAACCTAGATTAAACCTGAGTGGTAATGTATGAATTTGACCCTCTATGAACTCTGTGCACGCTTATTTTCTTTTGAACGTGAACTTTTTTCAAGAGCTGCCACAATTCAAATGGGATTCACAAATAATCACAAGAACTTGTGTGACTCAGCAAATAGATTCATTAAATAACAGCTTTTATGCCAATAGAGCAGCAATTGTCAGTGAAAAAAAGAATGATAAGAAAGTTCATGAAAGTCAGTGAGTAACATCTGAAATCTGTAATATACCAAAGTAAAAGGGAAAATAAAAAAAGAAACTCTATGTGCCGGGCTTTAATGATAATATAAGTGTGCACGACTTCGATGATAATTTATGTATTTAACGATAATCACTACTACTTTTGGACTATATTTCCCCAGGCAGCTAATGTCTCTGTTTGAGACTCCCTCACAATTACACCCTCCTAAAGACTGACAGCACCTGCATGATTTAACTGTAAATATATAACAACCCCACCCTAATACCACAAGTAAAAAGCTAAATTCTAAATGGACTGCATCATTATAGAAAAGTGCTTTACATTACAGGTCACATTCACCCATTCATACAGCCTTTCTGTATATAGTGCATCTCTATCATACATCTCTGTCACCCATTCACACTGTGATAGTACAGGCATCAGGGGCAATTTGGGTTTCTGGGTTTTGGGGTTTTGCCCGAAAAGACACTTTGAGGAGGGAATGAGCTGGAGAAGCTTCAGATCAAACCACAGAGAAGTCGAAGTCCCACTCTTCCTCCTGAGCCACAGTCGCTCCCAAGCCATGAGTGGCTGTGATAGACTCAAGAGTGCGAAAGCCCCTTCGAGTTGCTCTGACAGGCCGAGCTGCTCTTTACACCCGACAGAACTCAGGTGGCCAAGTGTCTGCCAAAAGAGCGTTACACGACTGACCTCTCTATCCCAAAACTAACTACTTGGGGGTAAAACAAACACACAAAAAACATTATCAGGGCTCAGGCTCAGGTAAGACAATTAAAAAGGCTCTCCCTGCAACTTAAAAATCTAGGCTAAAGACTAAAGGTAACCAAGTGTTTGCCATATGGGCCTGTGGGATTTCGGAACACGTTGACCTCAGGAGCTTAGGCTGGCAGAACCACTGCCATCTTTTCTAGTGTAATCTGTAAGTGGAGCAGTTGCAGCACACAGCCTCCCTCTCGCTGTCATTCCTGCGATAGGGATTAACCTAGATGTATCCCTTTTTTGGCATTGTTTGTGTAGTCTACCTTTGTTTTATCGTAAGAAAAACGAGACGGCCAGACTTAAGATGAAGATTTAGCAAATAAAAGCAAAGCCACACAAGAATGACAAACATGCACACGTGAATGTGTGTTT
The DNA here is from genome assembly GCF_009819705.1 of Hippoglossus hippoglossus. Lineage (NCBI taxonomy): Eukaryota > Metazoa > Chordata > Actinopteri > Pleuronectiformes > Pleuronectidae > Hippoglossus > Hippoglossus hippoglossus. Next base: position 25,326,671 of record NC_047156.1, on the reverse strand, counting down.
ACAGATTGCGATTGTGATATTATTTAGTCATCAAGATTCATCTGACTCTTGGTATTGACACGTGTGGCTCTGATGTGGGGACAGATGAAAAGGTAATTGAGGTACAGTAACTGGGATGTGCTGATCTGAGTGAGAAAATGGGATAAATCTGCTGCTTTTATTAAGAGTTGATGCCTATCGATGCTGGGAAATAAGTATCTTGACAAGTTAACCCACGACAACACTGTGTGTGGGCCAACAATGTATATTAAAACCAAGTGTGGGTGTTTTGATGCACTTCCTTTCTTAGTGGTGTGTGTTGCCCTCAGTCATTTGCCGTTCTAGTGGTTCTGGTGACGTTATGTAAAAAAAGAAACAGTATGAATTCCTGGCCGTATGGTTGAAACAGCACGGTGCTCCTTTAGTGAGTTTCAGGTCAAAGCCACACCTGATGTTCAGCAGTGAAGTTTTCTCTCCTCCAGCTCTCCCAGAGTTTTCAACCCATCTCTCCATCTACCATCTCAACAAACCTCAGCATTTCTTCCGCTGTATCTAGATTTTTCTCATGCAGGGCACATTTGCATGACAAAAACATGGACATTTTGGTGGAAAAACATGCCAGACTTCATGTTCTCACAAGATCATTGCTTTCTGTCAAAATAAACAAATCTGTGTATGGTGGAGGTGAAAGTCATTATGAGTGGAGTTGTTGCCTGTTCTAACATGCCTGTTTGGAATGGGCTGTTTTCTTGGTCTGTGGCATTGTCTTTCCAAACTGTAAAGGTGACCTGCAGTTATTCAGCCTCAGCAAGTAGCAAGCTGCCGCAGGACTCAGTGCATAGAACCCTGAAGCTGCATTAGGAGCTGTTCACCTGTGTAAGTTCAGTGATTGACAACTTCACTTCAGTTGGGGAGTTCCAGCCACTGCTGCCACATGGCACAGCTCACCTGTTTTTTCAAAGATTCAAACATTGAACGTGTCATCTGTCCAAATCGCACCAAATTGCACTTCCTTGGGCCCTTAACAATGCAGATGTTAGTGTGAAGTGTGAAGCTGACAAGATTTATTTAGATGTGCAAGCTACATACAGACAGACAGACTGACAGAGATTTCTCGAAAGATGACGCAGGAGAGCACCAGCATCTCACATGAAATCAAACGCCACATCTCCAGCTTACCTCTTGCCAACAGGAAGGACACTCATGCACCAACATGCACATGCATCAATGCAGATCGGTTACCAAAACAAACACCAGAGTTTGGATCAGATTACACATAGAACAGTACAGCTTCATTCACTGCTCATGACTCCATTGCTCCACTACATCTTTGCATAGGTAATAACACTTGGTAGATATGTTATTTTAAAATATAAATTCTAATATGATTACCCTTTAATGGACTGAGTCAGTGAGGTTAGGGTAAGGTGCTAGGGAATGCATTATGTCAATGAGTGTCCTCACAACTATAGAGAGACAATTTGTGTGTTTGTGCGCGAGTGTGAAAATAACCTGTGTCAATGATGCCAGGATTGGAGTGAAACCAGGTGGGTAAAACAAGTCCACTGAAGGTAGAGAAGCCGAGGATGAGGAGGTTACGGGATGAATTCAGGTCCACATACTGGAGAGAGAGAGAGAGAGAGAGAGAGAGAGAGAGAGAGAGAGAGAGAGAGAGAGAGAGAGAGAGACTATGTGATACAAATTTATTTCAATTGGTTAACTGACTCTCAGATGGAAACCATTATTTTGTTGGTCTGTGTCAGCTGGCTACCAAATTTGCCTAAAATGTGATTAGAAATAATCTGGGATTCCAAAATAGGCCTGAATTTTATTTTGGTGGAGGATTCACATGTATTCAGTCATGACAGGTCAGCACAGGCCAGAATGGGAGTACATGAATGTGCTGTGTTCATTCAGCTGGAGAAGATATTTCCTGGCCCATTACACTAAATGACCATAATCCTGCAAAATTAAGGAGGGGGGTTGACATAGTTGTTGATCTGTAAAGAGATAACAAGTATCACTTCTCACTTCTTTTTTGGGGGGGGGAAATCTACTTTCTGCTTACTTATTTTACAAATATGCTTTACTGTAGTAAAGTTCTGAAAAAGCCCAATTTGCCCAAGACACAGATAAAAGCAACCTCTCTCAGGCAAAATGCACTATTGGGGTGGAACTTTGGCCTTGAGTCAGCTTTACCAGTACGATTATATTTCAACTGACTTTCTTTTCTGACAAATACTCCCTCTAACGTCCTGCTACTTGGAATTGGAGGAATATGAAAACATCTTAGACATTTCCACAACAGCTACACGTTTACATTCTAAAGCCAAATTAACTAATAAAAGAGTTAATTAAGTGGCAATATTAACAGCTCTTAATACCTGCCCCAACACATCCTGCATTAATCACATTGAAACATGCCGTACCAGGAAAGAGGGTTACAGTTGACCCAAGCTCATCTTGTTGCTTGGACTGTTTCCCATCCACACTCACACTAAAAGTATATCACCACCCACAGAGTCATCACGGACAGAGACTCTTAAGGGGAAGTAACTGGCCTGCTAAAAAGATATGCAGTTAGAGTAATGGTATGGTATTTAAAATCTGACATGCAGCTTTTAATCGTGTAGAGTCCACTGCTGAGTCCTCTTGATACTTCAGTTTGTCGTTTTGCTTTGTTCTTTTAATGACTTTACCGATTCATTTGAGACGCGCTCCCCAAATAAAGTTTCTTTTCATTAACTGATCCATATAGGAATAATCAGTTTTATCTTGTATTTTAGGTCACAGGTTCAGTGCCAGTGTAATCTCTATAAACATATTCTACATGTGAATATGTAGAATCTGTGGGGGAGGGACAAGGTTTTGGGGCTGGAAGCCTTCTGCTGGTTTCTGTCTCTAGTTTGACCAATGACGTTTGAGCAGGCTTTGGTTGCTTGCAGGTAAATGGTATGTGTGGAGAGCAAAAGAGACCGAACACATTGACAATGGCTATCGACTTTTTAATATATCTGCATTTATACGCAGATAGCTGTTAATTGAGATTAGCTGTGAAAAATGTTTGACTTTTGTCATAAAAGAAACTAGTAGGACTGTACACAGTGTGTAGTGAACAGAAGACAGTCTTGGCTCCGGATATCCTGTCTACACCGGAAGCCCCAATATATTGGCCATTGGCCTGAGAGGCTAATTCTTCATCAGACGATAGCCAATCGGCTCCATGGTGGCAGTCCAGCACTTCTAGACCCAGATTTGTCCTTTAATTCTCACTTAAAACAAATTTCTAGGGCCTCCTTGTTTCACTTACGTAAAATCTCAAAAATCAGACATGTCCTGTCTAAAAAAGATGCAGAAAAACTAATCCACGCCTTTGTTACATCCAGACTTGATTATTGTAATTCCTTATTATCAGGCTCCAGCAGTAAGTTGTTAAAGACTCTGCAGCTTGTCCAAAATGCTGCAGCACGTGTCCTGACAAGAACAAAGAAAAGAGACCACATTTCTCCTGTGTTAGCTTCACTACACTGGCTTCTGATTAAATCTAGAATAGAATTTAAAATTCTCCTCCTCACCTACAAGGCCCTTAATAATATGTCACCATTATACCTCAAAGAGCTGATAGTACCTTATCAACCCACTAGAGCACTGTGCTCCCAGAATTCAGGCTTACTTGTCGTCCCTAAAGTCTCTAAAAGTAGAGTAGGAGCCAGAGCTTTCAGCTATCAAGCTCCTCTCCTGTGGAATCATCTCCCACTTTCAGTTCGGGAGGCAGACACCATCTGTCCGTTTAAGAGTAGGCTTAAAACCTTCCTTTACGATAAAGCTTAGAGTTAGAGCTGGTCCAGGTTTGTCTTGGACCTGCTCTTATGCTTCTATAGGTTTAGAATGTCAGGGGACACATGACACATGGTGCTTCTCTTTCCAGCTTCTACCTCTTTCTCACATTAATATCTCATCAATACATGTTACTGACTTGACTTCTTCCCCCGAGTCCTTGTGCATCTTGCATTGTGATGGCGGATCGCAAATCAGAGATCATGATGGTGGATCGTGGATCGTGTTGGCAGCTGATCGTGGATAGTGGAGGTGGATCGTGATCAAGGTGGCAGCTGGATATAATATACACTATGCCTACTCACATACAGAATTGTGATTTGTGAATATGGGCTATACAAATTGGATTTATTGACCTTTTCAGCAAATTATGTTTCGGGTCACAGGGTCTTGATTTTACGTGGAGCGGGTGTCTTAGAAGTGTCTGCCAAATGATATATGATACTGTGAAAAAAATAGGATAGAATGTATTGAATATGTATAATAATTGAGATGCATTTACTTGAAGGTTGGATATCCCCACAGCTGCAATCATTCCAAACATTACGAGGAACATGCCTCCAATGACCGGGTCTGGGATGGTGATAAACACTGCTCCAAACTTCCCAAAGATTCCCAGGATGATCATGAGAATACCAGTCGTCTGGAGGACCAGTCTGCTTCCAACCTGGCACAAAAAGAGCACAGAGACAAGAGGTTTAATTTAATCATTGTTGCAATGCGTTGTTTATTTTTCATCAGGATTATGCATAGGCAAAAACCTCTGAATGGCACGCTATCATGTTTGTGATCATTCTGATTCAGACATAGACAATTGGCAACGAAGAAAACGTCCTCGCAAAAATAATTCGATTCCATAAACCTTTCACCACTCACTTTGGCTTTTACCTGAGGTGGGATCTGTACTACTCAAAGACAGGCTGTCATTTTAAATGGGCTTGTGTATATCAAACTGACACATCAATTAAATTAATATAAAGTCTGTCTGTCAGCAGTATTAGTGTTTGCCAGGAGAATACAAGACATTTTATCCATATTCACTTTTATGTGACGCAAATGGTCACTGATGTACTTTCGTCCAAATGTCGTTTTTGTCACCTATACTGTTGGGAGAATTGTTTTTCAAAAGAGGCAATAATTGAACAAGATACAGTAGAATTCTCACATGTGGACTGGAGGTGGTTTTCACTTTAGCCTCAATTATTCTGACAATTTACAGAGTCCAAGAGCAAATGGTAATAATAGGCCAATCTGGACCATCTTCCAGTTTGGGTAGCTACTCTGACCAGGTGGTTAAAATTCTTTCAGTTTAAAGTATAATCTAAAATGTCAAAAGCAATGTGTTTTTTTATCCTTAAATATATTGGATCAAGGAAAATGTGTGTTTGCTATTTGACAGTTTCCACAAGGTGGAATTTGTTAACACAGGTCTTTGGTGAATGTGGTAAACTGTACTGTAGAGGAAGAGTCAGATAAAAGGCAGAGAAATACGATGCACTTTTAGACCCCACTTTCATCAAATTGAATTTAACTTGTAATTTTGGGCATGACAATGTGCCACGTTAAGTAGAGCAGTTTGATGCAGAGGCCAGCGACAACTTTTGATCTTCATCTGGGCACTGGCAGATGTAGAAATAAACTGTCAATTGAAAGGCATTGCTGGCAGAGCTGGTGTGGATGTAAAAGCCTGTGTTAAGATCTATCACCATAACATCAGACATGTTCAGACCTTGGCAAATAATTACTGTGGGTCTAAAATATTGCCCTACATTGTGTGTTGAAACTAAGTCTAAAGCAATTCAAGATGTTCAAAGGCTAAAATCAATACACATGGCAAACAGTAGTTTAGCTAATTCTTGTCTTTTAGGGACATGTAGACGGTTACTAACATCACTCAACAGAAGGATCTCAACTTAAGCGCAACATATTCAGAAAAGTCAAACATTCCATATGTCAACAGTTTGCAGTGGAATAAAGTGGCCACCCCACCTCATTTCCTTGATTTTGTTTAATAAAGTTTCAGTTAAAAACAAAAAACCTTATAGTATAGTAACATAGACCTGATATTTAATGATGTTAAGTCCATTGTACTTAAAGCATATTGTCTGCCTATGTGGCTGGTGTACAGGCTTGCTGAAGTAGATGTGTGGTCTAAGTACACTTTCACAGTTTCACTTATTGCTGTTTAACACTTGCCAATTACCAGTTTTCATTAGTAGATTATCAAAAATGCGATGTTGATTGTAATCCTCATATTACTTGGATGTTTAGAGAGCATAACAGTCATACGTTTGTAAGGAGTTAGCATTATTCCTTCTGGATCACAGCATAGCACTGGGGGACTATCTGGGGCTATTTCTTGGGGTTTGGTTAGTTACAATTATTTATTAATATTATCAGAATAGCCATACAGAACATCAGCTACTCTTCCTGGGGGCAACAGATCTTTTAAGCTATCAGCTCGCTGACTGAAAATCTTGCCTGCTTAACATTGTCCCTATCAAAATGCAGTCTTGTGAAAGTTGCTTGTTGGACACCTAAACTCAGTGGAATAATTATAGTAATTTTCTATTGCAACACATAACATTTTGTCCCTAATTAGCTTTTCTTGGAAGTCATGACATGTGACAACTGCTATGTAGGTGTTTACCACGATCTGACAGTCAAAATCTCAAGGGGGCCCTACTCAGTTGCTGGATGTTCCCCACCCCGGCTCCAGGCTCTTGAAAGGCTAATGTCACTCATGTCAGTACACTTGACTTTTCGTTTAAAGGCACAAACACTAAAAACAGAAGTGGGAAGGGGAAGTGCCAAGGGGCAGTTACCCATTAGAGTACTCTGAACTTTTAATTGCTTCACTGACTGAGGCATGATGAGATAAGTGTTCGTCAACAGACTGTAAAGCAGTCCTGTCACTGAAAGAATGAAAAGCATATGCTGACAGAAATAGAAATGTGCTTCTGTGAACATCGGGACAACTGCAGATGCAAGGCAAAGTTGGGCATTCCAGGACAAATCCTGGTGGGCTAGTGGACTGTCAAAAAGAGATATGCCTCCAAGGCTTACTGCCAGAATGTTTCCAAATCAAGCTGCTGAAAAAAACATTGACAGCACCATTCCACTGAATTCTCCTTCCCCCCAAGTGGACAAAAAGGTCAATTATTCAGCTTTAAAGAGTCCTTAAATACAAGATGAGATTAACATGAGTTCTACCTTGGTTATGCCTAGAGCAGCGATGTTCTGGCTATAGGAGGTGGTGCCGTTTCCAGTTCCCCACAGTGCAGCCATGATGCAGCCGATGCCCTCTACAGCAATACCTCGGTTAATGGCGTGAGTAGGTGGTGGAGGGGCACCGGACAAGCGAGCGCAAGCGTAGTAGTCACCGATTGATTCCATGGTAGATGCCAAGACGCCGGCCATCATACCCAACACTGAAGACACACTTACTGTTGGCATACCCCATTGACCTATGGGTACAGAATTGGAAAACTTTACTTTACATACAAACACACATTTACAAAAATTACAATTAAAGACTTTGGATTGATTTCTGATAAAATGTATTTATTTTGTTAGTTACTCAACAGTTGAATGTGTGACACAGGTTACTGTTTTATCTAACACAGACCCTCCACAAGTCTGAACACTTTTCCTAGTATTACTTTTTCTGACAAACCAATAACTCTGCACAAAAATGTTTGATTAAAATGTGTTTGAAATAGAATCAACAATCGACATACAATCATTTCCGTCTCTGCCAAGTGCAGAAACTTTCCAAGTACTTGAATACCCATTCCAAAACATAACAAATGATGATGTTGCTGAGTGACATTTAAAACACCTTAGGCTCTTGTAAAAGCAGCGCTCATCCCCACCCATTGCTGTTCCTTTCATCAAGACATAAAGTCATTGTCCTTTCCTCCCAAAGATATTCTTACTCCAAATGTAGTATGATAATATCCCCAGGCACTTTACTGTGAATATTGTGTAAACTGTATACCTAATGTGGTCCTATATAGTAATATTTTTGGTTTTGTCTTGATAATATATTTGTTTAAGGAATGGCGTAATTTATAAATATATTGTGTAATGTACTCATGATGATGTTTTTGCCTTGGTTTTAATCTGTTTTATGCATGTCACTGCACAAACTATTGCCCCTTAAGTTTTTAAAAACAGTACTAGTGTGTACTTGAAAGCAGGCATCCACTGGTGTAGGTGTCAAATGTTGAACTTAAAGCGTATTGATGTCATCGGGTTTATGATGCAGATAATCTTGATCCTGATTAAAACCTTTCAAAGACATGCAGAAACATGCGGCCACATTGAATGAATCAAGTCACACATGAAAATAATGGCACGTGTCCATATCATTCAAATCCATAAAACCCTCCTCAAATGTCAGCAATGCATTGAAAATCTGCAGAGTAGCAATTATATTTCTTTGTAAGGTTGTCGCCTGTGATGGGGATGCTTCAGCTTAGTCCTAGATGGCAGTTGATTATCCTTCAACATCCCATATAAACGTATTTAATATCCCCTGTCAGTGTCAATGTCTGCATGATCCCTGTCAAGTCAGTTGAAGATTTAAGCCTTTGACACATCTCAAAATATGTCATGTTTTATTTTGTTGTTGACGCCGTGGTTGTAAGTATCCATTTATACGATCTGAATAATACCAAGCCGTGCCAAAAACATTGCGTGCTGATATTTCCTAACTTGTTAAGAACTGTGTTGGGCCTGCTCACATATAAAAGTTTTCTTTTATTGGCACAGTTGTTGGTGTGATCATGGTAGACTCAAATGTGGATAAAAGGGTCGGAGTGAATGTGCCATCTGCAAACAGTAAGTCCCACGCTGTGCAAATAATCAAAAAGCTACAAAACTGCATGGCTTTACCATTCACAGTTCAGTTTATCAAGCAGACCCCAAAATGGCTTTTCACTTATCCATATATATCGCGTGATAAGATGAAAACACTGAAGCGCTAACATGATAATTATTATATTACAGCAGCAGATGTTCTTTCAACAGCTTGTTGTTGTTAAGTCATGGACATCAACATTGACACATATAAGATATACTTTAAGCAGTTGAGGCAAATGACGATCATTTTCATTTGCGCCAACAGATTGGATGACATGTTGGCAGATCATTAAAGAGCGGTTGTGCAATCATCAGCTAGACTTTAGAAAGTCCTCTGTTTGTATATTTGTTGGACGCGACCCAAACCCAAAGGTGAAATTAAGGAGTGGCTGGAAGACTGAGAGGAGAGTAAACTGTAGGGCGCACGTCACTCGTCACTTTCAAATGACCTAACACAATACTTTGGCATTTATTATATTCAAGCAAAATATACGACAGAATATTATTTAGTGCAACTACTTCAGGACCTTAAGTAGCACTAATGTACTACACACACACACAGGACTTCAGAGAACATTAAGTTGACTTACTCTAACCTTACTACTTTCCTAAAATTAACCCTTACCATGACCTTAACCTAACCTTAAAATATGTCTATGTAATGATTTACTTTACTCTGACTTTCTTTTTGCCCCCATAAGGAAGACAAGCTCACATAATGTGACAGACAAAACGGGACTAGCACCTGGACCACACACTCACACAGGTGTATAACAATATTAGAAAAGAAGTAATGGTAGATATGATATGATATGATATGATATGATATAAATATGATATGATGATTTACATACCAGGGTAAGGTACATGGAACCATGGGGAGTTTGCTACAGCGTCCAGGCTGATGTCGGTCCTGGCTGAATAGCCATACTCATTAGACTTTGAAGGCAGGACGTCAAAGATGGTCAGTAAGAAGCAGACCAGCCAGCCGCCACACATCCCAAACAAAGCCTATAATTTATGAGATACAGAGAACATTGTATTTCAAGTGAAGTTCATCAAACATACACATGAACATTATTATAAATGTCTTTCTTGAGCACCTCTGGAGCCACATCTGGTGAGGAACAGACTAAAGACCTTTAAGCTACTGAGTAAAATAATATACTCAAGTCCCATACAAACCATACAGTCAACATTATCTGCCAGTAATCTGGTTCTTATCAAAAAACAATGACAATCAAATCTATCCTAAAAATGAAAATAAATAATTTGGGTTCTGCTTAACTGCAACCACAGCTGATGGGTAAACAACTTCAGCAGCATAGGGTTCTGTGAGCATCATTATTCACATCATAATGATAATGATAATGTTTCCACAGCCCTCTTTGATGCTGGAGTATGAGCACAGTCTAATTACATTTGCATTACATCAGAGCCTGTATGCAGCTTCTCGCAGCGTGATTTGGGCAGCAGTATGTATTTTTGCATTTTGCATTTATGGGGGATTACATGGGAGCAAAATGTTGTAGATGGCTGCCCACATAGAGTTTGGTTCTTCTCGAGTTTTCTTCCAGTTAAAGTTTTTTTTTTCTCTCCACAGTCACTAAAATGTTTGCTCATTGTGGGAACTTTTGGGTTTCTCTGTAATATTGTGGTGCTATACAAATAATTCATATTTAATGTCAAATTTGTGTGTGTTATTATGTGTTGGCCAACCCTTCTGTGCTGCTGTATTATCCCTGCTTCATTCAGTTAAACAGATACTGATGAATAGCTATACAAACTCAGAGCAGTGAAGATTTTTTTTCTTTTTGATGGCCCGTAGGGTTTTGTTAGATTGCACAACATGTGAGTCACTCTGCTAAAATGTGTGGACCTGCCATTCATAAAGTATTTCAGAGACTGAACCCTGAAGTCAAACATGACTCAGAGCCCTGTAGCTCACCTGAGGGCCCTCTGTCTTCAGTCGGATTGGTTACGGTTGTTCTTTTAAAGCTTTATGTATTGAGTCAGTCTTTAATGTCAATGTTCTCTTTCCTCACCGTCTTAACAGAGTCAACATCCAGGGAGCTTCATAACCACACACCTTATTTATTTTGGCTGTTGTTGAAGAGGAAAATAATATTTACTGTGCTGTTTATTGATGGGGAAAAAAAAGGTCAAGCTACATTAATAATCTTCAGTGAAAAACTTACTTAACATTTGTCACAGTGTGAATAATGTAAATGGTTTTGTATTTATATAGAGCTTTTCTATTCTTGATGACCACTCAAAGCTCTTTACAGTACAGTTTTACATTCACCCATTCACACACACATTCATACAGTGCATCTATTAGCAGCACTTTGTTGTTCTATGAGGGACATTCAGGGTTCAGCGTCTTGCCCAAGAACACTTCAGCCTGGGGACTGGGGATCGAACTGCCAACCTTCTGGTTGGAGGACGACCGCTCTACCCCTCAGCCACAGCCGCCCACAATGTATAACCTTTAATGTGTCTGTTTGGATGTGAACAGAATGTTTGTTCTCACACTGACCAGGCATGTAAGTGCATGAATATGCAGCAGGTGGGATGGTGATAAGAGAGCATGTGTGCTTAATCTAAATCCATCCTTAGTTTAATACAGGTTAAAAACACACTCCCTGTGTTGGTCCGTCACCACAGGAGATCTCTAAGAGGTGGTGACTGTAATCACAAGACTGTTGTAGGTGAGGGATTGGACACATTATCCCTCTAAAGACTGTAATTGTGTTTGCTCAAATCAAACAGAGGCCGTGAAATAACTCCTGAAGAAACAACAAAATGATTAAATCCTGCTTTTCATACGTTTGTACTTATTCATTATTTCATACATTTATATGCATATTTCCCCACCCCTAATGACTGTTAAACTCTAGCAGGGCATCACAAATAAAAACATGAGCTATGCAGAGCCATCTGGTTCCTCCCCAGGCTAATTAGAAACATAATTTAAAGATAATGATTATTTTTTAAGAGCTAATAAAACCTTAGGTTATCAATAAAATGTTGTTTTGTTGTTTTCTATTTTAATTAAACCAATAAGTTTAAACAAAAACAAATTTTCTCTGCTTCCTTCTACAAGTACTATACTTGGAAGGTCACAGGACATATGATATAACCATCATGTTAGACAGTGTTCTCTCCCACCTTCATCAGGGAATTTATTTAGGAAGAATAGAACTCTACTGGGAAGAGCCGATTTGAACTGGCTACTTAATATATATATGTTTGTGTGTCAGTGTTTTTTATGGATCATGAATTTTGGGGACATGTTAGGGGGCACATATTTGCGCAATTAGTTCAATTTACTTCAAGGGGCTACCAGGACCAAATGTAACCTCAGCCTCCCGAGTGTCCTATGACCCTACAACACATGTACAATATAAATATGTTTTATACTTTAGTTCCACTAATGGACTCGCTCAAAGTATTCAAGGGGACCAATTGGATGGAATGGTTAAAATGACAATGCCTCCAGAAAATATACCACCACCCTTGCACCCAGTGAGCAAGTGAAATAATACAGAATGATAAATAATTGAGTTAAATGTATTGTTGGTTTGATATTAATCCACAGCCATAATCTTGACTTCTTTTTTACACTAAAATGGTTCCGTGGTGCACTACAGTGGACATGCTGTAAAATAAATTATACATTTTTAAAAGTCTAAATTGAAAGACTTTTTTTGGAAAAAATAAATAGGAAATCACCCATAAAAAATTAATTTGGCATGATTTTTTTCTTGTTTCCCAGGAAGCTCCACACACACACTGGCCTTTGAACCTTTAATGAAGTTAAATGAAGGATTTATTGTAGGACGTCTGTAGTAGACTGTCGTATGAAATTGCATTAGTTTGAGCTAGGTGGTCTTAATAAACTGAACAACTAACGACCCGGAATAAAGATCTTTAGCACAGCAGTCATTTTGACAAGAACTAGCAGTTTGACAAACGTGTTAGTCATCACCTTAATCCGTTCTATTTTGGTACAGAGGCTTAATTCATATGGCAAGTAACACATGTGTGTAGCTACTGTTTCATGTCAAAATGACTGCTGTAAAGAAAGCTCTGTATACATTCACTATACAGACCAAAAAAAAAAATACTCAACTCACAGAATAGTTTTCTTTAGAACAAATTGTTTGGTCCCCGCTGAGTCTGTGGATCAAGTGTGACTAAACAGTGTTTTTTACTGTATATACATTAAGATGAAAGCAACCTTTTCTATTCTGTGGCTTAAGGGACAGACACAAGAACAGAAACCTTCACATCATACCAGACTGTGATTTCATTCTGCCACTCACCTTGTCTTTTTTCAAAATGTTATCTTTGATTTTGACATTTCGATGTGGTGTCAGTTCTAGACCAGTCTGTTTGGAATGTTCTGTTCTCTTGGCTTGTGTTGATGCTCTGGACCTACTTCAGAATTATTCCTTCTCATTATTGAGTCCTCCTCAAATTTTTCTACAATATACTGTCACTTTTTTATTTTATTTTAGTTTGTAAGCTGGAAATTGTTGTATTCATCCTACCTCGTTTATCTGCAATAAAGATTTTATTGTTAATGTTTTTAATTAAAGAAAACAGAATTTGCTTAATTACTGTTCACATGTGTTTATTCAATTTTAATTAATATTGAATGTATTACATGTCCAAACTCAGCACTGCACATTCATGGGGAATTCACTTGAGACATGCCAAATGTGAAGTCGATGAGATGAACCGTTTGCAAGATACGCAATCCACATGCAGACCTTTGTGAACTTCAGGTGAACATTATCACTGCTGAAACCTATAGTTGTGAAGGAGTGTCAGACTCTGGCTTGATAATGGATGATTTATGCACTGTGCTTTTCATTCAACTTTATAGTTTTGAAACAAAACAAGGGGGTTATAAACTGTTTTATGGGCCAAAGGAGCTGAAACAAAGATCTGATGTATGTTTTTTTTTTCTGTAATAGGAAACGATATGTGTATGAGTTGGTGGCAACTCACAGAAAAGAGCTTGAAGAGCGGATACTGGAAAACCTTCCACTTCTTATCCTTGTAAGCGATCATTGGGACATCGACTTTGCTGAGATATTGGGAGAAAAGGAGGATCAGGCCGACGGTGCTGTGGGAAAACAGAAGACAAGACAAAATGTGATGTTTCTCCCAAGGCCTTGCCCTCGCTCAGAGCTTATAGTCTAATTGTGCTTAAGCATGACACACTTAGATCCATCACAAGATTAGGGGAAGTCAAAACAATGGGAGACATATAATTTGCACAGCAAGCATGCCTATTTGATACTTGTCATCATTGAAAGATTTATGGGCAGTTAACATTGTGAGGGTGTATTTTATACTGCTTTTTTCAGTTCATCCCAAAGAAGAGAGAGAGCAAATAACCGCCTAGAAAAAAAGCTTTAATCAGAGCGTTTTGTCTTTTTTGTGCAGCTGGTCCGAGCTCTTCAGAAAGGCACTGGTGTCATCACTGGAGCTTCTTTTTCAGGCAACCAATCAGACTTGTCATTTTGATAACCAATGGAGAAGCTTGTCCTGGCCGTGTCTGTCCAGCCACAGCAGTGCGATACGTCAGACAGAAACTATCACAATAAAGACAAAAGAATCTCTTTTGTGAATGTTCCTGATGATTGTTATAGAAGCAAAATCAATGTGCAGCGTTTTTACTCAAAGCACTGGGATGCAGCGCCCCCGTCCTGAGCACTCTTCCAGTGCTTTACTACCAGAGCAAACTCTACATGGACACTTGCCCTCACAGTTGCCTGTCACTGGATGGGATTCCATGCTGCGCATGAAACACTTCACGCTGTGCATGAAAAGACGGCACACTGTGCATGAAATACTCTTCTGTGTCGCACAGCAGCATTGTGTCCCACTTAACGAGCAAATTGGATTTAAACATTTACAGCGTAGCCGAAACACCGTTCCAGATTACAGCTATGACCACACAATCAGTCTAAACATCTGGTTGGATGTATAAAATGATAAATTAGCCACAGGTATGAAAAAAAGACCCTGAGGAATCTTAATTGCTCTTGTATGAAAGACCAGGACACAGCCAGGGAGCAGGTAGTATAAATAGTATAGTATAAATTATGTATAAATTGTCAATGACAGTGTTATATAAAGAGATCACACAAAATAATGTTTCGCTCTTCAAATTGATCATGTTTTAGAAATAGTCCTCTTCATTTTGCACCACACTGTGTCTTATGACAGACTGGCACAGTTTCTAGTGTTTTTAGTGGATAAGTTGAATTACAACCATGGGATCTGTGTCTGTGCTCCTGTAAATTGTTGGATAACCTGCATGGAGACTGCTGTGGGGGAGTAAGGCACTGGGGCTAAGAAGGATATGACAGATTACCATCCATATACGGCACCAGGAGGTGAATGTGCTGAACCTTTTAAAACCCACAAGGATCACTCTATGTAATGGCTTTAGTCTGCATTATCTGCAGACGGCAGCGTGGAAATGATGACAGATTACATTGGGCTGGACAGGGGCAGGGGCAGAGGTAAATGAGAGGAAAGCTAATGTGGAGAAGTGATTTACAGTGGCAGCAGCTGGGAAGATTGAGTGAATTAAGATAGTGAACATCATTTCTTTCATAAAGGAGCAAAGGGTCTGGAACGCAGGAAAATAAATACTGAATGAATGCAAACTTTTGGCTGCAGACACATGATAATTAGATTTAATTTTGGTATGGAAGGACGGCATAGGGCTTATTTTTTCTTTGAATGTAATGCATTTCCCATGTAGCTATACCTTACATTAATGCGTCTGTAGTCCTTCATGTTGCTATGCTGACATGCATCCACAGTAATCTTATTAAACGATGATAGATGATAGAAAACACTTCATTACATGTGACCCTTTACACTGAACATAAAGTTGTATGGAAATTAAATATGTAACTGAAATACATAAAGCCATAATCATTCTTTTTAATGGGGGTAACAGAAGAGGCTTGAAAGAATGGTGCTCTAAGTCTTGCAGAGACTGACTGCTCCTCTATGCAGAGAAGGAGTTACTCTTTTTTTTCTTCTTCCTTTTTTTTATAAACATTCCTGATGGAAATCTCTACGATGTCGTCTTACTGTCTCATTTCATTAACTGACCTATTTAACTAATCTCAATTCCAAGAAGTCTGGAATTTGCCGGTACATTGTAGCACATATGTATGGATATGATTGTTAAATAAAATGATTCCTTCACATGTTTTCTCTACGTCACTGTAAGACGTCTTCCACTCACAGAGCAGCTATTCCCCAGTGACCTCCAGACTTCTTTCCAGCCTCAATGAACAGCGACAGGCCAATTAGGTTGATGGTGGGAGCGATAGCCAGAGGGCCTATATATTTGAGCACCAGGCCCACCAGCCCGGAGAAGCCCAGGAACATCTGCAGCAGAGACGACACCAGGATGGCTCCCTGGATCTGTGGATGGCAACGCAGGAGGTACATACATATGGATCAATTTATATGCTGGGTTTCTGGTGTCTCATCATGGCATCATGTATCATACTTCCTTTTCAGGCTGTAAAGGTGAGAATAGTGATTCATATCGCAGGCTGAAGTTACACATACTGAGCATTCTTTTCCATTCCGATGCTTTGGACTTTGGCAGTAATATATAGCCCACTGTATATTAATCACGACATTTCATTGTGGCAGCTTTCTATCCTCCTTTTCTTTGAGCACTTTCCAAAGGATCAGACCGACTAACTGCTCAGTATCAAGCTGAAAACCTCTGCATTTAAAACCTCCCACTACACTGTCATTGAAAGATATATAGTTGTAAGTCTTGTCAAAGTGATTTTTTTTATTTGTAAGTGCATGTGAAAGCAGTAAAACATACTTCCTGCTGAAAGCTATGTAAAGGTGTGGTAACTGTATGATCAGTTTCCCTTTTGAAACATACTTCTGGGACTGACGTATGCATGCATTTTGCTTCAGGGAAAGATAATCTTGTGCAAAACCCTGCTGACAAGGAGGAGATATCTGGGGGAACACAATATTTGAAGCACTTTAACATGAATTTAATTTAGATTCAATTTCAAATGCTGATTTAGAATAATTCCAGAGGCACACATTAAACCTGCTGACCCCATACTATGGAGGGTTTTCAGGGCCAAAACAATATATATAAATTCATAAATAATTATATAAATACCTAAATAAAAGGATAAATTAATACATAAATACATAATAAATACATAATTATATAATTAAATGCCTAAATAAATGACTAAACGTTTTTTTATACATTTATTTAGTTTTTCGTTAATGTATTTATTTATACATTTATATATTTGTTTTTTTATTTATGTATTTAATTATTACATTCATTTATATATTTAGAATTTTATTTATTTATTTATACATTTATTTATACATGTATTTATCCTTTGTGTAACCTGCTGGACAGAACAAAATAAAACTGTCAACTACATAAATAAATGCATAAATAAAAAAATGAATATATAATGTATAAATAAATACATAAATACATGTATAAATAAATGTATAGATACACATTTAGTCATTTATTTAGGCATTTAATTATATAATTATGTATTCATTTATTAATGTATCCTTTCATTTATGTATTTATATTTGTATTTATATATATTGTTTTGGCCCAGAAAACACTCCATACATTTCAGTCATAGGAATACATTTGAAGGGAATCTTACATTAAGGAAATGAGGTGTGTATTGTATTATTTTCATAAAATAAAAATGTCTGGCTCACCAAAAACTCTTGGCCGTTTATTTTGAAGAGTCTTATTTTTAAACCTGGGGTTGAGGGTTATTTCCACATCAATCTTCAGCATTTTCTGCTGTAACACAATTTGCTGTGTGTTTTCCCCTAAATGTTGATATTTGAACCCAATTTTGGGCTATTTCACTTTCTTTCACTTGTGAATGTGTTTTTACTTGAATTTAGAGGCATTATCCAACTTTTTACAAACTATTGGGTCTTATGTTATTTTGTCATTTTTACATTTCCAAGTGTTTGCATATACATTTTTTTTACATCTGTTCTCACATTCGACCTGTAGCTCATGACAAGAGAACAATATGAAACCGTTACTGCGATACATTTCTCGATTTAAGTCCAATACTTGTCCATGTTGGCATGTTATCACGTAAATTGGTAAGAATTTCTAATTGGCATAAAATCATCAAGGTGATACACTGGTCTGATCATTCCCCTTAAATCCCTTAGCACTACGAAGATAACTAATTGGATTCCTTGACGGGGCTTAACTCATGACCTTATAAACTGCCTCCAGAGACTATTTTACATACCTCACGCATTCGTGACATCCAGACCTCATCAGAATCTTCTATGAGCTGCGGCCTGGTGCCATTCTGCGTGTCGATGGACAGCATAACTGGGGAGTCTTTGGATGGACACTGCCACTTCGGCAGAGCGAGAATGGCCAGGGTCGGAGTGATGAAACTGAAGGTCCCACCCTGAAGGATCGGTAACCTGCAAGTCAATAAGGCCAAGAGGTTAAAGGTCAAGGATCAGTGGATCAAAATGATGTCAGGTCTCTGCAGACTAGAAAACAAGCCTGAAGGAAGAAATAGAATTTGTAATGGCCTCTTCTCACAGACAACAGGTTCAGTCAGGAAGCAAAACAAAATTGGTGCAAATACATTTTGGGGTAAATGTACCAGAGAAAGGATTTCTGTTTGCAAAGAGCCATTATTTCATAAAATAGCTATTTTAGAAATCTCATACAGGGATTCTAAATTCCAACGTAGAGACACGTGTTTTTGTGGCTTGTACATGTGTAAATCATTTTTTTTACTTTTGTGGTATTGTGGCATATTTCTATGCACTCTTGGTTGCGTGCCTTTGAGCTTTTTATCCTCCTTTTCTCTGGTTGTTAAAAACACTTCGTACCACAGCTCTAAAAGGTGCAATAAAAATACAGATTAACTTACTTATTATTCAGTGTCAAAGTGTGTGTGCTGGGATCCCATTTTTGTCCCTTTAAGCTTTTGCCAAACTGCGTAGGTGGGAAACTCAAACAAAAGGATTAGCTATTTGCTCAGGCTCACTGCTGTAGCAGTGCAGAAGGGGCAGGGAAGTAGGTGTGGAGCCCTGTAATGTATTGTACAGTATTGTATGTGTGGGTGGCAGCTGCTGTGTGGTGCAGCATAGAGATTGATCCATCAGTTTCAGATTGATCTAAGTGCAAAATAGCTCCCAGATTTCACATCTCTAAGAAAACCACAAATTAAGTCAAATAAACTTTGCAGAGCATTAAGGAAAACTATTTCAGAAATCTCATTTCCACCATTTGAATCACAAAGAGCCTGGCAGGGGCTCAACTCATGGTTGAACTCCACATGAACTACCTCGTGGGTCTCCGAGCTATAAACTGCAACTTCAGGCTGATGCAAGCACAGCTCAGTGATGCCTTGTCTATGCATGAAGTTTATGAAACCAACATGAGACCATTGTGGGGAGGCAGAGTATGAGGAGAGCAGTGGAGCAGCAGCGAGGCACGCTGTCAGGAAGTACTGTATATGGTAGTTTTCTTGACTGTGAGAACACTCCTTAACTTAACCTAAGCATTCCCTCCATTTTTACCTGCAGTAAATCTGAAACCTGAATGACAAGTGTACACAATAAAAGTTCATTCCATAGGAGGTTGGAATATGTAAGAACGTTCACACACAAATGAAAGCAGTCAAATTTTAAATGTTTGTGTGTGTGTGGAAACCTGTTCAGTGCTCTATCATCCCCACAAGGCCTCTTACTTGCAGGCTCACAGGTATTCACATGAAGGGTGTTACCTGGTGCCGACAGCCGTCTGCAGCAGTGTACATAGCCCCGACACAAAGAATATGGTGGAGATGAGCTGGCTTTTGGCGACGTTGTTGTCCTTAATGCACAGAGGCTCAGCCAGGATGAGTGGGATTGCAATGATGCCGCCGAAAGCGAGGATGTAATGCTGCGGAGGCAGAAGAACAAGAATAAATTCATATGGATTAAGAGAGGATCATGGCCTCCTGTTTTCTCCTGACCTTCACTAGTCTTTATGTTAAAGATGTGAATGTATTTACATGTTTTACCTCGAATGAATCATTGTGCAAATGAGACGTACCACAACTACACATTACAATGACTAATGGAAAAATGCAATGCTAAAATTCCTTCATTATGAAATTAGTTACTACATTCGAACTAAAAATGAAACGGTTTCTCTAATGATGTACAGAAAAGGATAAAGTTGTTTATGGATCCTGCACAGCATTGGCCAATATCGGACAATTGGCAAACATAGTGAACTGCAGCAAAATTATAAAAGGTCATGTAGCTGAAAGTGTTTTCATTAATTCAAACAAAAGTGATTATATTTGAGTGATGTGAAAATGCAAACCACTGGAACAGGCCATATATAAAACTGCTTTTTCATTTCAATTTACATTATAATATCAATCACTTCATAGCCTTCCTTGACAGTGAGATAAGAAAGGACAAACAAACCTTAGCTTAAGACAAATCCAAAATATTAGCCTGTTTCTGTCACTGCTATCACTTCTATGGTCCTGTTTAAAAAGTAATGACCATACAAAACATAGTTTGTACAATAACCTTTAATCATTACTGCAGCAGATACACATTTATATTTGATAGTTTAAAGTGCACTCTATCATAGATAGCCTCATGGCAATTTTGTTCATTTCATGATACCAGCAGATTTATTGCAGTATTTAGCTTTTATATCTGCACTTATTTCATTATATGTGGCCATTCTGCACACAGGGAATAATACGAACTAAAGAGAAACAGTGTTGTAGATCTCACAGCTCAACTGCAAGGCTTAACTGTCACACTCAACCCATGTGTGTGCATGTGTTTGTTGAGTGGATGGGGGTGGGTGGTGGAGATTGCCATTGATCCGAAAGAAGTTGGACAAAGGGCGTGGTGTAAGGGACTCATTTAAGACGACTGAAAATACCATCAGCCATTAAATCTAAACCTGCCATTACATGAATCACCTGTTACATTGAAACCTACACGAGTGTAAACGTCAAGCCCTGCTGTCAAGTTGCATTTTTCATTTCTGTATAGTTAAAATTATTTTATCTGTGTTTACCAAAAAACACACCACAGGGTTTACCTACACGGATAGTGTCAGCAATTTAAATAAAATAATAGATCTGCACAGCTCAATATATAAGCTGCGGTTTTGCTGAACTGCCAATAGATGTCGCCATAAACACAGACAGTTGATTGAGCTGCTGAGACAACGCCAACCAAACTCCACTTATTAAAAGTATGCTTAAAACAGCAGCAAGTACAAGTAGTAAAAGTACTGGTGTAAAAATGTAATTCAGTAAAAATGACTAATTTTAAATGTGCTCAAACAAGAGAATGGCGATTTTTCTATTTACAGACTGCTTACAATGTATCAGTTGTTCACGTTCTGTTGCTTTTAAAACCCATATGTACCCTGTGATGGATGTAATACAACATTTAGTGACTGCCTGTAAAGATGTGTGTGAACCTATTAAATGCACACTTTATACTGTAATGTGACACTGGTGTTGGGCTTACAATTTACATTTAGAACCAGTTTCAAGTTTTATTTGTCACATGAAGGTTAAAACAGTTTTAAGGGTACAAAGTGTTGGACGAGAAAGACATGGCAGCTCAGCAATGAAATAAGAGCAATTAGTAAATTTAAATAAAGTAATTGGTTGTAGTGTGCAGGGTGATGAATTCATATTTTATTTAAAAGAATCAATATTATTTTACCTCCATAATTACTGATAACAGTGGCTTGCATCCTTTTCAAACCAAATACCCCCAAAAACTGTTTTAATATTGTATTTTAAACTACAATTCAATCCAACATTTTCCATATCCCTCACGTTTGTAGATCATCTCAAGTTTCCTGATTGATATCATTTTGAGTTTGGCCAATCAACAAGTGGCCGACTTAACATGCAACATGAGATGGATTGACGTGACAGTTTGTCCCTTACACGCTGAGCCATAAAAATGAAGCCAGATGTTGATAGGCCCCACCAGATTTATGCGAGTTTTTTCAAACCTACAACTTCCATAAATCAGAGCTGAAGGTCAGTTTCATGACAGAGGAAACTGGGAGTATTCCTTCAGGAAGAGGAACCCTGTGTCAGGGTTTGATTTCAAACTGACAGAAGGCCCATGATTTGTGCAAACTGCTAAACTGATAAACCTTCTTGTGACTTGAATTTGGAAGTGACAGTCATGTAGGAAATGTGATTGCCTGGAAAAGCTTGGAGGGGAGGTAAATACTAAATAGTTTGAGTTTGTCACAAAACTAAAAAATAATGAAACGAAATCAACAAAAAATATAATTGTGCTTTTTTTCTTTGCTAATTTCCCCAATATCAGGCAAGTAATGAAGGCAGACATGAGTCAGAGAGGATTTTTAATGGTAGATGTAACCTATTGTACTCTCTCATATATTAAAAAAACAATAAATCAGCTCTGATTCACTCTCAGTGGTTACAATCACAGACCAGTTTCCTCTCCTCCTCAATGTAACCAACTCGTTTGACAATAACCTCAACAAGTGCTTCAATATGCTTTAAATTTTCATGAAATAACTTCTTTATATGCTCCCAAAACATATCTCAAACATGTGCAACACCAAATCTTGTGTGGCAATGAACTGAGCACTTGGCACAAATCACTGCAATAAATAATCCTTTTGTACTGAAGCAACAGGAAGGAAGAAAGACAAATTAATGGGAAAATAGTTTATACTTCTGTGAAAATGAGAGCCAATGAGACACGGATTGATGTGGTTGAAAATATAAAATATCCCAAACAGAACATCTTGAAGTCTCAAGATGTTCTGTTTGGGATATTTTATATTTTCATGCTTGTCAACAAATATCCCGAAAGACCAAAATCTGTAATGAATTGAACCTCTGAGCGAGTATTGGGACATAGGGACACGTACAAAACACAGCCGTTTGGTTATTTAATTTTAATGTATTTAAACATTAATTTATTATTTGGTTGTTAAAATAAAATGAAACTTTTCTTTAGAATAATTATAGTACAAAACAGTGGGATTCTCCTTCAACTCCACCATGAGTGTGTGTGTATCCTTAAAGTGTTGAGAAAGCTCTTTTGCATTATAACAGATATGTCACCTTTTCCCCCCCAAAAAAGATGGAAATGGGACATTTCTCTCTTACAACAGGAAACAGATGTAGTATTTAACCTGCTGTATAGTTTACAGAGATTGAAGAAGTGACTGACTGCTGCTGGAAACAGTAAATGAGGGTGTGAGACAGTGCCGCTGACGATTACAGGGTGGCCTGATGCTGAAGTAATAACTGATGAACCTTCTGCAAGAATCGAGATCTACAGTGAATCAAACCTATTATCCAGTGGTGGAAAGTAACCCTACTCAGTTACTGTACTTTAGTACAATTTTGAGATACATGTATTTCTATTTATGGTACTTCCACTCCACTACATCTCAGAGAGTTGTTACTTCCTTTCTACTACTTTACTTTCTACTCCACTATACTTCTCTGACAGCTTTAGTGACCCTACTTTTAAAGTGAAGATTTTACACAATGGATAATGTAAAATGTTTTTTGTGACTGCTTTCTGATGCCTGATGCCATTTCTCCCTCTTAACCTCTCACATGGTTCCATTAGTATTTACATATGAGAACTATGAGGATTTGGTGCATTTTTGCCTAAAACATTACCTGACCTGCTCAGTGATCCTTTACCTTCTAAATGAAACATGATGTTAGGGGGATTTTTTTTTTTTTACATATAATCACTCAAAATAACACAAATACCGCTGGGTGCCACAAAGCCCTCTTCCTGGAAGTCATGATATGTGGAAAACAAACGCAATTTGTCCTCATATAAAAAAAGTGAGGTGACCGACGAGGGTGCAGGGGGATCTGAGAAATGAAAAGCTGGAGAAAGGTAACCAACCTTGTGGGAAACAGGTTGTTGTAGTTTTAAAAGTAATAGGATCCAACTGGGAGAAAAAAATGCCAAATTCCTTGGGGGACAGTAAACCCCCTTCTCTTTGTTATTTTATTATACTT
Source organism: Hippoglossus hippoglossus (assembly GCF_009819705.1). Classification (NCBI taxonomy): domain Eukaryota; kingdom Metazoa; phylum Chordata; class Actinopteri; order Pleuronectiformes; family Pleuronectidae; genus Hippoglossus; species Hippoglossus hippoglossus. The sequence continues at coordinate 25,302,855 of NC_047156.1, read as the reverse complement.
TTTATAAGGAGCACTTTTTGTTTTTTGGAGGGGTCATTCGGGGTTCAGCATCTTGCCCAAGGACACTTCAGCATGCAGATGGGGAAGACTGGTATTGAACTGTCGACTGGTTGAAGGACGACCGCTCTACCGCTCAGCCACAGCAGAAGTGTATATTACAGTAATATTTCCTTTATCTGTTGTTCAACCTGGGGCCTCTCAATGCACAAATAAAGGAAAGTATCACGATCTTAACAATATCTAAATTCTTGTATTGTGACCAACTCTATTTTATAAATTTTTCAGGGCATCCTCGTAACCAATTTTACTGCATGACTGCATGGCTGCTCTGCTCTGAAATCAAACTCATGACCTTCTGGTCTTCTGATTTTCTTATGCAAGCACAAGCATAAGCGACTTTTTTTATCAAGCCTTTTTTCCCCTGTATAACCTGTTGTCATGGTCACAGTACCAGCACTAGCTCACACACTAATAAACACATGCTTTCTGTGATTTTTGAATGGAAAACAATTACTGTCAAGGTACAAACCAGGAGGATGGTGATATTCTTCTCAAAGCAAAATCTTTTATACTTTCTTACAAAAGCAGATGTTTGTTCCTGGGCTGATAAAGTAGGGTTTGATTATGAAATGCCACTGGAATGACTCAGGGTCTTGTGTTTTTACAGTGATTAGGAAATAGGCAACTCACTTGACAGTCAAATACTATTGCTTAAAAAATATATATAATAGTGGTTGCAATATTTGAGCCTTTACCGTAATGTAGCAGCCTTTCATTCTTTACTTCTAATGAATAGATACTTCTTCACTTTTGTGTTACTGTACATTAAAGGGATAGTTCACCGAAAAATTAAAACTCAATCATTATCTACTCACCACTATGCCGATGGGGTTAGTGAAGTGTTTGAGTCCACAAAACACTTTTAGAGTTTTAGGGGTAAACAGCGTTGCAGCCAAATCCAAAACAATTGAATTAAATGAAACCCCTTATTCAGAAGAAATAAAACAACAGAAAAAACACAACATGCCTCCATACTGCCCCTGTGGTGTCATCCAAGTGTCCATAAGCCCCAACATTCAAATTTGACTCGAAACAGTGTCACTTGCACCTTGTTTTTAGTCTAAATGTCCTCTGATATCCTCCTCCACGCACACACTGCACACAAGCTCTCACCCAAGGGCATGTGCGGGGTGTACGGTAGCATCGCTGCTTCAGGTAGCAGACATTTAGGCCAAAAAACGTGGTGTAAAAGATGCTGTTTCAAGTCAAATTTGAATGTCTGAGCTTACGGACACTTGGATGACAGCACAGGAACAGTATGGAGGCATGTTGTGTTTTTTTTACTGTGTTTTTGTTACATTCCAAGAATTTGTCACCATTTACTTCAATTTTATTGGATTACTGGTGACAAATTCTTGGAATGTAACAAAACACAGCACAGGAACAGTATGGAGGCATGTTGTGTTTTTTTACTGTGTTTTTGTTACATTCCAAGAATTTGTCACCATTTACTTCAATTTTATTGGATTACTGTTTACCCCTGAGACTCCATGAAGTGTTTTGTGGACTCAAACACTTCACCCACCAAAGTGGTGGTGAGTAGATAATGAGGGAATTTTCATTTTTTGGTGAACTATCCCTTTAAGTATATTTAATATACTATTACATTAGCAGTTAAGCCTAATAGGCATTTTTCATCGCTCTAGAGGCATAAATTGTAGGTGTATATGTTTTCTGCACTACTACATAGATTATGGAGGACAACAACAGTACAATGAATGCACTGACACTGGACCAAACAAGCCGTGAGATCACTTTACCTGGAAGCCAAGCAGAATGCAGAGGTACCATGGTGGCCTGTCATTGAGGGAGTAAACCAAATCGTCACCTTTGTCCACAGTCTCCTCCAGGGCCTCCGTGTGTGGCTCCTCAACGTCCACTGTCAGCTGTGGCTGTTCATCACTGTCTTTGCCCTTGGAAAGAAGCACAGCAAAGACAAACAAGTCATCAGTTCACCAGTGTTATCTATCAAAGAAACATCAAATAAGAAAAAACTATATTTTCTGCTATATTTCCCCCCCCTTGACACCCCCTCGGTGGAAATATAGTCGGGTCAACTTTTGTCAATTTGTCAATTTGTCAACACATTTTAACATTTGAAACAGTCACTCAGTGTTTCTAAGAGCATACCAACGACTCTCCTAGAGGTTTTTTTCTTGCCTTTGAAAGTGAGGGTAGTTCAGGGAAAGCCCTCTGTCTTCAGTGTTTTCTAAAGCTGTGGTTTAGTTTAGTTCAGATGAGAGACATACATAGAGTGTGTGCAATGGAGTTAATGTGAGTTATAGTGTGGGATATGAGGGTTAAGTGTAGGTCAGGTGGGGTGAACGACATACCTTCTCCCAAATCCAGTCAAGATGCTGCTGATAAAGTTGTTCAAAGCAGAAATGCTCCTGCCATACAACATTTATAACACTTTACTGCCAATGTCATGTTTTTGAGGAGAAACTGTCACTTGATTTGCACAATGACATTATCCCTCTCTTCCGCCACTTACATGTGTTTGCTAAGGTTGGAGCCAAAGCTGTGTATAAAATGTATATGGAGATGGATTGGACAACATTTAATATGCAATAGATTCTATTAGCTTACTTCATTTGTAGCCATAGACACACATAGATGAAAGTAGATATGTCTGCATTGCTGTCATTAGGCTACATGCACAGTTTGGAATGTGTGTGTGCAGGTGTAGGGTTAACCCTAACCCTAACCCCCCTAACCCTCTGTGCACAAACATGCTTAAGTATAAAAAATCTTGAAAAGACACAGCTTCCAAACATGCTAATTTAAAGCTACATTTTATTGACCAACATCCCTGGTAAAAATTAGCTAAATCTGCTTTCAAAATTCATCTGGAGGAGCCTGGTATGCTGGCAAATTGGCCACGGAAAAAAATTTGATGACTTGATGGTAGCAAAGTCTGAAAAAACAAATATTTATAATTATAGGGCCTGGAACACTTGTTTAGTCTACAGTATGTTTGACACAATATGCCAGTGATTCATAAATGTGATACATTGATAAAACCACGTTTTACAACTATTTTTTTTATTTAACAGAGAAATTGTAGTATATTAAGCATGTACCGGCTGTGTTCAGGGCAGGGACATTTGTTTGTACATAATCAAACTGATCTGACACTTATGAAGCTGTCTATATGTGTCACCATAGCTGTCGTGCTGCTGGAGCATAATCAAATTGAAATTCGTAAACGCTTTTTTTTAATGCTGGAAAATCTAATGATTACGGAATTTATCATGCAAGTAAGCCAATCAAACTATTGGAGAGGTTAAAGTTTTCATATTGATAATTGTTTGATTGATTGATTGATTGATTGATTGATTCACAACCTCAAAGTTACCGGTAGCTCCCACCAGCCACTGAGTGGCACAGTGCTTTTAATAATTTTTACACACCTAACATTAAAAAGTAAAGATGAAAGTGCAGAAAAACATCCTTTCTATATTTGTGATGCATTTGCAAATAAATTATAAAAAGTCTGTTAAACATGGACAGTTTGTGATGCATCCACAATGTCTGTTGTAATTAAAGCTAGCTTAGCAATGTTTTCATAGCTTCACCTCTGCCTACCCCACAGCTTCCGATGCAGCTTCAATTGCTCGATAAGTAGTAAATGAATCAAAGTAAAGTAAAATCATTCAAAACACAAACTACACATGTTTATTCATTTATATTACCATATTAACTACAACCCACGACATCCAATGTATTGTCCAATATTACTGAGCTAGATGTTTGGCTCACTGTCATATTCTCAACATGAACATAAAACCATTCATGGAGACAGTTTAGCATTTGATAGTGGGCTGAGTTATAGCTGAACAACGAATGCATACTTTTCACCATAAGAACTGTGTTCATGTGAACTTGGAATCAAGCCACAACTCAACAGTGTACTTAACACAAATCATAGGTACGCTCAGGCACACCTCTGTGTGTCGTCTTTGTGATCGACAGGCAGCTGTCCAGCATTTTATGCAAGTATCCTTTGGGAAATAGTGATATCTGGCGATGGCGGATGGAAAGGATGACTTGAACTAGTGACTCTTAAGAACAGGTAATCCTTGAGGGTCACCTGATACAGTATGTGAGATCAGAGGCTGTCTTCAAATGCTAAGAGATCACTCCCTTTTAAAACAGGCCACATTGGACAGATCAGTATCCTGTGGGTTTGTATAGACTCTTTTGATGTGCCTGTTTGAAGCATATGCCTGGTTTGGTTGTTTCATGTGTAAACAGTGTAATATTTATATGTAATATGTCTGCAGTGTAGCGTTTCACTACAAAATACATGCCCATAAATGTATTTGTGAGGTAGTCACAAAGTTGGAAAAGTAAAATATGCTTCAAACTCTGAATTGCTCACATTCTGTTCATTAGATGAATGTTACACTGTGAATAATAATGGCATTCACAGAGTTCTGATACTTAAAGTAGGCTGGATTGACTCCACAGATCACTCTGATGTTTAGTTGCCGAAAAGGATGCAGACCCCATTTTTCTTCTAGCCCTTTTATTTTCCAAAGCATTGTGTAAGAGGGAAAAAGACGAATATAAAACTTTGAGAATTTACGGTTCCTTATTGAAAATTTAGTTTTCATTCTCTTCCTCCACTGACAGCACCAGAAAAGGAAGTCTTCACCTGCTGTGTTCCCACAGCATTAGATGGGTGAAAAGGATATAAATAACAAAAACATAAATCTCTCGCTGCACAGAGCGAGGGAGTGAGCTAGCGTGCCAAAAGGTTTTAGTTCTCTAATGGTTGTTTAAAAGAGTTCCCAGACATAAGCAGCTATTGATGATTGGACATAAATATAGTAGACTAAACTGGCGTGTCTCCACTCAATGGTTTGTTAGGTAGACCTGTTCAGCAAGCTAACCCCCATACTGACAATGCGAGCAGGCTTTTCTGTAGTCAGCTCACGCTTCAGCTTAGTAGTTCATTTACTCAGCTACTGTTCAAGTAACCTGAATATTCAACTGTTTTTAAATTTCCCAGTGAAAACTGCAGACTTTAAAGTAACCTTCATGTAATCTATTGATTGGCTGTTCTCCAGCGGCTAACTACTATGTTGACATTGCAAACAGGCTGATATGTAGTTGGCTCTTGATAAATCTATATATTTAATTATATATAGGGGGGGTGTCTGTTTGGTTAAACATGAGTGCAAACAAGCAGTAAGTCAGATGTCCTCATAAAACATAATGAGAATAAATTAGGATAATTGTCTTCAGAGTGATGAAGTTAGACCTACATTATAATCATTACGTAACATCTAGTGGGACAAAATGACATCATGCCACCATTTCTATTTTGACTTTTGATTTTGTACTGTAAAATCCCCTGAGGTTCAACTTTCTTTTTCTATTGTGGTCTGAAACAAATAACCATAACTGTAACGCCACCCTCCAAGTGAACCCTGGATGAAATGCCTTGAAGACATAGGTTCAATTTTTGTCTTGTGCACTGTACATCTCAGCCTTTTAACCCCTGGGCCCAATTTATGGTTTATTATGCTTACATGTTACTAGAAAAACTGCAAAAGTTTGCCCATGGCAAATTTCTTCAAAAGAGCTATTAAACACAGCAAGTTCACTGAACCCCTAAGGTCTAAGTTTAATTTACCCTTTCAAACTATGACAAACAGCATGTTGCTTCTAAAAATCACTGTAATAACTGACACATTTGTATGTTTGGTATTACATTACATCTATTATATTTTGATAAAATAATATACTGAAATCCAAAATCAATTAACACATACAGATTGGTGTGGCATCATTAAACCTGACACTAAAAAGGATTGTTGTGGCAAGGAGGGAACTGGGCCCAGAGGCAAAGCTTTTCATTTACCAGTCGATCAAGGTTCCAAAGAGACTTCAAATATGAGTGACCAATGGATGGAGTTCAGACACCAGAACAGGACATCGAGTAGAGCTGCTGCTCCTTTGGGTCAAAAGGGGTCAGTTCAGGTGGTTCAGGCATCTGATAAGGATGTCTCCTGGACACATTACTTGGGATGTTTTCCAGGCATGTCAACAGTAAAAACTGAAAATGCCTTAATACTGCTCCTGTGGTGTCATACAAGAGTCCTTAGGCCCCGACATTCAGATTCAACTCGAAACGGCATCTTTAATACCGTGTTTTTAGCCTAAATGTCCTCTGATATCCTCCTCTGGAGCCGCGTTTAAGTTCTCACGCACACACAAGCTCTCGCGCAAGGGTCTAGCGTTAGCATCACTAGTTCTGGTAGCATATAGATCCGGTAGCATCGCTTCTTACAGCAGAGGACCTTTAGGCTACAAACTTGGTGTAAATGACGCTGTTTCGAGTCGAATTTGAATGTCTGGGCTTACGGACACTTGGATGACACCACAGGAGCAGTATGAAGTCATGTTATGTTTATTTATTTTATTATTTGTATTTATTTTAATTTTTTACGTTTGGAGATGGAGACAAACTATCCCTATAAATCTGGTGATGCGTTGTTTGAGGGAATAATGGTGTTGAACACTGAGCTGTAATCAACAAAGAGCTTTCTCACATATGTGAGAAAGCTCAGGTGGGTGTCCAGGTGGGTGAGCGCTGTGTGGGTTACCAAGGCGATGGCTTTGTCCATGGACCTGTTCGGTCTGTAGGTTGTCACTTTAAGATATTGAGTGATGGCTGTGATCTTTCTAGAAGCGTGTAAGAAGAACAATCACCCTTTTTTTGCCAAGTATGTTTTTAAACACACAGGAATTTGACCTCCCCTTTACCCATTTGTGAACAGTGAACATACACAAACTACACTCTTTCACACGGCCTTTTCAAGGCGGGATTGTTGCACTTTTATTCTGCCTCTGTTATCTATATAAAAAAAAGGCATAAACACATAATAAGGGGGCATTGTTGTTCTGTCTTTAGCAGAGGCTGGATCCACATACTTGCCGAGTGCAGAGCTGGGTGGGCTGGGCGGATGCTGATGATCTGTTACACATCACGCCTCTGATTCTGGAATGCCTGCTGTCTATCTTAAATTACACACTGGGGTCGGCATTATATTGAGTTGGTTGGTTCAGTCCAAGCGAGCAAAGACATACGATTGAAGGGTGTCCATAACGATATGACATCAGGATCTCTGTATGAAGGAGACTACTAGGAGCAGTGAACTCAGACATACACCATGGACTTTAGAGGATGGGGGTGTTCAAACACCCTTCCACCCTCAGTCCAGGAAATAGAGCCAATAGCCTTTTAGTATGAATTAGTATTTAAACTCTAGGCCACAGTTGCCCCAGTGCTTTATCATTGAGTTTTAAATATAACTTTACTAATCAAATCTGAACCAAATGGGGAACTGCATCATATCGTGTCTTGACTATTGCATCATCCTTCTCACAGGATGCCTGACAGCTTACACACTGGAGACAGCACACAAGATAAGATCCAAACTGCAGTGAATCTAAGGATATATCACATCAAAGTCCCATGACAAGAGAAAAAGCCACATGCTGAGTCCTTCACTCTGAAACCTGCTGTGTCTCAAAGGGTGAGTCTGGCATTCAGTCAGCTCTTCAAAGAAAACACCTTGTTGTGCGCATCCCACCATTGCATCTGTCTCACACAAGATTCACGTGACAGAGACAGACTGTGCTAATCTGCACCACATTTCCTCTCTGTCTTTGATTTATGCTTATGTTGCTACATTCTCAACTGGTAGTTTGCAAAGACATTTGCTATGGGATCACATGACCATATGCTTCCATCTAGTGGTCATCCACCTGTACTCCACTGACCACAGGGGAGGAGTCAGTGTACAGGGAGAGGACCACCCATTTCCCTCATGCTATTATATGGGTTAAATCATATCAAATCAAATAACTTGTCTTTCAGGGGCAATTGTTGACTGTGTTGTGTATTAATTAGCTTAAATAACAGTTTGTACGAAGCCACATCGTTGTTAATTATTTCAAAGAGACCATTTGATTGCTGTGAACAACAGTGCCACACACAAAGTTCCATTCACCTCCATTTTTATTTTTGGTGGCAGCGGAAATCGGAGAGATTGATATCTCTATAACCTGGGCATACGAGCTACTGACCACGTAACTACATTTTCCCCGGTCTGATTACAGCTGGGGGCATTTGATGCATATCCCCCCCCCCTCTCTCTCTCTCCTGTCAATGTCGGTTCAGGCAGAAGTCTTACCACTGCATTTTAGCAACAAAACATGAATTTTTTATAATTTTTCTCTATCAGTCAGTTTCCTTATCAGCAAAGACAGACAGCTGGTTTCATTTTATGGACTAAATTTCATGAATTGGAAAGTGCTAGAACCAGATGGCGCTAAAAGTGTGGTTAATCATCAATGAATGTAGCCAGTGCGATTATTTAGTGCACAGTGTCATGTGCTAAGATGTGTGCCTTCCATGTCACAGCTGTTATGATACAGTTGAATAAGTTGGGCGTGGGAAGCCCCATTAGCTTGCTGAAAGCTTTGCTGATCTTCAAGAGGCTCTTGTGGTTAGTGGCCGCAAAGCAAACTGAAGAAAACTAAAGAACTGGTCCAATGATGCTACAGGGCAGCAGGATGACAAGTGTTTTAGCTTTTCTGTTGACAGCGTCTGTAAACCTATATGCTGCCTTGACTCTAACTGCTGTTATTGTCGGGTTTAATACCAAGACTCAAAAATAACTTCAAGCATTAACGATCTCTCACTATGTGGAGTAGATTCAGCAGAAAAGGTGAAACTCAACAACCCCTGTTTTAAGATTTTAATCAAAGGGCTAAATAAGTTGACTTCCATGGGTCAACTATCTTATTTTTTATTTTTAATATTTACACATGTACAGAAGCTGATAGTGTTTTTTCTCAAGTCAGGGCATGGAACGTTTATTCGGAATTCCTTCTCAAACAATGAAGTTCACACCCGAACACTCATCGCTCCACTTGTCACCAGTGCTGTGTCTAACCCGCAACTGAGGTCAAAGTTTCTCATGTAGTACAAGATGTAGCGTCAAATACAACAAAATTAACTTTGACCATTAATGACCATTTAACTTTCTGTTTACCATTGTTGTCGCTATGTCCTCTGTGCAACTCTAACATTGATATCAAATCGAAATCTCCACACATACCTAACCTCTTGTTGAGGCCACTAATAAGTCACATTAAAAAACACCACCAGTGAGGAGCTCAAGGGTCAGAGTTACTGTACCATGACGATGTTCTTGTTACCGGAGGTATTTACCCTTCATTTACACGAAGCTGGCCTTTTGTTTTAGCCTTTGTCCTATGCTAATACCTGAAACACTGGGAGACCTGGCACTACCTGACCTCCTCTTGATTCAAAGCTGGATAGACAAACAAAAGCTCTCTTGTCTAAGCTGCAAGAAAAATGCACAAGACACATTTGCTTTCCAAGACGATGGCTTTGCTTCAAATATGACAATTGTGGCTAATGTACAAACTGGATCAGTTGTCCAACATACAAAAGGTCCTGTGTCCATTTCAAAACCAACTCTTGGAATCTGCACAAATGCTGAGCAGCCTGACGAACAGGGAGGTACACTGTAGGCTATGACTATGTCTATATCATGAGAAAATAAGCAATTGAAAAAAACTCAAGTTACAAAATTATTGAATAATCTTTCAAAAAATATACTAAACACTTAATGAATTCATTTAGTCACACTCATAAAACCATGATAATCTGTTACCATTTGATTCTGGTCTGAATCAGTTACCCGTTATTACAAGCCTGAAGAAGTGACTGCCTGTATTTCTCACTTGCATCAAGTCTTAACAAGCCATTTAATATGGAACTCAGCATTTCAGATTAAATCCGGCAGGGGATGACAATATCTGCATGTGATGACACATCATTTGTGTGTAGCTCAATGTGACTTCTACAAATAAGTCACACATCACTTGACTCCGATATACATCAGTTACAATAGAGAAAAAAAACACTAATGAACTTTAATGTTCTGCACAACTGGGTTTAATTGGGTTGACTTCGTGACAATATGTGAAAACAGAAGGAGAAACTACAAGAGGAACATTTAGCCTTTGAGACGCTTTATGGACACTGTACTGACGTGCGACTGTTTACCTGATCAAAGCCTTAACATTTATTGTGAAACCTTGTTTTAGTCTCTCTCTTGTTGGATTGTCAGATAGTGTACAATATGGGAAAATAATAATTAATGAAGTGCAAGTGTTGGCAGCCTGACGTGTTCACACATCTGCGAGTGTTTTGTGTTCCCACTTTCCCAAATTCTTGTGTTATTTGGGATGAGGAGAAAAGAAGGGGAAACATCAACGTTGGAGTCAGCTGTGTACACTTGCACACCCCATGATGCCAGACCTTCTGAGCATTCTCACCCCCACACACACGTACAAATACACCACATGCCCCCTCTTTATTCACTTTCTGTGTCTTGCCTGACTTTATATCAAAGAGCACTTCTAGTTGAAGATGTTTGATACAGTGTGACCACACTCGAGATCTTTTGCCACACACCATTAAACTGTACTACCGCTTCCACTCAAACAGCCTGTCTTTTGTGGAACCCATGCACACTTTGGGCATTTTACATTCCACAGTGGCTTACTTTTAGCTCTTACTGCTGTAAGTAAATAGCCCTGTACTTCACTTTATCTTGCTCCGTCAGAAAAACTCAAAGAACAAAATCATTTCAAAAGGCTTGCATGTGACCATCCTCACTTACGGTACAACCTCACACAGCAGCTTGTTTGAAACTTTGATTTTATTGGTGTCACAAAGTCCGACTGAAGAACTGAGATGACACTTGACTTACCGTAAATGCAGGATTGACTGACCCCTGGTCCTTGAGCCCGAGCTCTATTTTCTCCTCTGTCGTGAGTTGCATTCTGGATCAGAATGCAAGGTGTTGTGCAGTTGCTTCTGAGGACCTAAGTGAAGTCTGCTCAAACACACAGACACGCGGTGGGGGTCTAACCCGCAGACTGAGAACAGACCTAGGAGGACAAGTGACCGCCTCGTATCACCAGGGAAACAGAGTATCGCAGTCAAAAAGAGAGCGGCTGTGTTATTTTGTAATCTCCTCCGTGGCTCTAAGATGTTTCTGTTCTGACGCTAAGTGAATGTAGGCTTTTGTTACACTGACTTACAGTCATGTGCCTGCTGGTGTGTGACGAGTGGATCCTAAGAGAGTAGACAAGCACGTTTGTCACATGAATTACTTTGTCATACACATTAGGATGATCTCCTCTTATCATATCTTACCTAGTATTTTTTGGGATGAATATCATGGTGGAGTGTTTCGGTGCATGGATCTTTGTTGTCTAATTTGATTCATGGCTGTTTCTCCACCTTTTTACCTGCGCTATGATGGACCCCATGTTATCACGTGTCACATAATGATGCCTGACCATTGTAGAGGATGACACTGTCATTAATATCACGTTATGTCTCGAACAGAATATTGTGTTACACTCACATGAACTCACATTAATCATTTCTCACTCTGGGACTAATGCCTGCAGTGATGCTCTATTACAACTCAATTTAAAACTTATCACAAAATTTTAGCAACTTGCCTTCACAAAGGATCTTTTTATTATATCTTTCCTTACCACCAGTAGTAAAGGTTGTTTCATCACGAGTTGAATCTTTCCAAAGTGCTCCGTCAAATCTTTGCAATGCATTTGTATCTCTGAATTAGTCAGCATAGTTATCAATATAATGTATCACTATATAAAGTATGTTTTATTATTTTTGATGGTCCACAGACAGTAATACTTTAATTCACCATCTCGTAAAAAGTAGTTTTGTCAGTTTTAATGATATCCTCAATGTTACTTATCATACATACACTGACGTCTCCCACATTTAACAATACGTTTATATTATATCAGCTTGGATTATTTTAACTTTTTGGTCTTACATTCAGACAAATGTTCATCCATCCGGAGACAGGTCGGGCCAATCACAACCAAAAATGAAATAGGTTTGATATGATGACTGACAGAGGAGAACCTGGACAACCTGGATGGCTGCTGCTGATGTGGAGAGCTCGACTATCCAACACTGGGTTTTGAGGTACACATTTTTGGTAATTGTGATCCCCTCTAAGGGTTAGGTTAAAAATGCTATGGTTGACCTATTCACAATAAAAAACCTGAAGAAATCTACCAAGATTTATGATGATCAGATCCCCACTCTAACCCCAATCAACTATGCAATTTAAATTCAAATTGGATTAAAACCTGTTTGAGTTATTGCTATGAACTGCCTGTTACTGTGTAGCACCCGTGCAGCACCCATGTGAGAACAATCCAGATAGACAGTTAACATGTGAAGGCGTCTGCAAAAGAGTTTGCAGACGCCTTCACAAATGCAAATGGTTATGTGCATGATAATCAATTTTATCTGGTCTTTAATGTCAAATGTTCTTTGGTCTGTACAGTCTTCAAAATTTGAGACCTCATCTGACCCAAAAGTACTAATATTCACTTCTCCTTTTTCCATGCATGCCCAGAAATTTGAGACGCTCTGGATATGAAATAAACTGGAATACCACACTCAATATCACTGTCTCACATGCTGGATGGGAAACAATTTTCTTGCTTAGGGGATGAGAAATCAATTCCCTCCTATGTCATGGCATCTTTGGGAGACTTGACATGAGAGGGCAGTTACTGAGAAATGGTTCTTCTGGGCCAGGAGCCGCTGTAGCGATATGCTACATGTGAGGGATTTGCAGAGACACAAGTTGACACAGGTTCGATTGCAATAAAAATTGAACCACAAGTCAACTAGTTTAACCAAGTAGTAGCAAAACCTAGTGCTGGAAAGAAATTGATGAAAGTTATGTGCTGATATTGACATATGACAACTCTTTACCATGCAAGAAAAATTCGGAGCTTTAATTTCCTTACCACAAAGAAATGGAGGTTGCTATTTACTGTAAATTTAATATCTATATAATATAATTTTTTACTGATTGATATATTTAATATTATTTCACTCTGACATGATCTTGATTGAAACACTCACCAACAAACCTGACTGTCAAATCTGCTTTGACGACATTTTTCAGCTGACTCTTATGTTTTATTAGCAATTTTAATTTACAAATATATTTATTCATCTATAAATAATAGACTACATTAAAAAGTAACCTTTTTTTGATGACATGTTCTTCTGTAGTGTCAGCTTTACTTGATTGGCACATCCAGCCCATCAGAATTGAGAATTTATTTATTTATTTTGTATTGGAAACTTTAATTTAAAATTTATCTCACTTTATACCATAGTTTTGTGTTATATGTGTTTAACGTTGTGCTAGCTCTGATAAAGGTCTCATATTTTTCAACAGTTTTAATGCAGTAACTAAAAGATATAAATTGTATTGCAATCTATTTTAGAAACAATCTTTTTTAGGGAAAGAAGGGGTCAGCCAAATCCATGCTTTGCATGTAGTTTTACAGTAAAATAAGAATTTACTGTAGAAGAAATAGAAAATCAATAAGTTCTCATCAATGAAGATTTTGAAAAGTGTGAAAATATTTTAGGTTCGACGCTGTAGCTGGTCCAAGACATCCGTTGAGCCGTGATCTCTCAGTGTGACCCACGACACTTCCCCCCTCACACAGCCAATAGAACGAGGTCATATTTTCCCCAGACCATCCTAGACTGTGGTCTGAGTGATCCATACTGAAATACATTCTCAAGCATCTCAGGCGTTCACACTTGTACTTGTAATCAGGTGACCATACTGTATATGGACAAGAACATCAGGCCTGAAGAGGGCCTTGGCGAACATGAAAGGCCGTCAGTGTTTTGCCCAGGACAACCTTTTTTTTTTCTTTTCTCATGTCTCACTTTTCTCATGTACCTTCATCATCACCACAAAGAGGCCCCAAGGTCATGGTATTTCATGTATTTCCCAAGGTCGGAAGACAGTCATGTCATTTTAAATTACACCACAGAAACATCAACAACCACAGGTCCCACAAGTTTAAAAATTCTTAAATCCTTGATGAGTTTTACTTTTTTCCATTAACACAGGTCATTCTGTCGCTTGACGACTGGTTCCTGTTCCTATCTCAGTGCAGCTGGCAGAGTTTTTCACAAGGCTGCTGTTGAAATAGTGTGCAGCAGGTGTTAAAAAACATTTGACATGGTGCTATTTGCACTGAAAATACTCTTTGTACCTTAAGCCTCTTACAGTTCACAACAGTGTTGATTAAGCTATACTTCATTTGCAGAAGACAGTGACCAAAAGATAGCACAAAACAAAAACGTGTACTCCATATTGAAACAAATAGTGGTAACAAATATGTGTGCACATGTTTTTCCGTGAAACCCAACAGTGTAATGTGTTACCAATCGTCTCTAACAATCACGCAGATCCGCTAGACAGTGTCTAACAAAACATGTGAGTAACTAACCATGGACCCTCATGATGCTCAGAACGAAAGAAGACGTATGGGCAAGCAAGTGATCAAGATGAGCGTAACTGTCGCCTCATGAGACAGCTGCACTCTACCTATAGACTTTGACACTGCTCAAAGAGATAAAAACCTTGTCTCAGTTTTTAGAAAGATAATCATTCGCCAAAATGATAAACTGAGCAGGTTTATCGTTTAATTTCTAACTGTTTTAGTTTGACCTTGGTTTAACCAAAACAACAACCACATAGTTGCACATTTTTCAGTGTCATCGTCTATTAATATAGCCAGCGTGTGTAATTCTTACAGGGGCCATTATCGCTCATGCATTAATACATTTGTCGTCTAAACTAGACCGGAGGATAATTTAACCCAATCCAATTTATGGTAAACCACAAAGTACAACAGTGTGATGGGCCAAAAATCACAAACAAGACGGATGTTACATTTTTTGTTTTTGTCTTGACCAGATATAATCACCCAATCTCCATGTTCAACCTCCTAAATGTCTGGATGTTAAGTTATCAGAATAAAGAGCTGAGCAAAAGTTAGTGGGAGCTCAGCTCAGAGCTCCTCCAAGACGATTGTTTACGTGACTCTACTTTATCCTTTGTTTTAACTGGTTTCACTTGCCTTAGTGAAAAGGATTAACTGGGATAAATTGACTGACAATGACGGCATCTGTGGTGAAAACAACTCCCATGATCCCATAAGCCACATCATGATCCGCCCAAAGTGCATCCTTTGTTGTGTCTTTTTGGTTTTGGTACATAGCAGGATGTCCGTGAGGTGTGCCGATTCAAGGAATGTGGTAAGATTTACTGCATTCCTGAAGAGCTGACACTGTGGAAAAGCTGATGCAATAATGTATGTCATTCACCTCGTTCACATAGCTGTCTAAGTTGACAACCTGTCCAGGGTTTGCTCCACAACATGCAAGCCTCAAAGAAGTGGAAGAGATAATGAAAGGATGGGTGTTTCACGATTTGTGATTGAACTTTAGACTGTAAAAGTCTTGTGTTGACTGCTGTGGCACCAATATCAGTCATTTAGAATTCAGCCTTTGAAACTTTCCCAACAATTGAAATCTAATCTGACCCATACACATTTACATTCCCTTCTCCTTTCACCGTGCATAGAATGTGAGATGCTTTGGATATAAAACAAAGATGAATACTATGTTCAATATCACTGTCCTGCATAAAAAACGGGAACCCATTTTCTTGCTTAGGGAATGAGAAATCAATTCAGTCCTATGTCATGGCATCTTTGGAAGACTTGTCATTAGAGAAAAGTCACTGTGGTTCTTCTGGGCCAGAAGCAGCTGACGGCTGATGGTTTTCTGAGCTTGGTATTTGGAAAATGAAAATTCTATGTCACACAACATAAGCTCACATGCTAGACACGTGGGAGGGTCGGAAAATGATGTGAAATGCACTTGTTAACCCTTGCTCCTGATAGAAATGAATGGGAGTTGTAACAGCAAAATGTCCAAGATGTAAATATCACCTATCCACTTTATCATGCAAGAAGACAAATTCAGGATGTGTGAATTCATTTCCCAAGAGAAACAGAGCTTGATATTCACATGTAATATTTCTTTACCACTAAGTCAGTCTGATATCACCTTCTTATTAGCATTTTTTCTGCTGTGATGTAATTTTTCATCTGACTCTGCATGTTTTCCTACCTAGCAAACAGCATTTATCAAGCAATATGTGTTTAAGCAGGTTTACATAAAATGCCAGTCAGAAATGTAATATATGCAATATATACCCAACACCTGACAGCCAATCAGAACTGAGAATTTGTATTGGGATTTATGAATGTTCTGATGAACAAACAATGATGAGTAGTTTCTATCTGAGGCAACATGTTATATAGCCTACACACTGTTGAAACTGGTCATCTCAGCATTCAGACCATAGTGGACTGGACTCAAAATTCAACGTACAGACTCAGACTGTTGAAGTTGTATGGTTCTTTGTTGTAAAAGTTGCACTTGATCTTAGGCAGGGAACACAGGGGTGCAGAGCTGGAGTCTGACAGGCAGATGCTGAAGCAAACAACGATTTCCAAACCAGGCAGTTTGATTGGTTTAGTTATTTCACTTTGTATTTAGTTGCAGTTGGTGTCCATCTTGTTTACCCATGTTTGTTATTTAGTCTGGCCAAACCTCTTTGTATGTGGCCTCATGTCTTGGTCCCAAACATTAGGGTCACTGTAGTTGGGGTGTGAATGGGTGTTGAGCTGTCTGGGGTGAGAAAAGGCTTTGTAGGTGGCTGGAAGCTGGTGTCTTAAACCACCGCCCCTGTTAAGTGATGTTTTTTTAATGTAGCTGCACAAACACACACACACACACACACACACACACACACACACACACACACACACACACACACACACACACACACAGGCTGGATTCGCACTTCATTAGAATGATACAGTCACAAAACAGTTTGAAGAGAATGATAGACAGCAGGCGGAAATGGTTTGTTCACTTGTTAGTTCTTTTATCAAACAGTATACATACTACATACTTGATTTTAAAGATAGTCCTACTGTATCTATGGGACTTTTGGTTAACCATACAGGCTACTGTTGAAACAGCTGAGACACTTAGTGAACTGCCTTAAAATGACATAACATAGAGTTAGTCTTGTACAAAGTTATCTGTTGCCATTACTGAAATGGCCTGCTTAAGACTTGCTGATGTGTAATGTTGCAGTCTGACCAAAATGTAGTTGCAGCCCCTAACCCTAACCCTGCCACTGCCTCAAGGATGAGCTCCTCTCGTCCACTGCCAGTTTTTTCTAATATATATATTTGTAATATTTAATTTTCGCCTCGCTTTATACCACAACCTAACCCTTGTGGACACTTTCTTTCAAATATTTTACTCTCAAAACCAATTGCAAATGAAACATCAAAAAACGAGTGGAAAGTGGAAAAATGACATTAACACTACCGGCCCGAACAGCAGCATCTGATGTCAACAATGTATGAGTACGAACAAAGACATTTGTTCAGGCCTCACAGACATTTAGATTCCAAGAAGAGATAAATGAAACCGTATCTCCTGTCCCAATAAGGATTTATGACACTTAATAGATCATGAAGTGGAACAATCAGCACCTTTAGTTTAAAAGTGGTGGGAAACAAAGCTGCCACGAGTCAATGATGAATCCAAGCACGGAGCTGAACTGAGGTGAACTATTTTCCATACAACACACAAACCTGTGAATGGTTCAGACTGAAAACCTATTTTTGTCCACAGGGTGACAGTAAATCCTAACACAAGATATGTCGCTGCAGGCGCCTGAGCTGGTGAACACACAGAGGGCAAGACACACTGTGTTCATAAGGAAGACGAATTCCACATCCCAATGGAGTGATGTGGCACTAACACGTTCAGACACAGACCTGCACCAAGTCAAGTCTCAGGCTGCACACATCACCTCTGGGTCCTGTGTAAGTACAGGGGTTTTATTGCAGCATGATAAATGAAACTAAATTTCACAAGGAGATAAAGTGACAGTGTTATTGTTGTAACGAGTGTGATACCCAGACAGAGTGCTTGCTGCAGTGTACATATACACATGTTGTTGCCAGCTCTTAGATTTTTTTACGACTTGTGGACTCACTTGAAAGGGGATGGACACATGTCTTTGTTTGGATGCACCAGTGGTATATTTGATACCTCATCAGTTTTTATTGAAATTGTTTTACAGCTTATTTTTTTCATTTTTTCACATTATCTCTTTGCCTGTTTTTAGTAGTTTTGAATGAGTATTTGTTTGTCGTTTAAGCTGAATTCATCCAGTTTGAACGTGCTCTCAGTGCAGCAGTGACCCAGTGCCACACCACATACTAAACTAAATTCCTTAATTGAATGTTCAGATGTAATATGACGTTACGATGATGACGAACATATGATGTTCGTCATCATCATATAGGCCATCATGTGAAATACCAGGAGCGCGAGAAAATGTGTGTGTGTTGTGTGTGTGTGTCCTCCACATACACACGCACACACAAAGGCCCCAGGGCTCTGCCCCCACTCACTCGCTCAGGGCGACACACAGAGTGAGACAAGAGGAGCGTTTTAACGTAAAGTTACTTAGTTGAAGAACAGTGGTTTGTACCGTGCTGGAGTTTCCTGCTGACCTGCTCTCACTTTAACAAACACCAACACTCATCACAAGTTATCAGGACCTGATTACCAAATAGTGTCCTCTGGGCTGCTTTCGACTTCTTCAAAGTACCAGAGCCCATCACAAATTTGATTAAAGCCTACTTAGATCTGCAATTCTGCTTCATCACACCAGATTTTACCACCATATGGCAGCGTCTAGAAGTGGGCATCATGGCTGGCTGCACTATCTCGCCACTAGCGTTCACCATGGTGATGAAGGTGATTATTATAGCTTCAAAATGGGTAGTAGGTGGTGAGCGACAAAAGTCGGGGGTCTGATTAACACCAATCAGGGCCTACATGGACTACATGTGAACCTTGACCACAACAGCACCATGAACTAGACGGTTGCTAGGGAAAGTTGAAGAAAACATCACATGGGCCAGAATGAGGATCAATCCATCAAAATCAAGAAGCATCTCAATAAGAGAAGGTAAGAGATCAGACCATAGGTTCTACATTAATGGGCAACCCATTCCAACAGTGTCTGAGAAACCTATAAAAAGCCTTGAACGATGCTATGATGCTAGCCTCAAAGACTGCGAGCAAGTCCAGCAACTGAAAAGCAAGATGTCAACAGTGGCATGAAGAAAATCGACCAGTCCATGCTTCCTGGCAAGCGAAAGCTCTGGTGCTTACAGTTTGGCCTGTGACCCCGAATGATGTGGTCACTTACAGTAGTTGACGTTCCTATCGCAAGAGTTGAGAACGATCAACTCCTATGTGAGAAAGTGGTTAGGAGTCCCAAGATGTCTGAGCAACATTGGCCTGTATGGACAAGGCATCCTCGAGCTGCCTTCTCAAGTCTCGTAGAGGAGTTTAAATGCACCAAAACATCCTGGAGATGACCCTCTCAGAGCCCAGAGATAAATCTAAATGGGCTGTTGGACCGTCATTGACAATGGGACGGAAATGGACACGAAAAGAAGCAACTCAACAAGCAAAAGCAGCACTCCAGCGTGCTGACATTGTGGGCCACGTTCAACAAGGAAGAGGAGGTTTGGGCCTAGGTCAGAGTAGACCCCTGTGGAACAAGGCAACTCCTTCAGAGCGGCGAAAATTAGTAGTGCTGGAAATCAGATGTCAGGAAGAGGCAGCATGATGTGCAATGGCTGTCACTCAAGCCAGACAGGGGCAGTGGATGAGATGGGAGAGCATAGATAAAAGAAAGATCAGCTGGAAGGACCTGTGGGAAATGGAAGCAAGCAAGATTAGCTTCCTGCTTAGGGCAACCTATGTCCTTCCTTCACCCAAAAAGCAAGAGCTGTGATTGGTCTGGTTGGTATCGCATTTCGGGCAGACTCACCACCATTTTGGAATTGAATTGAAGGAACGAAAACGGACGACTTCTCTCTCTTATCCTCATTGCTGTTCTTTATGTAATGGGGTCAATCCTTAATAAAAAGCTTTAGCTACAACAGGATAGTTTTAGCAGTGTTACTTTCCCAGTTATGCTTACATGTCATTGTAGATATAAAATCACAGCTCTAATTAACCTGACAGGACGGCGATGCCTATAGGATGAGGGGAGTTGGCGAAGTTTATTTAGGGACACCGTAGTCTCTCTCTCTCTCTCTTCCCCCTCTCTCTTGTGAAGCGTGTTTGTGTGACAGCACAGGTTTATATGTGTGTGTGTGTTTGTGTGTGAGGGTGCACACCTAGGCCTATATCTAAGAATACATGTTGATGTGTGTGTCCCCTTTTACTAATATTGTGTTAATGTGAATCTGTACACAGTCACATGAGGACTTGTCTCACCTATTGCGCTTAAAGGAAGTTGATACCCATTTAATTAATAATTAGAATTTATAATGGTAATTGGATAATGGTTAGAAACAGGCAGTTAGTTATAATTAAACCTAGAGCAATTCTCCAGGAACTGAAAGTAAGTCAATGAATGTCTTCTGAAGACATGGAGTGTGTGTGTGTGTGTGTGTGTGTGTGTGTGTGT
The DNA here is from genome assembly GCF_009819705.1 of Hippoglossus hippoglossus. NCBI lineage: Eukaryota > Metazoa > Chordata > Actinopteri > Pleuronectiformes > Pleuronectidae > Hippoglossus > Hippoglossus hippoglossus. The sequence continues at coordinate 25,282,204 of NC_047156.1, read as the reverse complement.
GTGTGTGTGTGTGTGTGTGTGTGTGTGTGTGTGTATCACTGAACAGTGCTCTTATTTTCCACTGTCACAGGGGGCACATCAGATGATTATGGCCTTGTGAGTGTATGTGTGCGTCTTTGCACTAATGTGTTTGTGTGTGACTACGGACATTAAGGTTGTGCCTGTGTGTGCGTATTCGCTGTTGTTACTGGCTTTCAATTAGTGTACAGTTTACTCTCTTTCTCTCTCACTCACTCACACAAAAAACACTCAATCACACTATTATGTGTCGTAGTATATTCTTAGTGCTGATGTGAAGTCAGGAAGCCAACATAACTGTCACGCACGCACACAAACACACTTCTGCACTTCTATCTTAGTGAGGACACTCATTGACATAATACATTTCCCAGCCCCTTACCCTAACCTTCACCATCCAAACTAAATGCCTAACGCTTACCATAATCTCAACCTAATTCTAACCCTAACCCTAAAACCAAGTCTTAACCCTCAAACAGCACATTGAAATAGTAAGGACTAGTCAAAATGTCCTCATGTTTATGCTTCAGTACAGGAACACACACACACACAGTTCTTGACATTTTACCTCCATCTAGATCAAATCAGGTCGCTCTCATTCCTGTTCTCTGTCAGATGAGAATTTGTGGTATTTTACACAAACTCACTACTGACGCAAAAAACCCACTATGGGGAACAATCAATTTAACACCATTACTGACACTCACATGCACTTCCTGACTCCTGCTCTGACCGAGAGTACAATGGAGATGACTGTGTGTGTGAGAGAGAGACCAAGCCACTGGTCAACACACATGGCCTGGGGCCTCAGCACGTTTGACTGACCCTGCTTACATTGATGTTTGCAGCATTTAAGAAACATTGGCCTCCTCCTTATTTACAGCACATGAGAGTAAACTTCAAGTCTTAAACCATCAACATTAGAGGCGATTTCCTCTTAACAGGGCAAGACACATTTTTTTGTGCGAATTGGTCAAATGATTTAGTTAAATCAAAATGAATTACATGATCTTCATCCCGAAACCTTAACACTGTAGAGAATGTAAAGCACCCTATCCTACATAATATTTCGTTAGAACAAGCAGAAAAGTCATTTGGTTGTTACTATCTAGTATTTACAGAACTATGTGAATGAGAATTCAACCACTTACAGATTTTACCAAACTCAAGAAAAATCATTGTACTGATCAAAGTACATTGTACTGTTGCTATTGTCTCCCTCACTTATGATATCCACCTTCTTTAAAGCCATAGTCGCTAAAAACTAAATTAAAAAAATTCTTATATAATTCCTATATACCTATTAGTTATTCTCTTCTACTAATTACATCCATGGGCTTGTGTAAAATAATGTTTAACAGCATCAACAACAACATTGAGTTGTTAATTTAAACATAAGGAATAACCTTATGACATAATCATAATATAATATAATGTTTAAAAGCTGTATTTGCATGAGACATGGAAAGGGAAACAAGCACTATCAGTTTAATAAATAAGCAGTATCTTTTTAAAATCAAAAATGTACTCTCTATCTTTAGGCCTGCAAATCTTCTTCAGACTGTTTCAGGTCACATCTCATGCTGTCAGGTTTTTTTTCCATAATGAGCACAAAAACGTGTCATCACACACTGTCACGTTTCATCACGTGCATGTGCAGTTCAGTCTGGGTGAACTGCATGTGCTCAGTTTTTGTCTCCCTCTTCAGTTCACTGCATGAAGGACGCAGATTTATTTCCAAACCATCATTTTTACAGAGTTGCTGATATGTTGGCTGTGCCCTGTAGCCTGTTTTCACTGGCCTCTATACCTCTGTGCATGATGATGACAAACACACACGTTACTGTCTCCAGTAAATCCTTGATTCATCACAATGTTGGAGTTTTCCCTGCAATCATTTTTTTCCCCACTTTATCTCTTCCTATCTCCTATTCTTCCTCTTTTTATGTAATTTTTTGTAAAAAGATCCTTTGTTGTTCTTTATATCTCTCTGTGTTTCTCTTTTACCCTACCTCCATTGTCATCCACTGCATGCTATAAACTCCTCTTTATATACCCCTCCCCTCTTTCACTTCTTCTCTCTGCTGAGGCCATTTTTTTCTGAATGAGCACATGGCTATACTGTATGTCCTCTGATGACGGCAGGCTTTCCCCTCCCACTCAGGCTCTCTTATCCCCCCTCCCGCCTTCTTCCAGCTGCTGTTTTCCTGAATGAGCGTCCCATGACCTCACCATTGGCTCAGCTGTGCCCCTTCCCCCCTAAAAAAGATGGAGCGATGATGATGACGATGGCAGGGCTGTTGATGGTGATGGAAAGGCGGTGTGGAATGGAGCGGCGGTCATAAACCGCTGCTCTTGCCATAATGAGGCAACCAGAAACATCCGGTCCTCTGCAGACAGCTGTGCATGTGCTCGCTCACATGCACGCTCCCTGCATCCCTGCGTTTCATGGATTACAACATTTAATCTGCACAGTAACAGCCCCCATGCTGCTGTAATGCGGAGCTGATGTGTGCGAGAAAAAGATGGTGGGGGGGGATTTAAGGAAAAGGGAGGGATGGGAGGAAGTAAAAAAAGGAAACGTCAGAGGAGAAAGCACACGGCAGAAGAGATAAAAATATTCCAGGGAGACAGAGAAAGCAAGAGAAGATCCAGAGACGGAGGAGGTGAAGGCATCAGAGAGCTGCATTTTCATTCATACATGTAATGTCCTCTTCATTCAGATGTCCGACGGCCCAGTGGACAGCCATGATTATCTACTGTACTATTCCAATCAGAGAGACTTCAGTTAAAGAATGAACAAAATTTATGTCCATGCACAATAAAAAAATAATTAGGATATGGAGAATGGAGGTGACTGGGGGAGGAAGGTCACAGCCAATTGAAAACACTGAAATGACAGCTGACAGTGACAGAGGGGTGAAAAGAGCTGATTAGAGGAGGGGTGACAGGAAAAGAGAATTGTGAATGGATGAAATGAATGAATCTATGCTAAGCTTAATATAGATTCATATTATTCCGAATAATTGGATTCCCTTGGGATTCAATTCGATTCAATTTGATTTGTATAGCGACAAATCATAATATACATACATACATATACTCAAGGCACTTTACAAAGAAGGCCAAGACCTTAAGAATTATAGAGAAAGGGAGAGTGTGTGCTGGCTAGCAGATTCCCAGGGACAGCATGAGGGCTGAGCATACAGAAAAAACTTTGCATTGAATACACAAATGCGAGGAGCAGCAAGGCACACAGGATTACCTGAGCGGACGGAGAAAACACAGGTAAGGCATTTCAAAAACACTGACAGTTCACTGGGAAAAATTACACAGCGCTCTACCGAACAAGAAGGAATTATCTGGCAGAGCAGTGGAGTGAAGTCCACTGTTGTTGTTGTCTGAATCCTGCAGCTCTGGAGTCAGAGATACCTGCAAAGAGAGAGAAAGACAGAGAGAAAGACAGAGAGAGAGACAGAGAGAGAGAGTGACAGATAGAGAGAATATGGGAGAGATAAAACAAAAAGTTAGTGACGTGGTAAAATAAATGTGGAAGCAGAGTGCATGATGGGAGTTCCCCAAGCAGTCTAGGCATATAGCAGCATAGCTAAGGGATGGTTCAGGACTCACCTGATCCAGCTCTAACTATAGGCTTTATCAAAAAGGAACGTTTTAAGTTTAACCTTAAATGAACCGAACCCAGAGTGGGAGCTGGTTCCACATCTGAGAGGAGCCTAGTAGCTGAGGGCTCTACCTCCTGTTCTACTCTTACGAAACCACTAGAGAGTGATGAAGAGTACAAGAAAATGACCTTGGTAAAGGCTTACATGTCTTCAGTGGCAGCTTCCTCTAGTGAAAGTAAACGCAGCAAGAGGTGCAATCACATGAGTTTGCATACAGTACGACTGCCACTGTGGAAGTGTGAGGGAACAGTGTACAAACAGCAAGGATGCAATCCTTATGCAGTCTTCTGTTTTTAAGTTATTAAAGTCAGTACAAACAGGGGAACACATCTTAGTTCATCATTTATAATTTGAATTAAATCTCAAAAGTTACTTGAAATGCTACTTCGAGATCAAAAAGATGAAATGTATAAAATGATTGTACTATCCATTTTTTTATTCCATAAATCTGTCTGTCTGTGGAATGCATATCAGGAATCACAGCTCATTCACAGCAATGGGCGCACACTAATGGCAACAGCTTCGACAACTGATTCTCCATTTTGGGTTCTGCATACTGAGCTTCACTAACCTTTGAATAAACAAGTGAGCAGCTATTGGTGCAGCAGCGGTGGAGCTGCTTCAGGGTTCGGTGGACTGAGTCAAGCTGCTCCAGCAGCAGGTGCCTTTTACAGTATCAGAAATACAGTTAAAACCAGCATTATCACATACCCAGAAAACAGCCCATTCCATACAGGCAGGTTTAAAACAGGTACTGCACTATTTTTTAATCATGCAAAAGGGAAAATAAATAGAGTTAATTCAATTACTACAAACATCGAATTGAATTTAAACACTATGTTGTAAGCAAAATGTGATTAAAAGGGAGGTTTACAAGGGTGAGACACTTAAGTGAATAAAACAAATTTTGAATGAAAAGTGCTGAGATGTTGCCCTGAGCAAGCATGAGGACGACCAAGTGAAACACCCATTCATGTCACAAATAATGCTTTCACAAACGAACTGCAACCCCAACTAGACTTCCCCCAGAGGAGCTGTCTTTCAGGGCGCACATGTCTGATAAGTTCAATAGGACATTAAACTGACTTTCCACTGCCAGCTCTGATATTAAAGTTCATTGAACTTCAGATTGAGTCGATGTCGTGACGTCTCTGTAATAAAGGTTGAGAAACTTAAAAAAATACAAACATTCAGGGGTGAAGAAGAAGGGTCACGGCATAATGTCCTTCCTCCTGCACAACATGTTGGAAACATTTCAATGCTCCTTGTTCATCATTCTTAGACATGGTCTTCTGCAGTATCTGCCTTGAGGTTCACACAAAGGTTAACATGTTGTGCACTCTGGGACACTTTTCTGCTTACCACAGTTGTACAGAATGGTTATCTGAGTATGTGTCAGCTTGAACGACTCTGATCATTCCCTTCTGACCAGCTCATCAACAAGTAGTTTCCACCCATAGAAGAGCCTCTCACTGGATGTCTTTTTGTTTTCTACACACCTACCAACTCGTTAAGGCTCTGACTGGCTCTGTTCCTATTGCTTGTCAGTGGGTGCCACAAAATGTTTTGTAAGCCTTCCCATACCCTCCTTCAAATCAAGTCCAAAAGACACGCAAAGCCATGTATTACCTCATACAAAAAGAATAGCAAAGCTAAAGTCAAAATGGCACAAGGTGGTGGATTCAGTCGGATGTAGGTGACAAGGGTTTTGTACTAGGCCTAACGGCAGCCATTTTGCCTTATATGATCCGAATGTTCACATGAACATTAAAGGGGACATAGCATGCAAATTCCACTTTGTTAGTGCTTCTACACATTAATGTGGGTATCTGGCATGTCTACCAACCCAAAAAACACTCGTGCGTTTTGTTATGGTTCCTCTAAGTCAGAAACGTCATGCTTGAGTGACTCGATTGAGCTTCCTGGGTTTTGTGTCGTAACAAGGAACTGGAAGTCTCCCTACATGGCCTTGGCCCACCCCCCTGGCTGTTCACACGGGATGTGCATTTCTCCGCGCTGGTCAGCCCCATAGACTGTATATATAAGGTCAGCCCGCGATTCTGCTTTCTCCGCTTGTTGTTGTACCCGTTGAATGTCGGGGTTCGGGGGTAAATGATGGTCTTCATAGCCCCCCCCCACCCCGACCTTTCTCTCTCTGTCTGTCTGCTTGTGTGCTTGTAGTGGATGGGCAGAGGGGGACATTTAATTATGTGATTGGGAAAATTAAAACTCCAGGACAACAGAATGCATCCCATACTTTGTAAGGGATGCATTCTGTTTATATCTAATTTATATCGTTTAAAATCATGGGGGGAGAGGGGGGAGGGGGGAGCTGGCTCATTAGCATTTAAAGGAACAGGCACTCAAAACAGGTCACTCTGTGGAGGGCTGTTTTAGACAGGGTAAAAAGGGTGCTGTTTTAAATGATCCTTGTGGTATTTTGACCAAAGTATGTGACAGACATTTCATTAAGACCCCAAGGAACCATATCAACTTGTGGTAAAATGGGCATGCTATGTCCCCTTTAAAGGCCATGGGCCCACTTCAAATGCACCTGCAAAAATATAGTATTTATCTGTGCTCCTTGACCACTGTCTAAGCAGAAATGAAACACTGACTATGTTCAATCAAGAAGAACATGACTCATTTATTCTCTATTTTCTCTCTCCCTCTCCCCACCTTTTTCAGGCTATGGGCATTTTCTGTAATCTAATCAGAGTTTGACACATTCTCAATCAGCCAAACATTTCAGACTATAAATCTCTTCTCCTCTCTTTCGCTGCCCTCCTCCTCCCCCGTCAGCCCCAGTCTCCATATCCAGAGCCCTGGTTAAGCCCGGATGAGTCCACTCATCGCTTCTCACCCAGATCCTCAGTATCTCTACATCCCATAACAACCATCACCAACCTCTCCTACTTTCCAATCATTATGAAATCCAGTGGGATCTAAGTGCCAAATTCATTGTCATTTATATCATATTATTGTGCACAGCAATTAAAATTATGTTTGCTTTTCAAACGAAGTGTCTACTGATTGAAATGGTTGTTACGTCATTGTAAAAGATAAGGAATTGGGTTTTCTACTCTGTCAAACAAGTGTTTCATTACTGAAAGGGAAACTCCACTGATTTTAAGCATGTGGGTTTGTTTAAATGTCTGGGAAAGTTCTACTTCATATGTTGTGGTTACTCTTAAATCAGTGTCAGGTGAAGCTGAAAATGTTTTAACCCTCGTGTTGTTCCTGGGTCGGATTGACCCAGAGTGTGTGTGTGTGTGTGTGTGTGTGTGTGTGTGTGTGTGTGTGTGTGTGTGTGGGTGTGTGTGTGCGTGCGTGAGTGCGTGCGTGTGATCATACGCAAGCCCTGGCCGGTCAGGGTTAGGGTTAGGGTGACCCAAGGATTGTCATTATACAATTCTCCTGGGGTAATTGAGACCAATGGATTGTCATTCTCGATTGCCATGGGAGGGGTCATTTAGACCCCCAGAGAGGGCGCTGTGGTGCTCTGTGGGGTCATTTAGACCCACACCTGATTCCAATTGAAATCAAGGGGGGGTACATTAGACCCACATATAAATCTCAGTGTGCCACTCTCTCACGGACCATGGCACGATGTCGTGTCAGGAGCGTTTCACCAGAGAACAGGTTCTTCAACAGCTATTCTCCCAGCAACCATCCTCTGAACCCGAACGGACGCGAAAGAGCCAGACCGAGAAGCAGACGGACAAGGAGATGGAGAAGCAGACCGAGAAGCAGACAGAAAAGCAGGCCGAGAAGAAGACAGAGAGGACGGCGACGAAGACGACGACGACGGTGACTATGAAGACGACGACGGTGACGAAGACTACGACCCAGTGGGTGATGCTTCTGCAGATTCTTCATCCTTGGAAGAAGAAGAAGAAGAAGGAGGACAAGACCACGGCGACACCACCACCACCACCACCACCACCGGACTCGTGGAAAGAGAGACCTTCCCATCAAGAAACGGGGAAATAACATGGTCCTCGAGGGCGTGCGGCCGAGAGGAGGGCCACTGCTCCTCCTCCTCCTCTTCCTCCTCCTCTGCTGCGGCTCAAAGCGGGGTCCCTCCGGGCCCCACGATCCACGCGACATCCCGCACCGGTAACCTAGCCTCGACGTTCCGCCTGTTCATCACACCGACGGTAGAGAACATCATCCTGGAGATGACGAATCGGGAGGGTCGTCGAAAATACGGCGACGAATGGAAAGGGATGGACGAGACCGACCTGCGCGCCTACGTAGGGCTGCTGATCTTAGCGGGCGTGTACAGGTCCCGGGTGTGGGACGCCGAGAGCGGCCGGGCGGTATTTTCGGTATTTCGTGCCACGATGCCCCTAAAACTCTTCCACACGTACTCCAGACTGCTGCGCTTCGACGACCGCGAGACGAGACGCACGAGATCAGCCACGGACAAATTGGCGGCCGTGCGAGAGGTCTGGGACGCGTGGGTGTCGCGGCTACCGCACCTCTACAACCCGGGGCGCGAAGTGACCGTGGACGAGCAACTGGTTCCGTTCAGAGGTCTTTTTAAAAAAAATATTATTATTATGTTATGTTATGTTAGTTATGTTATGTTATGTTATGTTATGTAGATAGCGGCTGCTAGTCCTCGTCCTCATCTCATCTCCTCTCATCTCTTCTCCTCCTGTTTTTCTCCCTAGGCCGGTGTCCGTTCCGTCAGTACATGCCCAGCAAGCCGGCGAAATACGGGATCAAGTCGTGGGTGACCTGCGATGGTCGGTGGTCGGCACAGTTCGGAAGAACAAGCCCGAGCTCCCGACCGGGCTGCTCGCGGTCAAGAGAAGAGAGGTGTTCTCATCCAAGTTCGCATTCTCGTCCACCGCCACTCTTGTGTCCTACATCCCAAAGAAAAACAGGAATGTGGTGCTCCTGAGCACACGGCACCCCGAGGCCGACATCAGCGACCGCGAGGACGGGAAACCGGTCATCGTCCTGGACTACAACCGCAACAAAGGTGGCGTGGACAACCTAGACAAGGTGATCGGAACGTATAGCTGCAGGAGGATGGCCGCGCGCTGGCCCGTGGTCGTCTTTCACAACATTCTCGATGTCTCTTCCTACAACGCCTTCGTGATATGGAGAGAGATCAACCCAGACTGGATGCCGGGCAAGCGGAACAAGCGAAGGGTGTTCCTAGAGCAGCTGGGAAAGGCTCTCGTGACTCCGTTCATCGCACGAAGGGAGCGCATCCCCCGCACGGACGCGTCCGCCGCCGCCACCGCACAGAGAGCTGTTGACTACGACGCTCGACCCTAGTGTCCGGCCTCCTCCATAGCCCTAGCAGCAGCCCCGCTCGGGGCGAGTAAGAGGAAGAGGTGTCAGATATGCCCCAGGAAAAAGGACTGTAAAACTCACACCGTGTGCCGCGGGTGTAACAAATACATCTGCAAGGGCTGCTCACTTGTCTATTGCCCTACGTGTGCATCCTAATATGGGGTGGGCTATGTGAGGGGGCCAACAGCCGGGGGAAGCAGGGACAACACAAGGGTTATAATCAAAATCAACTTTCTGTCAAAATTGAAAGGAGACATATTCATACATATTCTAATGTTCAGAAAACACATCACTATACTCATGCAGTCCCTGCTGCAGCTCCTCTTTTCAGCCTCTGTCTGAACCACTTGGTTTTAGGCCCAATCCCATTTCACCCCTTCTCCCTACCCCTACCCGAGGGTTATCTTGCCCCTAGGGTAAGGTACAACGGGTAGTGGTTGAAATCTTCCCCTACGAATACGTTACGTCATCAGTAGTTGACTCGAAAACCTGACACGTCATCAGTTCAGTCAGGAACACTTTGTCATGATTTACCCATTTATTGCACAAATAGGAATACAGTTATGCTTGGCGTGGATGGCACCATTCTTTGGATGTTCCCTGGATTAGCGAAGCAGCATGCTAAGATAAAACAGGGAACTTGTGCAGAACCAAGATACATTTGTTAAAGATGAATATCGTTGACGACAACCATGTTTGGACTCAGGTGGAGGCTGGGGTGGTGGAGGAAAGTTGCTGTTGTCTGTATGTAACCCTGCCAGGATGCATTGTTATTAGAGGAGCAGTTCAGTTCAGTAACCTCGCTGCTATATGCTAGTTAAAGTGCATCGTGTATCTTCAAAGAGGGGGGATGCGACATGAAATTATGTGAAAATACGGGATTATCATGCGGAAAAAATATATTTTTGAAGGATATTAAACTAGGATAATACAACTATTATTGTAACTTTTAAATAATTATTAATGGAGAAAATACTATATTTGTGGGTCTCTCTCCCAGCTTGCCAGTGATCCGTAAGGCATTCTGGGAAATTCTCATAGCCCTCGGTTTAAGGTATGGGTCTGAAAAATCTCAGTTTTCGAGAGCTGTAAGGCCTTACCCCTTCATCCTGTTTGGATGCATCCTTGTGTACACTACGCCTACACGCAAACGTGTAAAACGGAGGGAAAGGGCTAAGGACTAGGGAGAAGGGGTGAAATGGTATTGGGCCCTACTGCCTGTCTCTTTAAAGGGACAGTTCCCCAAAAAATGTAAATCCACTCAATATCTACTCACCACTATGCAGATGGAGGGTTGGGTGTGTTTGGGTCCACAAAAACTTTTGGAGTTTCAGGGGTAAACAGCGTTGCAGCCAAATCCAATACAATTGTAGTAAATGGTGACCAATTCTTCAAACGTAAAAAACAACAGAAAAAGAAGCCTCCACACTGCTCCTGTGGTGGCATCCAAGTGTCTCTCAGCCCAGACATTCGAATTCAACTCGAAATGGCATCATTTACACAACATTCAAATCTGCTGGTTGAATCATAGAATCATAGTGTACATTTCCAGTGCTTCCAGTGGAATAAGCAGATCTGAGCTTATGTCATGGTGTGTGGGCTGTGGGTAATTCCTGGACCTTTTCTGTGCAGTATATTCTCTTTTTTTTTTTTTTTTAGGAGAAAGCCTACTCCATCGCCCATCCAAACATGGTCATCCCTCTTTACGTCAGCCACATGCATACGGACATCCCTCATGGATTTTCTTGTTCCATCCAACCAAAACAAAAGGCCTTTGGGGGTGGATGGATCAGAAACCTCCCCCTCAACCAAACTCTGTCCCACTTCATTTCTCTCTCCCCACTTACATCACTTGCGCATTATGATGCTTTCTGAAGGGTGTCTCCTCCAGTTTCTCTTGTCCTCCGCTTCCTTTTGATCCGAGGCTTTTCTTCTTCCACCCATGCACTCTGTAGTTTTCCTTCTCCCTGATTATTGTTCTCTGTCAATCGCTTCACTCAGCCAGTGTGAACTATTGTTTCACTTCCTTCTGGACTTCCTACAAATTGTTGTGTGTGCACCAAATTGCACACACATAAATATTAGTCATCTAAACATGCCTATTTTTGAGAAATCAACAAAAATTTGGAAAAAATGTCTGATCTCACAATGTTGAAGTGAGAAAATCCTGGATCTGCCCCCTGATCCGGATCCACACGAATCTTTAATGGCCATGCCCCACCCCCCACAAAATTTAATGTAAATTCTGCTCACAAGCCAACATTCAGCTGATCTAAGCTACACACCTGCAAAGTATCCTGACTGTATCTTGTACGGTAGTGACACTACTGCCCTTCTCTGCTAGTTCCTACAGTAGGAGTCTCTGAGAGCATGTTTTACCATGATCACATAAACACACACATACACAAGGTCAACACAATACTAGTCCTGCTGTCACAGCAGGTAACTGGCTCTGTCAGACATACAATAGCTTTCAGTTTTCACACTGAAGTATTTCTTGTATGAAAACTGCCAAAATTGCATGAGTCTGCTTGTAGCCATAACAGATGAACCAGACTAGCACTGTGCCACAGTCTGCATGTTGAGTGCCAGGTAAACATGGCAGCCAGGTGTGGGTACACATGTGATGCGGTTGCTGGCCCAGACCCGGACGGTTTACTAGCATCAGGAAGCCGAGCTGGCAGCAGAAGCTGCTTCTGATGTGGTTTGTCTCTGGCTTAAAAGTGCTCTGAGAGGGTGAAGTGTTTGTCTTTAGACTTCATGTGCTACTGGCATGAACTGGAGGCTTTCCTGTAAATCTAAAGGAATGATCTGCACATTTCTTCCACTAAAGCTTCAATCAGCTTTAGCAATAAAGAGAACTTACTTAAGTTATTTAAGACTTTAATGTGATTGTATGAGCAAATATCTCTGTAGTTTCCTATGTTTCCCTATTTGAGTTCTGTGCATACTTTCCATATATTGAGTACTACTCAGTAAAACCCCAGTCCTCAACTCTTGCTTAACCTGTTAGGATTGATTTTACAGTTTAAAACATATGTGGTATGACTAAATTTGAGTGAAAAGTGCAATCGCTTTATTGATTAAGAAGATGTAGCATAGGCTACATGACAATTTATCAAATAGTTAAGTCCGGACCTAAGCAGTGAATCAACCATGTGTTACCATCACTAGAAGTGAATAAGACTAGGCCACTGAACCATTTAGGGTTATGTTTAAAAGTGACTGAGTAGCTTCTTGTGGAATCACTGAAAGCAACTACTTTCGATGGAAGGTTACTAAAACCAGTTTAGAAAGTCTAAAAGATTCTAGACAAGTGTAGTGCCCATTGTTTGGTCTTCTGTTCTCTTGGCCTGTGTTAATGCTGTGGTGCTACTTCAGAATTATTCCTTGTCATTAGTGAGTCCTCCTCACACATTTCTACAATATACTGTCACTTTTTATTGTTTGTTTGCTGGACATTGTGTGTAGAGCTTTTTAGAAACAGATTATGATGCAGAAGTAAAATTAGAAAACGTTGGGTTCATCCTACCTGGTTTATCTGTTAAGATTTTATAGTCAATGTTTTTTTTTTTATAAAATGAAACTGAATTTTTTCTTTATCACTGTTAATGTGTGTGGTTAATAAACACGTTTGAATGATTTACTGAGCTGCTGTTATTTTTCATTCATTACATGTCATTTCAGAGGTCTGTTAAGCAACTAACACAACCTTGGCACGTTTCCAGAGCACCTGAATGTCTGTGTCTCAGTCTGATATGGCAAAACATAAAAAAGAAACTATCCAAATTATCTACATGATTTTTGACCCGCAGTTTGACTCAATTACCGACCACTGCTGTAGTTTATTTTAGAAAAAGACATGTTCAACTCAGTCAAGCGCTGGTCGCCTGTTTATTAAATTTGTATTAATATTGAGCATATCGCATGTCTAAATTGCACCAAACTTGCCACTGCACTTTCTCTGACAATTTGCTATAGACACACCAAGTGTGAAGCCGATAAGATGAATGATTTGTGAGATATGCATTCTACATACAGACAGACAGACGTTTGTGGAATTAGTAGGTAGATGTCACTAGTAATATACTAATAAGCATAATCATGACATCATCACGTCAATCTCAGGGCAGTCTCAGTTGTCAATAATGAAATCTCACCCCATTTTAATAGCATCAAATAACTAATTAAAACCAAACATCAGAAAAAATAGAAGTTGAACATATTTCAGTGTGAAAAGAACTACGTAAAGTGACAGAAAACAGTTAGTATGGAATAGTTAGTATAAACTGGTAGTGTAATTGCAGACAGAGTTGTGATTCTTAAATTTACCAGTTTAGATTCAAATAGATTGACTGATTGGCTCAGACTTTACTGTAAGATCTTAACCACAGTCACAGGAGCTTCTTGAGAACTGCATTAAAAATGATTTCCAAATACAAATGAAAAATAATAACTTCTACAATTTATGATAAAGTTTGCCCATATTTCAAATTTGCACAACCCTTGAAGGACCCAATACAAACTCAAATTTGAAGCTGACCACAGCAAAACACTCTTACCTTACCCACCTCCTCAATTTCATGACCTCTCACTAAAAATCACATATACGGTTGAAGTGACAGGCAGGCAGGCGATATCTCCGTTTCAGAAAGCTTGCCATAAGAAAAGGTGTGACAGGACAGCTGACAAGAGAGGCTAATAATAACGCATCACACCTCCAACACCATCTCACACTTCCCTGAAGCTGTAAAAGAAAAAAAAATGAGAGAGTGCGAGGGGGAGGAATTCAGTTTTCTCACAAACACACACGTGCTTTTTCTCTCACCTAGCTGATCTTTAATTATTTCCTCCTCTGTTTCCATCTTGTTATGTTCGAAAAAAATGCAAAAAATGTACTGCTCTAACTGAAGCCAAGACAAGATTTTATGTGAAAATGCATAAGTCCTACTGGTCTAAATCAGCATGTGAAACTAGAAGGAGCATTTCATCCCAAGTAACTGAGATTTTTTGTACTATTTCAGTTTGTTCAAGGTTAGGATTTCATTCCCTAAATGTGTGGGTTGAGTGATGAATCTAAGCCTGGACATAGCATTATATGAAACTGTCCAATGAGCAATGACTCTGCAATCCTAAGAGCCAGACTGCCTGAAGATGACTCAGGCCTTTTTTCACTTCCATCCCAACCAAAACCTGAAAGCCACTTTTACACTTTTCATTTCAAGTGTCTGAAATATATAAATGGGAGTTTATTGACACTCAGCCACATCATAGGGTGGCTTAGATTTTTCATATTATCATTGGTTGTATTTGATTTTTTAATGATATTGAATTAATTAGCTTCTTGTCTTTGACGGGTTTTTTGTTTGTTTTTTTCACTTTGTAACTTTTGAAAAGTGCTTTATAAATACATTATTATTACATCTCTCCAATTGCCACTTCATAAAATGGATTTATTCGAGTTGTGCTAATACTGTTTGGCAGCATTTGTCCTTTTTTGATATCAGATACATCCATTTACATGTGGTAATAAGATGTGATCTGGTCCACATAATAAATGATTCCCTTTGTCCTTTGCATTTACAAGTGGTAATTTTACTGCATTCTATTGTATTTGCTACAACCTGAGATTCTTGCGAGTGATTACATGGTACCTCTGCCTGCTGCACCACCCATCACGTGAACACTCTGGAGATTTCAGTTTTGTTGTAAAAACATCTGAGCTGAGAATCTTCTGCTGCATTGTTTATAAGTCCAGACCCCATTGTGCAGACATGAGTCACAGTTCATGTCTGAAAACGTCTTTCGTCATCTTTATTTGCTGGTGCCATTGCAGCCAGGTCCTAGGCCAACCTTGTTCATCCATTTATTTTGAACCGTCTTTGGAAATTGACCTAAATCTTTTGGAACTGTTCAGTTTTACAGTTTTAAAACTGTCACCCTAAAATGCCAATAAGCACCTCAGATCCTGATGGCTTGAGGGATATAAATCTTCCATTTCTAACAGGCACTGTAACAGTTACAGCCTTCTGTCTAGTGCTCAGTGCTATTCAGTCAGAGCAATAATGATCATGTTCTGTAGGTATGGATGACTCCACGTTGTATGGATTGTGTTTACACCCTCCTAAGATCCAAACACAATGCTAACCAGACTACCTCCAGAAGTGGTAGATCTGATCACATTCTAACGCCGGGCCACATCAGTTGCGGTTGCAGTGTGAAGTTGCTCAGAGACAGCAAGGAGGGCAGTCTCAGTTGAGTGGCCTGCCTTGAAACCAGACTGGTGAGGATCAAGAAGGTTGTTATGGTGAAGACAGGAGGAGAGTTGATTAAAGATAGCTCGCTCAAGAGTTTTGGAAAGAAAGGAAAGAAAAGACAGGTCTGTAATTGTTTACTTCAGACGGGTTGAGGGTGGGTTTTCTTGAGGAGAGGGTTTACTCTTGCCTCCTTCAGAGAGTTAGGGAAACAGCCAGTTGACAGGCAGGTGTTAATAAGATGGGTGAGAAATCGAGAGAGGAGGTCAGAGTAGAAAGGAGAATCTCTGTGGCAGAGTTAGGATGCATGAGTGACAAAGAGACAGATGAAGGGAGGGCTGACAAAACAGATCAGGCCAGAGACGAGGGAGCGAATGTTGCGACGGACAGGGAATATTAAAAAACACATTATTGGAGGCTCGTCCGATCTTATGTATCAAATTTCTAAAGGCTATGACATTTAATAGGACTTGTAATTTAATATTTGTCTTTAACCATGAATCGCTGCTTTTTGTTGCCAACTTTCATAGCTGACAAAATTCCCATACATAATTCTTCACTTTCGAAATATAACATTAACTACTTGTCTATGCTGTTGTCCACTTATACCAAACATGTAAAAATCTTTCTTGATCAACTTTTTATTGATATATACCATATATTATTTTATATTTCTATACAATGACAAACTTAAGCATATACAGCTAATAAATAAACTAACCTTCCTCCTGCCAACCTAACGAGGAATGCAAGCATGTCAAATTAGACACTAATCCATACAAACAAGTGCACACACACATACTGAAGCCTCTGAAACATAACATGAGTAATAAATAAATAAATAAAAGCACAGCCTCTAACAGCAAACCAAGACAAGTTCATCTATAATTCCACACTTTGCTCATTCTTAAATCTTACATATACTTTGATGAAGTCATGGCTGCATATTTAGTGCCATTACACAGTCATTCATCCTGAACTCACAGCTTGGGGCAGACAAAAATATGAATTCTTCATAAGCATTCTGCGTACAAATGTTGCAGTTACTGCTCAACATATTAAAAAGAAAAATGCAGGATCAGATTCTTGGAAACAGATGTGAACACTATTTCAATGGATCAAACTTTATTGTTGTTCTGGTATGTCTAGATTTCCTTTGGAAATATAAAAATTATACATTCATTTAAAGTTCTAGTAAATGCCTTTCCTATATAGGCTAGTATAGAATGAATAAAATATAAATGTATTTACATGAAGAAATAGAATTTACAATGGGGTTTTGCCGAAAGAAAACTACTGATTTAGTTTTGCTTTTATTTTTACATAATTGTTTTTGCTTGATTATCTAAAATCTGCCTAATTGATGCTTGTATTCACAGTATCTTAGATCTCAGGTCAAAGTTCTGTAGTTATTCGGCAAAATATCTAAAATCATTATTGTATATATAAGATCATTATTGCTCTGATTGAATAGCACTGAGCACTAGACAGAAGGCTGTGACTGTTACAGTGCCTGTTAGAAATGGAAGATTTATATCCCTCAAGCCATCAGGATCTGAAAAAAATACGTGTTTTACCTAAAATAATACACCTCCTTACCTCCGCCATAGAGGTTATGTTTTTCTCCCTGTTTTTTTGGTTGTCTGTATGTTTGTTTGTAAGCAAGATTAAGCAAGAAACTTTGTGGTCAGATCCAGGAACTCTTCATCATTTCCTTAATTTCTGTTTGAATAATTAATGGTTCTTGATATACAAAAGCAGGTATATTTTAAGGGCTGATTTCTATACGTGTGCAATTTGGTGCCGCTTGATCATTTTAACGGGACTATTGGGCCTTGGTGATGACTCTACTGAATGCTGTTCTAATACATAAAATAGATAATTCCTTTTTATCATGTTCACCAATCACACAACTTGTCGTATTTTCTCATGTGAACGAGAACTGCTGTGTTTGCCTGCACGAATGCTGCCAAAGCACTCATTCTACATCAATCTGATCCTGACACATGCAGGAGTGCGTCTTTGATGGTTGTTCACGCTGGCTTCACCAACTTGGCAACAGGCGTGTTTGTGGTACAGAGAAGGCGTCTTTCAAATAAAAACCTCCACCCACTGCTTCTACATGGGTTCCATGCCACACCAAAGGCCAAATACATCTGGTGTGTCTGTAATGAGCTCAAAGGCCTGCCATCGGCAAACATCTTCTCAACTATGTAATATGTTCTTATAATTCAAAGCAAGGACAAACCAATAGAAACGCCGAGATGGATGGGAAAATCCAACCCCTGTATGTAATTACAGAATAATAACAAAATATAGTCTGGAGAATTGTCTACAGAGTTTACCCACAGTTTGCCTTTCACACCTGCACAACACAGCAGGAGGTTTTCTCCACAGACGCGTTCACAACAGCATCAAGTCCTCCACATTATTCAGGGTTCGAATCTGACCAGCGACCCTTTGCTGCATGTCCTCCCTCACTCTCTGTCTGCTCCCCTTCACAGCTAGCTCTCTGTCCTCTCCAAAATAACGCCCCAAAACTATAATATTTTTTAAAAAAGCAATATGAACATCTATACAACAAAAACAGGTCACAGGATCAGGACTGATAGACCAATGATTTGAGGAACGAAAAAATGTATATCCCCTGATAGGGTAAAATTTTTTAAAGCAGTCGGAGCCACAATTATAAGATCTAGAAGAGTGCAGAGAAAGACAGAAAGAAGGGAAGATAATAGACTACAATATGAGGTAAAAATTAATTCATAGACACCAATATTTAAAGAAATATAACTACTGTATATATTATCTACATTTAAATATGTCAAACACACTTCACCTTCTACTAGATTTACAGCAATTTCAATAAATATTCCCTGCCACTTATTTTCTTAAAATTACTTATTATAGCTTAACATATGACACTGCAACTATACAAATATCTACACAGCATCCTCACAATGTCATTGTATGGGTCACTTTATTGTGTATTTAGATCAGGTAGCAACATCTTGCCGTCAGAATGAGAAAAAATGCAAAAATGAAGGAAAAATTGTGAGCTGAAAAGTAAAGAGACAAGCCGAAAGAATAAAGGCCGGCTTAAAATACATACAATGAGACATTAGAAAAATAATAAGAATAAATAACCACAGGAATACAGGAATACAGAATCAACACGAAACAAAGCCTGATTGTATGATGTCTACTAAAATAACAGAACCCCCATCCCACTTCTCTGACCAATCAGATCATTTGTCGTATGTGAAAGTAGAGCTGCAGCAGTGCCGAGAACATGGATGGAGAAAAGTAACACATATGGCAGCTGAAGGTGTCGTGACAATGCATTACTTATGAGTCATGATGTAACTGTGTAAGAAGAACTGCATGGAGTCTAACCAATAGACCTGTCATAAGTCTTTTTCCAAGAGCTGGTCCACCTCACACACAAACGTTTGTATATCTGTCTTAGTGAGGACACTCGTTGACATAATGCATTTCCTAGCCCCTTACCTTAACCATCAAAACCAAATTCCTAACCCTGACCCTAAAACCAAGTCTTTACCCCGAAGCAGCCCATGAAAAGTGGGTCAGGAAGTGAGAACCGCCTAAAATGTCCTCACTCTGAAGGTCTGAGGCTCAAAGTGGTCCTCAAAAAGAAATCTGTACACGCACACACACGTATGCACACAATACTAGTTAAACAGTTACCCCTTAGTGAACATTCTTTCGATCAAAAGTCCAACATTACACACATCTACAGTAACTCTAGACACACAGAGAGAGAGAGAGAGAGAGAGAGAGAGAGAGAGAGAGAGAGAGCACAGAACACACAAGCTGTTTCCATTCACTCTTTTGCTGAAGCTACTCTGACTCATTGAGTGTATTAACCAACCATAAGCGCATGATCTTCTAGGAGGTCTTAAGTATAATCTTATTCCAATTCTCTCTGTGAATGAATCCATTTGTTTCCAACCATAAATTCATATAGAGAACAACAACAACAGCAAAAGGGGCATGTTTTAAATAACAATAGATTTTTCTGTAGAAGTGCAAGGACGTCCCTTGGATCTGTGGTGCCACAAACCTGATGCTGACTGAGAAACTACTGTGAAACAGTTACAGACTGCAGCCACATGGTGTCATGAGTTGAGTGGCCAACATGTTAGTTAGCAATCAGGATTCAACACGTGCTTAAACAGATCCAATAGAGTTGCTTCAGTCAGGTTCTAAAAACAATAGTTCCTTTGGGTCATCAAACACCATTAATCTTCCGGGATCAACTGTAATATAGGAACAGTTTTTACTTGTCGTTACACTTTAGTTGGTGCTGTGAAGGCAAATTTTAAAAAAGTTGAGTCAAAAAACCTTCAATAAAAATGTTAAATGTGTTTGCTGTTCTTGCAGTAAAGATCTTCGTATCATAGGAAGATTTATGTGTATACCGACATTAAAGTTCTTCCAAATAAAAGAATAGATAAAATGTAAGCGTTGAATCAACATATTACGTAGCTGCGTTGAAGAGGAGGCATCGTTTCCCTGGTTTGTAGCAGAGCGGAGGAGGCAAATCTGGGAACTCACGCCTCTTTTCACAGCATCAATATTTTAGTCCCTCACAAGCCTCCGTTTCCGCTCAGCAGTGATGCCATGATGAGTCAGATGTTTGACTTTACCAGTCTTAGATCATTCTGCAAGCGCCTGAAGAAAGGTTAAAATAGGTCAGTGAAGGTAGCTTAGAAAGACAGTAGACAATGTTCTATAAGTAAGTGACCTCTTTCCTCACACTGTACTGTGGTAGAACAAACACACAGGACTGTGAAGGGGCAGATCCAGGGGCAGATCCAGGGGCAGATCCAGGGGGCTTGTCACTTAATTTCAACACTAACAATAAATATGATAATTTGTTAAAAATGTTTACTTCATAAGGTTTTTTGAAGTAAACCATGTGCTTGACCAAGGGACACTTGTCAAGTTTATTCTATAATGTGTGGTTTAGCCACATGGAGCTAACGGTAAACAAGGAATGACTTAATGGATGTTGAACTGTATTGTGTTGGAGAATAATTTGCCCCTCTGTGTAAATCGTGGCCCCTTTATGGCCCCTTATTAGGGAAAAACTTAGATCCACCACTGCACTGTGAAATCATATTGTAGACGAAAGCCCTCAGGTTTGTAAAGAGAAGATTTGTTTTCAGAGTTAGTTGCCTTCGTGAATAAATAGTCCTAAAACATTCTCTCCTGTATGTCATCTTTTTGATGCTGTGTGACATCAGTCTAAAGAGTTCAAAGGTCACTGAGACCTCCCCCAAGTGATGAACCTGTAATCTGTGTGTGTGTGTGTGTGTGTGAGTGTGTGTGTGTGTGTGTGTGTGTGTGTGTGTGTGTGTGTGTGAGTGATTGAGTGAGTGAGTGAGTGAGTGAGAGATAAGGTGCCACCCACCGAATCCCTGGTGACCTTTTGAACTTCCTGTTGGATGAGGTCAAACCTCTATGTTTACCAGGATACGCAGGAATTTTTACAACATGAAAGGTCTGCCGGGAATTCCACAAGTGGCCCTCTTGAAATGAGGGCTGTTCTGCTTTAGAGGGCCAAGCATGCGACCCCAGGCTCAGAGGTCATGTAAATAAAGCTTTATGGCAGCCCACGAGGAACAAGAATGTCAGCTTTCAAAGCACTTTGTGCAACACAGCTCCTCAGATAGGCTAGACACACTTTTTTTGTGTGTTATCATGTTGTATTTCTTTTGTATTTTTTAAAGACAGATAATGTCTGTGAAGCAAATATAATAATGGAAATATTCATAAATACTTATATAATTGAGTTCACATTAGGAATTCATATTTTCCCCAAATTATACATAGAAGCGTTTTATCACAGGAAATGGATTATCTGTAAAAAAAAACATATCTAGAACAACTCCACACACAAAAATGAGAAAAATGCATAACCCTATGGGTTTCCAAAACAGACCTGCTTTATTGTACTAGTGGTTGCTACTAAAAATATTCAAGCGAAAGAACAGCACAGTTACTAGTAACTAGAATGAGTTTGTTGGAAAGTAGGCTGTCTTGAAGATGGAAGTCTGGGAAACAGGAAAACATGGATGGAAAAGGGGAATATAAAGCACTACATTGACAACTTTGCACGCAACTTATCATCCACTGAGCTGTGAGGAGGTCCAGTGCTCCTGCACAATTTGGTGGACTTTCTCTGTTAATTTTGTCCAAATGTTACTACAACTTTTGTTAAGATATGAGAACCTTCACCCAACACATCTAGAAAACAAAAACACTGTTAGCTATATCTATAAGAACACAAACTGACTTGTTGCTTTGCCCAACTTACAATTGCTAAAGTGACAACAGGGCCTTTGTTACTTGAACACAAACATTACACATATTGGGGACTTGCTGCTGATTTCTGCCATATTTTCTGTATTTAGAGAACAGGCTCATTTTGTGACAGGAGGCATTAGCCTTGGCTACCAGTGTAGAATTTTTATTATATTTGTATTATTGAGCAATTTGTGACAATATGGCAACCAGCAAACAAATGCTGCCTGTGTAGATGCCGTGAGTGAACATGTGATCCTGCATTTTCAGGCATGTTAGTTTTGGTTTGGGATAAAGACTGATATGGAGCCAAAACGCTTGTGTGGACAGAGATTGTTTTAGTTTGAAAATAGCGTTTTCAAATGAAAACATAGTAGTTTAGATGTAGCCTAATGAAAGTGAATGAAATTTTGATCATCTAAAGGAGGACCAGGAGGATTGTTGTATTTGACAGCCCACTGTAAATCTACTGAATGTATTAGCTTGTAGTCATGGTAACATTAATAAATCTATTCCAATTGAAACCAAAATGGAGAATGCCATAAAGTGTCTTGTGTGTATTTCACTATAGGCACAAATTTCCTAATGAAAATATATCTACCCCTTTTATATGGAAAAACCCTATACCCTATAAATGTTACATTTTGGGGCCACAGCTTCATAAGCCCCGATTCATAGTGGACGACCCAGCAAGCGAACTACAATGCAGAAGTTGTGAAAGTGGAAGTTCTGCCAAAATTAAAAACGTGCTGGAGATATTTCTTTGAAAGTAACCACTAGTCCCAGTCGCCATGGGACTTATTGTAACGAAGAGGTCAGCAGGTTTTATACCGTAATGTCTGCGAAGAGAAAAAATGCAACCCACGCTAAAGCAGGGGACGCAGCACAGAAGCACTGAACTGTTAACTGCTACAGCTTGCACTTCTTTGACTTCTTTTCTGAAAAATGTTCATGAGAATGTAGAACATGGGAAGCACATGCACAGTGAAACATGCTTTGCTTTAGTGATGTTCCTTCCTGAATGGAAGCGTTTGTTGAGCGATCATGTGAACTGTTGTGGTTAAATTTGGCTTCCACACTGCACCTCATGATGTCCTCTGAGGGCAGGCAGCCCGAGCAGGGAGTGGTGGGCTGAAGAGAAATCCAGCACACCACAAGCTCAGTGATGTTTGTGATCGAGCACAAGCTGACAACATCTCATGTCAGTGCTGGGTGAGGGCAGGAATCAGATATCCGGAGCATGGATCCCTACATTGTTGCTCATAAGTGTTAGAATAGCCGTTTTCAGAAATGACCTCCGGGTAAAATCCAGAGAATTGGCCACAGAGTTTTACCCAGAGTTTGCCTTTCACATGTGCACAACGCAGCAGGAGGTTCTCTCTTGTTCGCACAGCATTGATGATTTCCTAATATGAAATAGCAAATGCTCTGAAGTGCTTCAGTATATTAATCCTTTGTCACAATTACCTATAATCGATTGTAATTTCTTTCCAAATGTTTTTCATGTTTCCATCTGTCCTATTGTTTGTGAAAGTGTTGTTTTTTATATGTGAATGTCTGATGTATCATCTGTTGTCTGTCTGCTTGTCTGCACAGCCAAAAGCTTATTCACGTACAAGGATACATTGTTGTTCCAAATCAAAAGATTAAAGTAAAGTCAGTCGTCACTGATGTTAACGACAGAGAATTAGACCCATATGAAGAAAAACTATTCGGAGAAACTACCGAACCCCTTTGAGAGATGTAACCAATGATGGCCTCGCAGTTGACCACTTGCAAACATTTCCTCATCCACAAAAGTCTGTGTGGTATTTTCTTCAGATCAGACAGTTTCTTATACAATCTTTATCGAGCCCTGGTATACTTACGATAATGTGCTGCTAATGAGCCTAAAGATTCAGTATTATATTTAAGTAAGTATAACTTAATAGGATGCTCCACATTCCTCCTTTTAACACAGACTTATCTTTTCTCATATTATTTAACAAATTTTATTCTTGCAAATTGATGACTCTTTTCTCATACTATTACGACTTTATTCTTGGAATATTGACTTTATTCTCAAAGTCTGTGATATATGTTTCATTTAGGTGACCCTAATATTAAGTACAAGACAAGTTACAAGAATCCACCACATTTAATCTTAGGCTAATGGGCTGTAAGACCCTGTTCACATGTGGTAAATACATCCATTCCCAATGATCCGATCACAAGTGTTAAGCTCCAAGCTCATTTGTTTGCACATGGTATTAAAATGTGTCCTGAATGGATCTCCTGTGACCACTTGACCACTGAACATATAGCCTACATCACTCCATTGTGTGTGTGTGTGTGTGTGTGTGAGTGCATGTGGCAAGCACACCCTCTGCCCAGTGGTCGTAGCTATTTCCTTTAAATTCCTGAACCTTGATTTCAGAGTGCAGATACAAACTGAGAGTGTTTTGACGTGGAGCCTGAACACTGAACTTTCACATACACAACAACCACAACAACAAAGAGTGAGGCGGGCACGCCCACCAACTCCCTGCAACAACTCCACACACTGGACCAACAGTAGCTTTCCATCCACAGACCTCTCTGCCAGTACTCATGAAGAAATGTGGGTTTGTTTTAACAGCAGCTTCTCTACTCTACTCAAAGTAGTAGATGTGTCCATCACAACAACACACACACTTCCTGATCTCTGATCTGTTTTTATTTTTTATTTTAAGAAAAGTACAGCATGAAACACAACTCGTCGAGATTTACTTTCTGTTTCTCGTTGTTGTGCTTCCTTGAATTTAAGAGTTTGAGCCCAGGACCTCCTGCTGCGTTCTTCACGTGTGAAAGACGATCGCCAGAGAAAGTCCAGTCCCAAGTCTTCTTCTCCTTCTTTATTCGGTTTATTGGCAGGTGACAACCAACGTCAAGGTTTATTACCGCCCTCTACTGTGTGTGTCAATATCCGACTTCCTCTTCTTCCCCATTCGGTAGCGTATCTCTTATTACCCTTGATATTTGATAGCTTCTCCTTCGTTCAGTTGAGTGGCGGGTGACAACCTCCTGTGTTGGAGTGTATATCAGAGTTATCTAGCTCATATTAAATCAGTTTGTCCAATCCTGTCTCCCTCAGCTAATGGAACATACTCCCTATTCCAAAGGTAACTACTATTTCCAAGCTTAGTTCTTCCTCTCTGCTTTGCACTTTTCCTCTTGAGCTTTTCTCGTTCTCGAACACACTTATTAAAGTGAAGCATTACATGCTCCACTGACTCTTCTATAAAATATTTTGTGCGGGGGGGTTCAACACACAGTGGAAGGCGGTAATGCACCTTGACGTTGGTTGCTACCCGCCAATAAACCAAACAGAGAAGAAGAAGAGGCTCGGACGTCTTCCGCAATTCATGACTGAAAACTCCCTTAAAATAACAATGCCTTTGAACAAGAGGCCGGGCTTTCTATTAGAGTCACAATCTTTTTGTGGCTTTGATCTTCAACATTATTTGAGATCTTTAAAATTGTCTTTGGTTCTTTATCATATCTTTGATGTGTCTATATGACTTATGGTTGGAAGAAGATACCGTTCATGTTCCATATCAAGGGCGTTTTGTACTACCTTGGTCAGCAGCGCTAAGTGGAAAGAAACGGATCAAATAGACCTAAACCCAGATATGGAGGAGACTGCAATACAGACATTCACCATGGATACATCTAATGCATTGGAGCTTCCCAGCATGACAGTTGAAACTATTCGCATGCAGATTGAGGATCTTTATACCAAGTTGACTGCGGAGCAGTGGGAACTGTTAAAATCAGAAACACCAGACAACGTCACAAGGTTTCTGTTGGCAGAACTTCTTCTGAACATGACTTTGTCTGTGTCCTCAGACCTGATCACAGCACATGGACACAACGACTTTCCCTTTACTGCGGAGAGTATCCAGTCCAGTCTGGGAGACGCTCTCCGTCAGAGTTTAGCACCGGGCAGCTTAAAAAAGTCTGTGAGTTTGGATCAACTCACTGAGTTGGTTGCAGAGGAGATGACAGAGAGGGTCAATTCCAGCCGGTCTGAGTGCTCCACCAGCGGATGCTCCACCAGCGGATGCTCCACCAGCGGATGCTCCACCAGCGGATGCTCCACCAGACTGCCACAGTGTCACCAGACCACATCC
Organism: Hippoglossus hippoglossus; assembly: GCF_009819705.1. Lineage (NCBI taxonomy): Eukaryota > Metazoa > Chordata > Actinopteri > Pleuronectiformes > Pleuronectidae > Hippoglossus > Hippoglossus hippoglossus. Next base: position 25,256,455 of record NC_047156.1, on the reverse strand, counting down.
AACAAACTTGAGAAAATGGTCAATTGTGTTTGCAAAGTGTTGAAGAAATCTGCCGGCGACATCGAGGGCTCGTTCAAGCCGAAACTACGCAGTCAAAAGACATTTGAGCTGATAAACGAGTTCCCTAGGGGGAAACCAACCTCTTCACGCACTGACTCTTCATCGAGCAGTTCTCACTCTGACAGACGAACATCCTCAGAATCATCAGTCCGCAGCAGTGACTATAGGACAAGTGAGGCCATCCAGGAAATCATCGGGAAGGAGGTGAGCGACATCATCGAGCCCCTTGTGGACGAAATGTCAGAATCTGACCTGAGTGGGCTGATATCTGAATCTTCTCTGGAGTTTAAAGCTGCTGCAGATGAAATCTATCAGATAATTAGTGAAGAGGAGAGCGTCAGATCATCTGATTCGAGTAGAGGCTCCAAATCCTCAAAGAGCCACAAGAAGTTTTGGAAAGGAGTGGGGAAGAGGATCAAGAAGCTTTTTGCAAAGTTTTTGGCGACAGCATCGATGCTCAAGATGGGGACACAAGTCAGGAAGAAGTTCAGTAAGAAGACCCAAGTCCCGAGCAGTGAGTCAGTCAAATCTCTGATGGATAGTGTGGAGTCTCTGCTTCTGACAGAGACCAAGGACAGAGTTTCACCTGCAAACGCCCCCGTCCTTACCGATGTCCTCTATAGGTACGTCACAACTGACATTTTAGGGGCGAGTCCAGCTGAAGTGACGAAAGTGTCTGTTCCTAAGTCCCACAGAAAGATGTACGCGGACATAAAGGAGAGAGTGATCAATTTCCTGCCATTGATGAACTGGTGGTTCTCAAAAGAGGCCGGTGACTACACCAAGAGGGTGACCTCCGCTTTAATGGAGATTGAGCCCATCGTAGGATCTCCGGTCTCAGAGATCAACAGTGCAACAGAACGGGCAGAGCCCCGCAAAAAGATGTATGTCAATCTCGTCATTGACCAGTTCGTCACTCGAGTGTATGCAAAGTCCAAAGTGAACTTGTGTGACGAATCAATACACCTCACTCAATACCTGTTTGAAAAAACATGGGCCGAAGTCCAAGACATTGACTTAGACATGTCCCCAGATATAATCAATGTCCTCCACAAGGCCGTGTTCAAGGACCTGTGTAAGATGTGGGATTGTCCAGAAACGCTGCTGCTTTCCATTTATCGAAAAGAACCAGAGGTCGAGAAAAGAATCGCCGCCTCTATGGAAAGCCACATGTCCAAAAAACCCGGCAGAATGTCCAGATTCTTCTCCTCTTTGAGCAGATTCTTTAAACGGTAGAAATGCTATTGCTTTAAATGAGGACGTGCATATACGTGTCTTCTACTGAAGGGGTGTGGATTCACTCTGGGAGCTCCAGTTTACCACATCCAAACAAAAAAAAAAGTCTGCATGAAATGTTTTCTGTAACCATTTTCTGTCACAACTGTTAAAAAATAATAAAAAATAAGAAGATGAGTCGCAGAGGTTGTCCTCTTGGTGTGAAAGCAGCCAGTGTGTGAGGAGGACCATGCAGGAAAGAGGGGGGGAGAAGGGGGAGCACAGGGGGGGGGGGGGGGGTCTGCTTCATTAGAACCGAGCTTTGGTCCCATGAGCTCTTTTCACATCTCATAGCATGAAGTCGTGTGTGTGTGTGTGTGTGTGTTTGAGAGAGACAGAGAGCAGGCCAAGGAGAGGCTGAGTAAATCAATGCTCTGCGACATAAGATGATTACTCATTTAAAATAGCAACAACTAAATAGAACATTGTTAATATTGTGGAAGTGGTCACAACATGTGAAAAAGAAATGTGAAAAAATACTTTAGGTCCAACCATGGCAAGCCAGAGGACATCAGCAGCGTAGGTGGTGGCCGGTCCCTTAATGTGGCCCGGGACTAAAGGAATGTGGCGATGTGTCGTAAACCACCTCTGAATGATTGTCCTCAATACGTCATGGGGGCAGTCGCACCTGAGCTTAGAGCTGTCCATTCATGATCGGATCACAAGTGGATTGGGTTGCACCAGCTTTTCTCTCTTCCTGAATTCATATAATCCCCCTTCACTGCTCTGTTCGTTGACTAGTGAACCAACTATCCATTCACAAACTCCCCAAAAAAGCCCCATGAACTAAAAACTCCTGTCAGATTTGTCAGCTTCCTGATCACTTGCAGTGGAAATTTCAAACACTCTATTGTTGCCGCCATCGGTGTCAGGTCGCGGTGGGTTACACAACCCGCCTACACCCACCAGGTCCACCCGACGTGGCGGATGTGGTGGCTCCTCTTAGCCAGACCTTGGCATTCTCCGGTTACTGAGTGTGCAGGCGGACAGGTCCTTATGTGTATCCCTTACACTTGCTCAGGCAGGCAGGAAGTTCCTGTTGACATGAATGAACTGGCCTTTCAATAATGCAGGAGGAGCTCAAGGGAGAACGCCTGTGTCTCTCATAGGACCATTACCTCAGCAACTATCCTGCTTAGGCTATCCCTGAGGCTGTGTGTCTGTGTGTTCCTGTACGTATACCTTTGTGAGGACCATTTTTAGCACAAGGACATTTTTGGAAAGTGAGGACATTTGGCCTGTCCTCACTTTTTCAATGGTTTTTTTTGCTTAAGGTTAGGCTAAGGGGCTAGGGAATGTATTATGTTTCTGTATGTGTCAAGTCAAAGTTGATTTATATAGGATGTTGTAAAAAACAAAACGCAGTTGACCAAAGTGCTAAAGAGGCTTATAATATGAAAATAAAGCAGTATAACAATATACATAAAAAAGATAATACATTGAAAAAGTATAGCACTATAGCACTATAAATATTTTAGGATTACAAATTAAAAGGTTTAATCTGTGTGTGCATGTCAGTAAGAAAAAGAAAGGAGGAGGAGGTTTGTTTATGATTGAGTGTGTATGTGAAAAAAAATCTAAATCAAAATATGGAATTTGTCCAAACTTTTGCGTACATGCTACAAGTAGCCAATAGAAAATGGTAAACTGTGGCCGTAGTGGTTTGTGCATGGTTGGTAACAACGTTCAGATAGGCTGTGTGATACATACAATGATTGATTGGTATTAATGGATATTAAGTGTGTCAAGAAAACATTCCAAACACCCACACACACCACTACCACCACCAATGTGAACTGTTGACACAAAGCAGGTTTGGTCCATGGATTTGACGCCAAATTCTGACCCTATCTTTCTGTATGCTTTCACAGAAATCCAGATTCATCACCAGATTTCTGTTCTTGGCTGACACAAGTGGAACTCAATGTGGTTGTCTGTGTTGTAGCCTATCCGACTGAAGGTTGCATGTACTGTTATCTGAGTAACCGTAGTCAGGCCATTTGCATCGCTCATCCAGAAGGTGTTAATGTCCCCAGAACTATTGGTCACTGGACGTTTTTCGTTTTTCACCTCATTCTGAGTAAAACCTCTACAGACTGGTTTGTGCTGTGGGTAAAAATCTTTTCAACGAAATACTCAAACCCGCCCGTCTGACACCAACACTCATGTCATGGTCAAAGACATAGTAGTTAGATTTCTTTACCACTATAATGCTTTTAATTGGATAATTACACGAATATAAAGTTTTACAGGTGTTCCTGATAAAGTGCTCAGTGAGTGTAGATTTTCCAAATTCTATGTTATCTCTTCTACTCACAAGAGGGTTATGTATTGGCAGTGGCTGTGAGGTGATGGAATGGGTCATTAATTGTAGGGTTAGAGTTTCGATTCCTGGTGCCTCCTTTGCCAAAGCATCCATGAGGAAGTCAATAAACCTCCAAGCTGCTCCCAGTGCATGTGAATGTAAGTTGCATCAAATGAAAGCTACTGTAAAGTAAATGTAATTGACTTTTAGTCGGCATAAAGAGTTAACAATGTGGGTGGGAGAATTAGTGGAAGGTTCTCTCAAGTATAGTAGGACACATGTGTGCACTGTTCACAAGAAAACAGCCGACTAGTGCATTCATGAGTGACTTAAACCAACAACATGCATGTTTTATCTTGAAACACGACCTCTCCTTACGTTTTCTGAACCAGACGGAACATCAAACAGACCTCTTCCCAACAGGGCCCTTGCAAATGTTCCTTGTTATCTGACCAGACTAAACAAGCCCAATTACAGGAACATTCTTGTTTGGCCATAAAAAGCCCTGGGTGGAGGCTGCCCCCTCCTCTCACTGCAGCCTGTACACCACAATACGCTCCACTCCTCATCAGCTCTTTTGATTTCTTCCCCCGCAGCTCTCCGCCATTAGCCAGCCTCCCATCTGCTGTGCCACAGCTACTTCAGTACCAGCCTACCGCTGCTGCCATAATCAGAGAGGGAACAGCGTGCCATCGTAGCCGTGGCACTTCCTGAACAGCACCCCATTACCCTGCCCCACGCATCCCCTTTTCTTTAATTAGCTGTCGGCTGTTGGTTTTTATTAACCTGAAATATCCCCAAACATTATTTCCCCCACACCCCTCACTAGCTCATTAAGTCTGGAGTCAAGAACAATAAAAGCCCAAAGTCCCTAAAGAACACACCTCCACATTAAGATCAGTTGATGGCCTGCAGAGACATGTGATAGAAGTAAAATCTACTACTGGTTACTAGTTATGCATCACCTGAATGTAAATTCTGTCCTTTGAGTCTTTGCATGTGATTCCTTATTCCCTTTGACCTTGAAGGAGTTGTTTGTCTGCTATCATGCCTTTTATCATACATGTGAAAATAGTCATAAGATGGTCCAACACATCGGATTAAAGTATTGTAACCATCCTTGCATCGTGGCCTCTGCAGACTCACTTCATCGCTGCAGTTGCCAGAGCTCTCTCTAGTGGCATGTGTTCTAGCTCTCGTCAGATAAAACACAGCAGAACATTGAAAACCAGCAAACAATTAACCCACAGGTTTCCTTGCATGGTGCTGTTGCCATTTTTAGGTAAGCTACACAGTATTTACAGTCTGGCATTTTCTGACATGAACAATGAGACTCTGTTACCACAATTTAACCAGCAAAGATCTGAATGTTTGTTTTACACATGCCCTTTAGCGGATCATTTACCATCATCAGGAGTTGTGCAAAAACTATGGCCCCTCACATAAACAGCAGCAACAATGTTTGTCGTCCCATCTTAGACCTTTTACCACAACAGGACCATAGAACCAAGGTTTTCAGGTGTGCAGTCACCAATTAAGCACACAAAGCAGGAATGCACAAGCTACGCAGGAGCGACATCTGTTTTCAGATCGGAAAGCATTAGCTTACCACTCTGGCATCTAATATACTGTTGCTCTCTTTCTTGTTTTTATATGAGGGGTTGTAAACAGCCAGATAGCCTCTGGCTTTTACTGCTCCCTTCCTTTGCCCTCATTTAGTGACTTCCTCTGAGGGCGGCAGTGAAAAAAGAGCTTTATTCCTCATTATTCCTCTGGTTTGATGTAACTCCAGACAACAGGATCAAGTTGAGGTCAGCCAGGTTCTTGTTTGCATGTGAGTGCGTGCCGTCTCTCCTGCTGCTGCTCCAAAAGTCTTTGTATGCATTGTACACATATCGGCTTATAAGAAAGATTGCATGCTTAGATGGTTTGATGGTGGTTTCAAAGGTGTAAGACAATGGGCGTGACTTTGTCGATGACTCAATTTTAATAACCAGAGAAGTCCGAAATAATTAATATTGATGTGGCCAGTGCCCCGCGGCTGTTAATTAAGGCTCAACACAACTAAGATAAGTACACATTTATATATGCAGCGTCTATAGAGCAACTACAGCCATACAGCTATTGATTAACAATTCACACAAAAGCCAACAATCTAATAAATCTTAAAAGAAATCATGATATAATAATAAGGATAATTCCAATATATACTTAATTTATGGAATTAAAATAGATTCTGTCTCAATTGTAGGAGAGTTCTAAGCACAAACATGCGTACACAGGTTGACTGTTGTGCATCTGTCGCACAAGTGTGCTATATCACACCTCAATGGTGAGCTTGTGGTTTGTTAATGACACCATCCGTCACGTGGCTCCACACCATTTCCTGTCACATGGGGTCGCAGCCAGGTCATCACATCACAGATGTACACTAAAAAGCCAAGAAGCCAAAGTCTGAGTGCATAAGACACCCTTACCTGACTCCTCTCTCCAGCCCCCTGATTCACGGACACAGTATTGCACTGCTTAACACTTTCAAGCACATTTCCTGCATCCACATTTGGACACATACACGTATAATTTGTGCTGGTCAGTCAGTCTGTACGTCTATAAAATAGTCCCTCTATTAAACATGTGAATGTACTATATATTTTTTGGTAAAATCCCTGTCAATCTAATCAGTGGGTTCAATAGACTGCAGAGGAAAAAGAGAACGAATCGCCAAGTGTCAACTGACAGTGGACATGAACACACTGTCGACACCTGAGTCAAAGTCTGGTTTTGTCCTGTTGACAAAGGCATTCAAAATGAGGCATGAAAAGACTAGAGGAGGCATAAAGAGTCGCCTCACATGTGACAATGTGGGAGTGCACGCAAATTGTTATTCAGTGCCAGGGACCATTCAGATAGTCTTGTTTTGGCTGAGATTCAGAGACCTTTAGTGTCCTGTTCCACTGTGTGTATGGGTGTGTGTGTGTGTGAATTTGTGTATGTCAACTTCACTACTTGACTTGCAACATTTAATGTGGATATTCTTGCAAAAAAGGCCCTCTGTTGGAGTTTGCAGGAAGGGGAGGTGTGATTACGGCAGGTAAGAGGGGGTGCAGCAGGCAGAGGCTGGACATCAGGAATGTATGTGTTGGCCAGTATTTCTACAAGCTCTCCAGTCTCATTGTCTTTCCAAATTAATGTCTGGCACCGCTTTTTCATCCAGAGATTTTTGTATTCTTTTTGTTGTTTTTGTAGTTTTCGCATGTTACACACATCGATACGCCCACTCCATCACGGTGAATCCTATGGAGGATCTCCTGCTGTTGTCTCACATGAGGTCATTCGGACATTATCCAGATTTGTTCCTGGGGGCTGACAGGAGAAACTCTGGAGAAAGTCCACAGCAACTGACATTGTACACTTGAGTTCACACATACAGTCCCTCCCGATGCCTCGAAGCAGCTCTAGTTACGCCTCCGTTTTAGCCTTTGATATTTGATTTGTTAAGTAGAAAAATCTGAGCCTTTAACAATGACACAGTAATAAGTAAAAGTATTGTTTGTAAAAAGTTAAGGCACTGTTTGAAATTAGTGTACTAGGTATATGAAACTAGTGGGGGGAAACAATTCATTACAATTTCAATGTAGCCTAGTTTTCCCCATTGGTAAGCGAAATATTTTAAATATGACGATGCAGATGTGATGGATCCAGATATAGAGTCACATAAGGAAACCTAAATCATTATTTTTCTACATCAGAGCACATTTCTGTCCATTAATACTTATCAGTACAGATAGCTTTTTTTCTAGGACATTTTTGAAACAACTTAATTCATAAATTGTATTTAATCAGCAGTTATTTGTTTCAAGAAAATTGTGGCCCTCAGTGTCATGGAGCCAATTCAAACTGCGGGGGGCCTTTCAGGCTGGAAGTCTTCTGGTTTCCTTTTCTAGTTTTAACAATCACGTTTGAGCAGGCTTTGGTTGTCCACCAGTAAACAGTCCTTGTGGAGAGCAAAAGAGGCAGAACACATCGACTGAAGTGCATTGGCTCAAATGATCTACATTTGTTTATAAAAGATAAGCCAAAATGTAGTCTGGACCTAAAACACAGACAAAACATATCAGAGTGTAAACAGTGTATGGCAAAATGAAGATTAGGTCTTATATCAGATATCTACCGTCTACACCAGAAGTCCAGTATTGGCCCCCAAAAGCTCATTTAACATCAGATGATAGCCGGTGGGCTCGGAGATTGGCTTTTGTCATACACTGTGGTTTGACAACGCGTGACAAAACATGAAAATGAAATTTTCCTGCTGTGTGAAGCCCTATTTCTCTGAACCATCTACCCATCACCACTTGCTCCATGTTTTGCTTTAAGCTCAATCAAAACTACTAAAATATCTTACAGTAAGTGACATAGTCCTTAACGCAGTATAAAAGAAACACGTGGGTATTTTTTATTCCCGATATATTTGTGTTTTTTCAGAACAATCTCAGCACCTCTTTTATTTCAGGAGGCTGTGTGCCACTGAGACACTATTTACTCAAACCCTGCAAAGAGGGAACATTTATAACCTTGTCACATAAACTTAAATAAACCAGACACCATTCAGCTCCTCTGAGCCACGACAGAGCAGCCACCACTCTTTATCTGCCCATCGCTCCTGTCTAACTCTTTCTCTCTGTCAACTCAACAGGCGACCTCTTCACCCCATGGTGACCCCTGTCGCCCCCACCAGTGGCATGATGAATGCACCACAGGAAAAACGCCGCTTCACAGCCTGCAGGATGCCCCTAACCTTTAACCCCAACACCTCCCTTTATTTTTTTCTCTCATACTGGGAGGAGATGCATTTCCACACCATTTGAGCTGGAACTCCCATGAGCACTCCTGTTACCTTCTAACACAAGACCTGTAGAGAGTTATCCCAGACTGGCTGAAGTAAGTTTACAGTGGACCAACAGACAGTGCATGTGATATTAGGTCATAAGATTTCACGACTGACTCGTATGTGTGAGTAAGCAGTGTTGAGGTTGACCATAAAAATTAACCAAACAGTTTTGGGTAAAATTTGCCCGATGCAGATCTTCACCCCAGCTGTTCCAGGGTCTTATTATCAAAACAATGTGAAACTGCTGCTGATTACTACACATGTCTCTTTCTCTTCTTTCATTGATTTAAATACATTTATATGACTATTCATGTATGAGGATGACATTGATTGTTATTTTTTATAATTTATAAGAAAAGGTATCTAAATTGCTAAATTGTGTTGTGCTTTTGTTTAAAAAACCACATGATTAGTGATGACGTATTGATTAGTTATCAAAATAGTTGAACGTTTTTTTTAAATATCAACAGGACTAATGCACTAATGATGTTTGTGTTTTTACCTAATTTCATGTTTTCTTCATGAGATCAGGGAGCTGGCTTTCCATGGGCCATTTCTCCATTTCACTGTTCTGCTCACATCAAACGAAATTAATGTCACATGCAAATTAGTTTTGCACATGGAGTACATGTGAATTGTAATGTACTTAATTTGACATAGGTGCACCTACTTCCACTCTGTCATTGTTGACATAGTGGGTTTGGCTTTGCTTTTATAAACTTCAACTCAAAGACCCAAGATGTCTGTTAGGGAATACTGCCAGTAAAATACAATATTCTGTCACACAAATCATTTGTGTGCCAGTGCAAAGCGCAAACACCTGTGTATATGGTCTCAGCATCTCCTTTAAAAACAGATTGTTGCACTTGAACACTTAGTGGTTACCCTCTGGCCTTCACAGAGTGCCAATGTTCCCTCTGAGGGCTCTGGTGCACCAAGCTAGCCTCAAACTACAGGGCCTGTAAACCGGTGGATGAAGTGCACGGGTTGGCAAATTCCTTGTATGTGTAAACCTGCTTGGCAATAAAGCCTGATTCTGATTGTATATATATGGTTGGCACCTACAAATGTCAAATCTAGTAAACAAACTTCATGTTAAAAAAAGCTTCCAGAAGAAACCACAGTAAATGGGCTCAATTGTGAATTTGGTGAAGTACACATCCAGTCTGTCTCCCTCTCGTTTGACTGTCTCTGCTGTTGATTTGTCTTGGTCAAATGTCTTAAAAGACACCCACAAGCGTTGTTAGTCACATGACAGTCAAAGATTCACAACAGCAGTCAACATTTAACACTTGATATGTTACGGCTAAACAACATGCTATCTTTTCATTTTCTCCCCATACTTTGTGATGAGTTCCTACAAACTAAGTCAGTTCCTCTCTGATTGCGATTTCACTTTCACTCACAGTAAATTTAAAAAAAACGACAGCAGCAACAAAAAAAAGAGAAACCTGGTCTGGGTGCAGGGAAGGGAAGATGGAGGGAGAAGGAAGGAATGGAAAAACAGGGATTAGTGCCCCGCATTGTCCTGCTGCTAATCCCTCCTCTGCTTCTCACAAAAACATTTGACACCTTCCAGTGTCTCAGCCCAACGCTTCCAGTTACTCCCACACACCCAGAGTAACACAAACACACACAACATGGAAGAACACATTCACACGTTTGCTGATTCAAAGCTTTCCTTGCTCTGTCCCCTCTGCTTCTCAGACAGCATGAAATCAGCCTTTCACTGGAGGTTGGGGGCTCTCGTCTGTTACAGCCCTGCTTTTCCTTCCTCCCCGCTTTCATCCATTCTCCATGACCACGCCCCCTATGGGGGCCCCATAAGGCCTTTGTGCAGATCGATGGCCTGTGGCTAGCCTGGAAGTAGGGTTATACAGAGTGCAGCGTGCTCACTGATGCAGGGTTTTCAGGCTTTTTTTTTTAGGGGGAATATTAAAATCGTACAGCCATGACTTCCTTGTGTGGCTAACCAGCCTTTAACCACCAAGTCATTCCTAATTTAAAAACCACATAGTTCCAGCCTTGTATAAAATAATCTAAAGTTAAGTAAATAGAAAAAAAGAGAAAACAATATACTCAAAATTCAGAATTCAGTAGAAGTTCAGCATTCCATAAAAAGATAAAAATCAACTATGAATTGACAAAAGAAATATTTGTTGCCAAACTCTGATATAATTTGTTTCTCTGAAGCCGTTTCAGACATGACCTACGGGTGAAATCCGAAGAATTGGCTATGGAGTTTATCCAGAGTTTGCCTTTCACACAAATCCTCCACATTATTCAGAGAGAGGTAGAGCAGCTGTGTGCAGCAGACAGAGACAGGAAGTGACGTATTAAGTCCGCTGCGGAGAGCACTTGATTTAGTTTCCAGCACCCCGACACCGTCTTCAGCTCCTATGACCCACAAACTCTTGTGACATCTTCGTCGGTGTCTTCTTCTTGTAATACACCACTTTTTCCACTGGGAGATATTTGTTTTCTTTTTGTTTTTGTCATTTTGGCGTCTGTTGCGTGTTCGAAGCATCATAGACCTCCCCACTCGCTTGTGGTGAATCCAGCGGAAGACCCCCTGCTGTGTTCACACACCACACACTCCTGGAATTCTACAACCTTTACACTAAGAGGCCAGGCGGATAATAGCCGTAGAAACTGCGGACCATCTCACTCAGACATTTTCGTTAACACATGCACCTTCTCTGGAGAAAATACGGAGGAACCGAGGAGTCCAGTTCATGTCTGAAAGCAGCTTGAGTTACATAGCTCCACTGTCGCTGAACACAGTTTATTTTGTGTCAATCCATCATACGTCGTCCTGCTGCAGGAAATACTCACTAAATCCCCACATGTGGATTAACCCCAGTTGGATTCAGTCCCAAACAAATAGACAATTCACTCCATGTTCTGTTTTGTTCGAAGAAACATCTGCTATCATTGATGATTCTGTATGTAGTGTCATAGTGAGAAATGTTTCATAGCACCAGATCAAAAAGTCAATTTTTAGAAGAGGACAAATAACTTTAAGTTTAGTTTGACAAAGGCCATATACAAGAAATTGCTTTATTTTATTTAAGATGTGTTAGATGTTTTTATTGGCTCAGATAAATGTAAAATGTTTTGACAAAGCCCTGTCAGGGTCCTGTCCCTCCCTCACACCCTGTAATTAAATGTTATCCTGCTCTTGTCACGTCTCCCTCTTTGGGTGGGGTGACTTTGCAGGTGAGGTGCGACCTCGCTGACCTTTTTACCCACTCGCTTTCCCCTCCTCCTCATTTGGAAAGAATTTATTTTCAGGGCCTAATTCCTTTTCATTGCCCCTTTCTCCAATAGCCCTGCCCCCTTCGATGCCCCCCTCCAGGGGCAGTTAAAGTGCAGCTGTCGCTCTCAGCTCTCTATTATCTGGGGGTGAGCAGGGCGGGGGTCAGAGGAGGAGAGGAGTGGAAAAAAAGAGGAAAGTATGGGATGATAATTTAGTATTTCTAGGAAGCCGTGGGTGTAGTCCTGGATTACTTGAACAGGTGTTACCCCACTTTCCTTCCTGCCATGCTGTCCTCTACTTAAATGAACCGGAAACAGGTCCTTCACGCTTCAAATAAAAAAAATACCACCGAACCAGACATTTTATACAATGCAACAACAGAGCAAAACACCAAGTCAGAGATATCTTTTGTTATTTTGAGAAGTGTAAAAAAATGTATTGGTTCATTATTTAACCGTGGTGGTACAGATTGGAACATGGCAGGCAGACACAGTCAAGGTAAGTAATGGAAAACTTTTGTCTTTAGCCATTTTCAGACCTGACCTGTGGGTAAAGTCCAGAGAACTGGGTCTGGAGTTTACCCACAGGTCGCCTTTCACACATGCACAATGCAGCGGGAGGTTCACTCTGAGATATTTGTTGACTTTTTTTTTTTCTTTCATATTTGCGTCTGTTGCATGTTAGAAGTGTTACCAACCTCCACTAACTCTAATTCCTATATATTTAAAATAAAACAACATTTTGTACTAAGTATTACTTGCTTTTCTTTGTCTCAATCAGTGATTCCTGACCATCTAAACCAATGTTCAGGAGGATTAACAATTTTGTGTGTTTTCCACCAATGACCATTATTCAAACATTTCTGATCCAACATATCTTAACAGCATAGAAATTACTTTGATAATTTACACATAGTTGTTTTGAACTTGGTTAGTCAGACCTAGAGATAGAGAAAAGCTCAGAAGCCTCCCCTCAGGATTTGTATGATGTCCTGCAGGCCTGCACCTCCCACTGAGTGACGAACCCACCAACTGGATACTGTGCCTTCCTGGAAAAGAGTGGACTGTCAGTGGTGATCTCATGCTGCTCCAACAAAAAAAAGTCAAGCCAAAACAAAGCAACACGCAACCCCCACTTCCTGCTGTATCCAAACTTACACTTAGGATTCATCCTTCACACTCACATCGTGTTCCACATGAAAGACATCACACGACGGCAGAACCAATAACATTTCAGGGGATCACCTAAAAAGATCAAGATGTACAATTTTTGACTTCCTTCATACTCAGAAACTGACAGAAGTACATTTGGTCCTATTTAAAAAAAAATTGTGGATGATTTCATATATTTTTGAAAGGAAAACCCTCCAATAGTGAAATCTGTTATTGTAGAAATAAGCCTGAAAGTTTTCACAAACACCTTTTCGATACTGAACACATTCATTTTGTGTGGACTGTAAGTTAAAGACCCACAGCCTTTACAATGTGACTACAAGCAGTTCACTTCCCAGTCTTCTATTTGCTCAGATATAAAACAAAGGTGGTGACAGCCGGCTAACGTGGCTGACATTAACTCCAATCTACCTAGCCCAGACGGAAACCACCATGTAAACTGAACTCTGATCGCCTGTCAGTGCGTCGGCTCGCCCGCCATCCTATCCACCTAACCCCTCAGGATCAGTTTGACTGAGTTGAACGGGGGGTCAAGGAGATTTGACACTTCTCCTGCATTGCAAAACAGGAGAGGAGGGGGTCAGGGCCAGGCAGGTGGTCAATTCGAGGGCTGTCTGCGATTCTGTGTGTGTGTGTGTGTGTGTGTGTGTGTGTGTGTGTGTGTGTGTGTGTGTGTGTGTGTGTGTGTGTGTGTGTGTGTGTGTGTGTGTGTAGCTTTACAGACTTTGAGAGTGATCAAGTATTATCATTTAGTATTTTATCGTCTAGTTGAAGACTGAAATGGTGCCATGGGCTCTGTCATCAGTGGGCTTCACTATAGTTTATTTTTTCAATCTCCTCAAACCCCATCCCACTATCCCATAAACACTCACTAGTGCCTAGTACCTTACAATTGCCCTCAACAAATGCACAGTTTGCTATGTGTTACGGCCACATTGAAGAAAAAAAGAAACCACAATAAAGTTGTAATATTGTGAAAATAAAGTTGTTATTTAGAAGAAAGTCATAATATTACGAGGATAAAGTTGGAATTTAACGTATAAATCAATCTTAATTCTAAACTTAATATTTAAAAAATGTATTAAGAAAAAAGCATCAAGGAGAACCTGTGCTCACTCCTTCTCGATCGAATATCTTGAACCAATTTCATTGTTTCTTGAGAAACTACAAAAGTCCTGATACTAATGATGATGTGGTGCTGATGTGACAAAAGATAAAGTATTTTGTAATTCGTGAAACTTGTAAGTTTAACTTAACAAGATGATCCACATTCTTCATTTCAACACATGTCGACAGGCTAATCTCATATTCCTCTTCTAAAATGACAAAAAGCCTAAAATAATGACTTTAGTCTCATATCGTTTCATAACTTTTTTTCTCATAAAACATCTTTTCCCTTTTCAGTGGCGTAGTTTATTTGTTAGTGAGTAATAACTCACCTCTCTCTACTTGAAATCACCATTAGACCATGTTCAACAGCTGAAGTTCCCAGTTGTGTTGTGAATCCTTTTTAGATTTATTAAAACAACTATGTATGTTTGACCCATTTAACAGTTTCTATCTTCACTAGGTATCAATATGCTTGGAGCTGGGTGACACAGGCAGTGGAGGTCAAAAGGTATTGATCATTAATGTGATTTGTTGATAGAATAATAAAATAATAATACAAAATAATACAAAATATGTAATTCACTAATCTTACCCTTTAAGGGTCAGACTACTATGCATGTGGTTGCGATGGTTAGAGCAAGCTTTTTAATTCCCAGAGTGTGCATGCCTGTTTCTCTTTGTGTTAATGTGTTTGTTTTCATACCTGTGTGTACGTGTATGTGTGTGCATGTGAATGTGTGTAATTTAGTCGGTAAATGTCAGTCACTATTGTGCTGGTGTCCAGGAACAGAGAAGGAAGGAAGTAATGCAGCAACCAGCCTTCTAGGGTTTCATGGTAATCACCGGTGCAATTATGAGCCAGTATGACAACACATGCACACATGTAACCAGCGGCAGTTGGATTGTGGTTTTCCTCGTCGTCTGTTGTCATGACAGTGCCTTTCCTTCTGTGTTTGTAATCTTCCTCCTACATATTCACTGGAGGTAATGTTTCACTGAGAAAACTATACACCTGTGGGTGGAGGTGGTGGATGGGGAGTTCACTTTCACCAATATGGAGACTCAATCAGCGACTGTGAATGTTGCAGACAAACGCGTTTGAGCCAGTGCAGTTTCCTGATGTAGCAGATGGCTCAGCCCACTTACTTCCCCTCTACTTGATATTTATTATAAGGTGTTATACGGCTGCTATGTGTCTGACTCAGTAGCTTCAGTTTGCTATTAACCAGATGTGTGTTTGATTGGTTGGATGGATCAAATGATAGACTTACAACAATTACAACAAATCCTTTATAAACTCGTTCCTTAAATGGCAAAGCTAAAGGTCATTCCAGGCCCCACAGCAGCATGCTTCCTTTTCCTTCTTTGGATGCAGTGGTGAAGCAAGCTGATCTTCCTCTGAACTATCAACTTACTACCCCAGGGTTGCATAAAATACAACAGTAGTTTGCTAAATCTACTTAAGTTCCTCCGGGCTTGGAGTTGTTTAACATGTCTGGATTCCGGCAGAAGAAGGGAGCCATCGACACAAAGAGGATATTGATTTCAGGAGATTTCCTCCTCTTACCTTTCACCTGAGTGTCAGTCAGACAGACAGGAGGCCCACAGGCATCACACTTCAACACCGGTTAGAAAGAAACCGGCAGGTCAGAGGTTGTATAGGTTCTTATCGGTTGAAACCTCGGAGCCAGAGTGTCTGGCTGATGTAGATTCAGTAGGAATTTATTAAGTAGGTGCAGGTTGGACAGAGGGAAACGCTAATGTGAAATTTTACCATGTTTTTAGTAATTCTTCTGATGCTGTGGAGTCTCATATCCACATAAGATATGTGCATCCATTTTTATTGAGTGGAATCCATAATTCAGTATCGCGTGGTACAAAAGGTCAAACTGAATCAGGAGGTAGTGGGCTGGAGCATCAAGCATAATTATATAATTCTCGGCTCATTGCAATGGTTGCCTGTGGTTTTTAAAATTGATAAAAAAATTTGACTTGTTTTTAAATAACTGAATGGCCTTGCACCACCTTACCCTGCGTGTAATCTGCTAACCAGCTGTTGCTCAGGAATAACCTGCATTTGTTAATCAGACAAGCAATTTCCTATTTTAAAGGAGAAGTTTGTTTTATTGCTTTATTTTATTCATGGCCTCTTGCAGCAACTTGTTTAAATCTGTAATTGCACTGCATGTATTTTCTGTTTTTATGTCCGTGAAGAAACCTGCTTTTGGAAAAGTGCTAAAGTTTATAATTAGTTCCTCCTTACACAACTGGTGTTTAAAGAGGAAGTCCAGCTGCAATGACTATCAGGTCTGTTCACCAGTGAGTCAGTTGTTACACTTTCATATTCTGTCCTGTGACTTAATACAGCAGTTTGATTCTTAGTGCTTTCAAACGTTGACTCGCATAATAAAGCTACATTTGCTGACTGAATGAATCAGCTGTTCTCTGAAGGTGCTGGAACAATATTTACTCAGATTCTAAGACACTCTCCTTCACCCTGCATGAGGTGGGTCTTTGTCTTGTCACCCTTTGGAAGGTGTTATCCTGCTTATAAAATGGCCACTTGCTGCATCAATTCCAACAACGCTGAATTCTCATATTCTCATAAAAATAACGTGTGATTTTATTCTTCTGTTTTAATAAATCAAGTACAATTCTTGTGCCACAGAGTATCTGCTCCTTGTGTTATTAGAAAACATCTACCATTTATACTTGTGAACATTCAGACTGATTTAAAAATTACATATAAAAGATTTATATATATATATATATATATATATATATATATATATAATTAGCTCTTAAGCACTATAGTCAGCTACTATTTTATTTTCTTAGCTATGCAAATAACCCTTGTAGCAAGCACTATATCAAAGCCTCATTGTTGCTGTCCCGAACTAAAATTCACTATGAGTCTATCAATTAACTAAAGTATTTATTTACTGAGTCATTTCATGTTTTTTCTAATGGAGGTGCACTGTAAAGCACTAAATTATTCCTGTTACACACATCACTGTTGCCATGTGATTGATGGCATGTAGCTGCAGCAACTTGATGCTCTCAGTGCTTTAATAACAAAGGAAAGACACAGGAAAGTTCCTATGTTGTTGTTGTTGAGTTGACGGTGTCAATGCCATGTTCCATCATTGTTGTTGAGGCTGCTGCACACCTCACTTCACCACCTGGCACATCGCCCTAACCAGTCGTGCTCTAAATTGCATCTTGTGGCCATTTGCCATTCATTTGTGATGAGTAGCACAGCCATCGCTACAAAACAACACAGGATCTGAGGAGTAGACACACACTTACAAAACACCTCATTTACAGAGATCTAAATAAGAAAATCTTATTCTTTGACATGTGAATTTGTTCATGCGTTAGAATTAATCTTAATAAAAAGTTTATTTAACTGATATTTTAAAAATGACAACAAAAAAAAACTTTCTATTGATGTGCTTAGTTATGTGGAAGTATCCTTTAAAGTCTCCTGGGATGATAAACATCCACCCTGCAGACATGTCCTTGATCCAGACACTGAACTGCCCAGCTCCAGAGGTCCAGTGTCTATTCATAGGCTTCATTGTACAGCTGACCCTGACCTCTGACCTCTCTCCCCTTAAGGAATCAACAATTAGACATTATGAAATGAGTAAAGGAGCAAAGTCGAGTGTTGAGCGCCTCTGGGAGGGCACAGCCAGGGAAAACATTACATTAGACACACTAAAATATTTACGAGCCTCTGTCGGCTCCTGAGCCTCCAGCCTTCATCAAGTGCCAGAGCTCTGCCATCCGGTGTGGCCCCTGCTGTTTGATAATGGACTTCCTCCTCTACTCCAACCGGAGGATGGCTGCTGTGTTTACGTGCCTGAGGCCTCTTTCAAGACTGAGTACAGGATGATATGGCAAGAATAACACATTCAGAGGTGTTTTATTGAAAGCTGGACTAGGAAAATGAGGAAAGAAATGGCTGTTTGATTCATTAAATCACAGTTTTTCTTAAATACCAGAGTATGTTGGAAGTTGTTGCAGAGATGGAATAACTGAAGGAAAAGTCGGTGCAGTGAAGGAATGAATGGGCACTGCAGGGACAGCAGTTGTCTGTTGTTCACACAGGCAGTGATTCGGCTGTGTGTCTGCAGCAGAGCTGCAATGTGAGGTTTATGGTTTGGGTATCGCATTTCCTCGAATAAAAGCATTGGCTTTTTACGCAACTAATAGCCAGTACTTTACGTTATGAAACTATGTTGTTACCTTGTACCGTGTTAGAACAAATTAATGGATTAAGTCAACAGAAATGCAAGAGTGCTTTTACTTTGAAACAGGTAGAGGAAATGTTGGAAATATTTACGTTTGTGACAATAATTTCCGAGAGTTTTTGATGATGAAAACGTTTGTATTGATATGCTGTAGAACAAAAACTCTTGATTTCTGCAGTGGGTTAATACATATGTCTGACCCATAAAATCTCCCGTATTGTTCACACTTGAAAGGCAAATTCCAGATAATGTCCAGACCCTATGAAGTTCATGTCTGAAAACAGCCTGTTTCTCATTTATTTAGTCGGCCTTATGGAGGCAATAAGCATCTGAGCATTAGTTATACTCAAAAAACTCTTTCTGAAAATAGCAAGCAAATGACTCCATTCACCTCACCCTTCCCATTCACAGGCAGCAAGCGAGGGTTCATTCAGACCAAGGGCAGACTCCGTATGTCTGTACCATGGTTTCTTTTTCTTTCCATTTTAAGCCTCCACTGGCTAATGGTTGAATATGATGCGTTTTAATTTATCTCACCCATTGTTAGCCTGACAACAGGGACACAAAGGATTCGAAAAGGATGGGGGATAATAGTAAACATAAAGGATTTGATGAGGAGGAAGACGATGCTAAGAGAGACAAGGTAGAAGTTCAAGAACAGGTCTGACTGCTGATGGATTTTTCTTTATTCCATTAGGCATGTGAAAGAAGGAAAGAGAATTGAATAAAGAGCAGATCTCTATAGCATCAACGGTAATGCAGACGTTGTACCGAATCTTTATGGTGAAGAGGAAATTGAGCTGTAATGCAAAGTTATCATATTGGTCATGAGGTTTGGGTAGTGACAGAAATAATGAGGTCGTGGATCCAGCCATCTGAAATAAGCTTCTTCTGTTGGGAGTCAGGGTTCAGCCTCAAAGATCGAGGAGGTTGAAGAGCTTAGATATCTGGAGGGAGTTCAGAGTTGAGCTGCTGCTCCTTGGCATCAAACGGAGCCAGTTGAGGTTGTTCTGCGATTTGATTTGCTCATATCCAGGGGTAGATCAAGAACATGGTGAAGAGATTATAGATCAAATATGGCCTGGGAACGCTATGTGATCCCCCAGGGGGAGTTGGAGAATGTTGCTCGGGAGAGGGGAGAGGAACATCTGGAATATCCTACTTATCCTGGATGGATTGTTAGAAAAACATCAAATCAAAAGTGTTTACAATTGCAGTTGGAAACTATGTTGTGCACCTTCTCTCCGAGGTGTTTTCATTAATAGAGCAGTCGGTGTAGATGGTACCTACACTCCATTAGCAGTATGTTACATATCAGTCTGTCCTCAAATCAACGGATAGTCTTTGTGACTGGGAGTAAATAATGAAAGCACAAGCAAACTCAGATCAACAATGTGCTACCTTTAGCCAACCCTAAAGGGACCCTCGATACACCTACACTGTTGAACATCCATGCAAATTGGCAGTATGTAATATATGAGCAAAATGCCTTTGCTTTTGGATTCTGAAGGTTGGACACCAAACCTTTCTACAGGTGATGTTTTTTTCACCTGATGTTCTTTCATTGCTTCCCCTGTTTGCTGTATCCAAATGTCAGCACGGAGGTACTGTGGACAACGACGTGGGTGCAAGGCCCAAACATCTCTCTGAAAAATGCAGGCTACAGGCTCAGCACTGCTCAGCAGCTGGATGAAGGCTACAGGATTTGCATATTGTGTGTTGTGTTGTTTGCTTGTTTGCTGTAGCCTACTCTCTTATTACTGCTTTCGTTTCAGTATCAGTGCTTCTGACTCATTGCCAGATTTCAATAATTGTTTTGTTGAGTCATTATAACCAATGGACACAATGGCCAAAACAACCAAAATAGCACCCAAAAGTTGTGTTAGACCAGAAATATCCAGTCCAGTTTCTGCAGTAAAACGACAGGGACACATGCACAGTAGCATCATGTATGTGTTACATATCGGGTCTATTTTGGTCGCGGTCAACAATCCTGTGAAGTTTTTTTTTCTGTAAATCACCCAATAGTTGGTGAAGTGTGCTGGGATGTGATGAAGTGCTATTTCCTCCCACTGTCTCCCTTATTAGTTCTCTTCTCCCCTGTTCTATCGCTGAAGTGGCTCAGTTGTGTCAGCAGTATTACTCATACCTGCAGGCTGGATTCACTGGGCAAGCGAGCCTGGATGTGCCTCAAGCACCCACTTCCTGTTCCTCGATGTGCCAACAACCTGCTGTGGGCGGACACTGATGACGGGAAACGACACAGCCGAACCAGCAAGAAACAGGAGGGAGCCCTCGAGGAGGATGTTATTATAGCTTCACTGATAATGGGGTAGAGGGCTGGGAAGAACAGAGACGACTGTCATTACAGTGCACACGTACACACACACTCCGGGAAACTTTTAGGAAGTTCAGGATCAAAAAGGACAAGGAGACCAAAACGGATCCTGCTCACTGTCAAAAGATCACAACCTGATTTTTTTTTTTAAATAAAAAAACAGCAACATTTTTAAATATAAAAAAAACAAAAACATTTTAATTGTGTGGTGATGATAATAACTGTTCAAACCAAGGTGAAAGAAAAACAACATGTGGTGATGAATGCCGAATAATTTCTTGGCTGGGTGCATTGATCTTTGAGTTCTGTCATCACTGAGGTTGCAAGGAAACCACCAGGTCATCCAGAGAGACAGAATAGAATAGATGGATAAAAAATGATAAATAAAGTTTGTTAATAGCAAATACCATTGTATACCTCTGTTTCCATTCCATGTTAACGCCTGAGCCACACTGGTTGCGTGAGCAGTGAGTGTGTGTCACGGAATGTGTTGCGCCCATGGTATCAGGTTCTAGAGAGTAGGGATGTTGTTTATTTTTAAGATAAGATAAGAAGTCCTTTATTAGTCCCGCAATGGGACAGCAGCAGAAGACATCATATAAGTAGCATGCAGTACTTGAGTGAAGGAATATAAAGAAATAGAAATATACAACAATATATAGAAAAAATATTAATGTGATTAAACCGGTATATAAAGTGTAAAGAAATATGTTATGTGTCAGAATATGTACAGTAAATAGATTGCACATAAAGGTTTGTATTGCACAGACATTTTTTACAAATGAGTATAGTACAGAGAATATTGCACAGTTGAGAAGTGTTAAGTGACAGTCCATAGTGGTGGTGCATGTAGTTTTACATGGAGCAGAGCTGGTTGCGCCTATTGCTCTTGAGCAGCTTGTGTGTCTAATATTTAAATTTTTTAAAAACATACCCTACCTTTGTAACCATAAACAATAATTTGTCACTGTCTTTGGCAACATTCACACAACTATGTTTTCTAACTTCACTTATACTACACTTGCTGTCCTCACGTCTTCTGGCGCCTAAAGCAGAGAAGTTTGGAAACACTGCTCTCCATTGAGCAGTCAACCGCATGTGTATCCTGATTGGTTCTTGGTTCAAATACACTGAAAATATATTACACTGTTCTGGTCACAGTTGCTTACGGGATAAAATAATAATCTAAACAAAAGGGGAAACTTAAATGAACATTTTTAGATTGACTTTGACATTTGATAAAAAAAATGTTTACTATGTAATTGTTTTAGTTTCGCCTCTATGTGTTTTTTTACAATTTAATTTTTTGTAATTTTTGTGTTGGAGCTACAACATTAATACAATCCAAATTGCAAATGAAACTGCAGGAATGTAGAAAATAAAGAAATATTTTCTGCTTGATTATGAAATGAGCGTAATAATAAGTGGATTATTTGTTGATTTTTTCATGCATCACGCAGACTGACACCAGACAGGTGTTGGACATGGATGACATTAAACTGAGAGTCTGAGACTGTAAACAATAAATGGAGGCCGACAGACAACACAGTGAAATAAAGAAAGTTGCCCTGGCCGCAGGCCTGTGTGTGTCAGTGTGATGTGATGTTTGTTCACCTTGTTTCTCTTATTTTGTAATTTTTAAAGCAGCTTCTAAATGATTATGACTATTTATAGTCCTCTGGATTTGGCTGCGTGGGCTCAATGGAGACCTTGCGGTGATTCACAGCCAGTTACAGATCGCCTTTTGTCAACCACCACTTTCTTTCTGTTGATCTCCTTCTGTTTATCTCTCTCTTTGAATCTTGCTCCCTCCATCTCTGTTCTCCTGCAGAGCAATAATAGAATGATCATTGTAGTCACTTCAGGTAGAAGCTGTGTGGGCGGGAGGACACACTGACTCAAGGTTTATGAGGGAGCCAAAGATAGTTTTTGAAGGTAAGGTTTCATAAGTCTCCTGTCTGACTCATCATGAATTAAAAGGAAGCAGGTTAAGTTGCAGCGTTGGCGTTTTCAGCCAGGATGAAGGTCCACTGCCCAACCAGTAACATTACACTGTTTCTACAGTGACGGAAAACATACTCTTAGACTTTAAAGTCTTAAAAAGCAAAGCTGGTGAAAGACAGTTTAAAGAATTTGTGTTTATGACCTATTTACCTGCTAAAACGGCATCTTTATAAACCCATGGAAACCAGTATGCATATTTATATTACACAGCAACGCTATCAATATAACTAAAAATTGACTTTGAGGTTACCCAAATTCAGAACTATGCTTGTGTTTTACTAGTATATAAGGCATTTGCAAAGGTATTACAGTTGCAAGCAATTTGTTATAGTGGTATCCTTGAAAGTGGCATTGTTAACAAGACATGATAATAAGACACAATATAAATAAATAAAAGCAAATGATGTGAAATAGCATAATAAGTACATAAAATAGAGGATATAGGGTCAGGGTGAACAAACGTAGCTGATATGCATCATGGAGTCTAAAAGTGGTCATGGATTGTTTAAAGACGCTTTCAGACATATACTAAATTCTAGATGATCACCTGAAATTATCCAGGGGTGCTGTATGTGAGAATGCAAATGTACGAGCGAGAGGCTCCTTTTTCTAGAGTTTCTCCTGCCAGCCCCCGAAAAATTTGAGAATCTCAAAGCGAGCCCTTGCGAGAATACAGCAGGAGAACGTCCAGAGACTGAGAATTCACCTCAAGCGAGCGGGCGTATTGACACACAACAGACACAGAACTGAAAAAAACAACAACCCCAAAACAAATTATACAAATATCTCAGGACGAAAAAAGATGATCCATACATGTAGAAGATATAGTTAGCTTTGTTTGGTGCAGAGTGCACAGGAGGTTTCTCAGTGGCTTGCTTGCTGGAGACAGCTGTCAAAGGGTGACTCAGACTAAATCACGCAGAAAATGCTATGAGCTCTTTTGAAATGTAAAACCTCATTAATGAACGGAAATCACACTGGGTCTGCAGCTTTCCATGTTCTTATTATCTGATCTGTTTCTTTATTATACATTGGCCGGAGCCCAGCTGCACCTCCATGCCTGTTAGATTGTTCAAACTATGAAATTAAAACGTCAACTTGATTATTTGCTAAAAGACTGTTGTCTGTCTTAATGGTCCAAATGTGACAATGCAGCCAATACAACAGGTTGGTTTATTTGTCTCTGAAAAAGACCTTGTGTTTTCTGGATTCGCAGAACTGGAACCTCTAATGGTAAAACACCTATTATGGTATAAGACCATGGAAATTGGATGTTTTCCCCGTCGCTGAGCTTGTATCTGGGACAGCTCACACTAGCACGTGCGGCACTTGACAGCCAGCTATGTCAACACTCGCACACTGCAAATCCATCTGATTCGCACATGGATCACAGTGGGAGATATGTGATGCAGGGGGGGCTGCCGGGACAGGAAGGTGGGTGTTATGAAGACATGTAAGCCCCTCCACCAACTTATAAAGGGGCAATTCCATAAACATAAACCACCCGACTGATTGTCACAGACAGCGAAGCCAGTTTTGTTGGGGAAACATCGGGATCTGAGAAAACTGAGGGAAAATCCGCACTGCTGTTAGAAAAACAGGACAAACCAAGCAATGGAACCATTACTGTCACAAGCTTCACAGTTTGTCAGGTAAAGGTTTTGATTGCACCTTTAGTTGATTTTGGAAAGTGCTCTTTGCACTTGGGTTGAATCTGAAGTAAGAATTCCGTTATACAAGTTTTTAAACTAACTTTAAAATGGCAACCTTTCTTTGTAGTTAATGTTGGCTTTTGCATTCTCCTCTCCACATGCAGGCCAGACTGCCCCCAAACATGGATTTATTGTCTTCAGCAGGGTAGACAGCTGCTAACATGTGCAACATGAATTTAAGTGTTCCTGCTTGCATTACTAAAACACACCCCCTGCCTTCATTAGAGTTTTTTAAAAAGTAAAGCAGTCTAAACTGAATTCTTATTCACAAAAATATTTGACTAAGAAGTCAAAGAATATTAACTATCACAGAACTGAAATGTCTGAAGGTCTTTAACATTAGAAAAACCAAAAGGAACAAATTTCTTGCAACAAAGTGCAGATTTCACATGAAAAAAACAAAATACATAAGAGGGAGCAAAATTGAAAATCATTGGTTATCAGCATCAGTATAGCTCATCTGGAAAACTAACACATCCTGAAGCTATTAAGAGTGAACTAAACGTTCAATGCCTGATCTTAAGATTGGATTTAAAAGGGCTAAAATAACAAGACTAGTATCCTAGGAACAACAAGATGGCTTTAGAATAATCATTAAAAGAAACATTAAAGAATCGGGCATGCACACACACTAAATGATACCTTATAAAATGTCAGTTAAAAGGCAGATCATGTTCCAGAGCAAAACTGTGGTGATGTGATCTCACCAGGGGAAAAAATGCCTTTCAGTGGAAATTGTGTGGGCTGAATAGCTGTGATGGAGAACACTGTACACACACACACAGAGAGAGAGAGAGAGAGAGAGAGAGAGAGAGAGAGAGAGAGAGAGAGAGAGAGAGAGAGAGAGAGAGAGAGAGAGAGAGAGAGAGAGACTGAAACACTGAATCCCACAACAAGGCTCTTCATTCTGACTTCCCCCTACTCCAGACATTCTTTCCCAGCATTCCAGAAGGCGTCGGTGGGGATCAAAGGTCCCAACGACATAAGTGATGATTTTAATGGGGGGGGGTATGTTAATGAAAGCCACACATATTTGCCATGAACCTAGATTCATCTAAACCCAAATCTAACATTAACCCTTCAAACAAATCTTAACTCTAAAAAGAATATAAACACACACAAACACACACATATCACGGTAAAATATTGCAGTGATAACAGTAAATAATTGACTGCGGCTAAATTTAAACAGCAAACATAGGTGGAGTTAATATCATTGAGGCTCCCAGTCAGACAACATGTGGAATAACAATACCCTGGAACTGCAAAGTCTAAAAGGATTCCAGTTGTCTTGTTACCACCAGGGCTGGTGTTGTTTTCACCTTCAAGTGTATGTATGTGTGTGTGTAGGTGTGTGAACTACCTCAGAGGCGGTTTTGAGTACATTGGCAGATGTTTCTGTCTGTGGACAGTGTCACAAGCATTCAAAGATACAATCACAAAACATTACAAGTGTATAATTGAGATCAAAATGAAGGCAGAGAACAAAGACTGGTACAAGCAAGGGCGCCGAACGTAATGAGGTTGGATGTAGGGAAAGAGGCATTGGTGCCCCTCTCTATGCTCCTGCTGCCCATGTTCATTTTAAATCAATGTATGCCAGATTTAATCAATCTCATCCACTATGCTATGAAGAAAGATTTACCCAAGAAAAATAGAAATCATCATGTGGTTGTCACATTATATGGATCGGATGTATTAATGCAAAAAGACACCCACTCAACAGATGTGTAAGGCAAATTACTTGTTTTGGTATTTGGTTTTCCTCCACGGGTGGCTGAGATGTCTGGAAATAGAACTATTCATAGGATATGTTCAGAAAGTAAAATAAAAGCTGTGGCTGCTTTCAAAGCCACAGTAGGTAAGTTTTTATACATTGAAATAACTGTAAAATAATTAAAGTACACAAACTTATAATGGGGAGAATGACATGGTTATTACCACAGTGCCTCCTGGAGGCCTAGAACTATGTATCACTGGTATCCCGTGCTGGTCCATTACGACCTGCTCAAAAGCATACGTCACAAAACAACCAGATCGGAGCAAGTAGCTAGGTATAAGAAACAACTGGCTCAACTTTCTGTGGGGACAGCATGACAGAGCCACCTACGAAACCGAAGAGGACGTTGTCAGAGGAAACGAATAAGAGGAAAAGAGAAAGTCACAGAGTAAGGAACCACATAAGAGTAAATATCAGAGCATATTTCACTTATTGGCGAGAGTTAAAAGAGGCCAAAGGATGCAGGACTGATGCCGACCTAGCGTTGTTGTTGTTAATGGAAAAGTAAGTCACAGCTTTGCCTTGTTTCCTTCGTCCTTTGTTGCTTATTTTATCAGAAGCCAGGTAAACCCATTTCAACGCAACTCATATTTACTGAATCACACTGAATTATGCCTTCCACCTGTAGGAGGAGTCCGAGTATAGCTGAGAGCGAACCTTGCAATGCAACCCTTTAAAGTAGGAGCAAAGATAACTAATTAGATTTCAGTGGTCACAGTAACCTCATATGAATGTAGGGGGGGGGGGGGGGATGTAGATGGAAACTGCACTGGTTGGTGGAAGCATACAAACACAGTGCAGTATTTCTAGTTTTCCTTTAATTTTACCATCGATTATGTAACACTGCATCACTTACTAACCCAGGTTTGTGTGTGTGGGCAATATGTCACAGTTCAAAGCATATGATAGTAGCATATATCATAATATATTTAGTATATTAAAGTAAACGCACGGCCATAATTCATTGTTAGTCACCTTATGTTGCAGGTTAAAAATGTGTTTGTTCATACTTACCGTGTGTTCCTCAGTGGGACAAACCAAGTATAGTGGTTTTCTTTTCATCTGTAAAGTTTCCTTATGTGATGTTTCAGTTAATTTTATTTTCTGGAGCCATTTAGTGATGCAAGTGAGCTTCTTTTTAGAAGGTTAGAAGATTGTGTGTGAAGCAAAGAATACTGTGTTTAATGACCTGCTCATTGTGGTTCAGGCTGAAGTTGTGAATGAACACCGTATATAAGCAGGTGAACTCTGTCACTACAGAGGAAAGGAGAAGTGAAGCTTCTGTGTCATAGTTTTTGATAAGTTACATGGAGTCAGAGAGAGAGTTCCTCACATGTAATTTTGCACCAAACCTTAAAGTATCTCTAAGAGTATAAGCCCTATATCATGAATCGACCTGCTTGTCAGTATCAGCAAAAAATATTGTTACACGTCTGTTTTATGAGTGGTTTTGAAGTCTCACTACAAGTCCTAATAAAGAAATAAAACCAAAAAACACATTCATGCTTGTGCTTCTGTCTTTGGCACAGAGCGTTCCCTCGCTCCTTACGTTTACCATCACAAGTTCCTCCCACTTAAATATAGAAATTATTTAAATAAAATGTCCTCATTTTCTGTAATGTACAAGTTTGAGCACACACACACACACACACACACACACACACACATTCAAATCTTAATGTCTTTTACTACTTTGAACTCAGAAACAGAATAATTGTCAAGGTTAACAACATTTGGGCAGAGACCAAACCCTGTTATCATAACTATTCACTACAAGGGCTGATACATATGTGAGCGTGTCATGAGCTTGTGTGTGTGTGTGTGTGTGTGTGTGTGTGTGTGTGTGTGTGTGTGTGTGTGTGTGTGTGTGTGTGTGTGTGCGTGCGTGCGTGTGTGTGCGTGCGTGTGCGTGCGTGCGTGTGTGCGCGTGCGTGCGTGCGTGTGTGTGTGAGTGCAAATCCGCTGACAGGAAGTATTGAGGGGAATTGTTGTTTTTTTGTGAGCTGGTCCATCTGTTGCTTCTGACTAGGTTTTGGTCACAGCCTGTTCCCTGAGCTGGATTAATAATCTGGTCAGAGGGAGAGAGAGAGAGTTGGAAAGTGTTAGGGTGTAAGCAATGAGATTGTGAGGATTGGCTGTGGAAATGATAGCACGGCTGGCATGCAAGAGGGAGTGTGTGTGTGTGTGTGTGTATTGTGCGTGAGAGAGTGTTTGCTATATTTCACGTCGATGTGTTTTGAGAATGAGTTTGTCGGCTCTGTGTGTTGGTGTGAATGTGTGTGTGCTTGCGCGCCTGCCCTGGAACTTGCAACACGATCTGTGAGGGCAACAGGAAATTACTGGAGTGGATGAGAGGGAAGCAGTGTGACATGAGACAGGTGGGTGGGTGGGTGGGGGGGGGGGGGGGGTTGTGCTGGGGGAGCTGATGGAGGGATGGATGGTGGAGGGAGAGAGAAGAAGGGGGAGGAGGCGGCTGTCAACACGCTGTCGCTTGAGGGTAAGAGGGACAGGAACCGTTAGCAGAGTTTTAGCAGGCTTGCCAAGTTTAGCCCCACAACCCGCTGCCTTTATTTTCAGGGCCCAAATGCCAGTGAGAACTGGGGCAGCGGCGCTCCACAGCGACCTCAGAGGTTGGACACCATGTCCGTGATCAATGATAACCCAATCTAACCCTAACACGATACCGGATGTGGCATTCTCATTCTCAAGTGTGAGGAGAAACAGGCATAAGGTTTGATGCTTTGTGGCAAAAAGAAAAAGGTTGACAAATTGGGTCTTTAAACTGCGCCAGAAACTCAACAGTTACTTGTCCAGGTGCTGATTTCAACCTTTCAGATGTTACTTTTTGGACTCTGCTGTGTTGTGGAAAAACGAGAACCTCCCCACACACTGAGAACTTAGCTGCTCCCGCCAGAAAAAGGTGTTATTAGCAAGCACCTGGAGTCGTGAGCACTTTCTGCCTTAAAAACTGAACAGTTTCATTCTCCAGCCAAGATAGCAGTTGGGTCTTTATTATTGCAGTAATAAACACGGTGATACCAGGCTCTCCATTGTAATTTGCCATTTTATAATACTATGTTTTAGATAATGGAAAAGTTCGATCAATATTGTTGCAACTCCTACTCTGATAATAAGGGTGAAAGGTTAAAGGTTTTGGAAAGGCAGGTGAGTAGATGAAGGTTGGTGGAAGGGTTTGGTGTTAAGGGTTAGGGCGGTCCTAAGGTCGGCGGTTCGATCCCAGTCTTCCCCATCTGCATACTGTCCTTGAGCAAGTGCTGCCCATAGATGAGATCCACGTGTGAATGGGTGAATGACAAAGAACTGTACTGTGAATATTATATCTGTCATATTTTCTATCTCATTCAAATCTTCCCAAAACATCAAAAACAGTCATGGTCAGGGTCCATGTGTTCTTAGCATGTAACCATCTGTGACTTCAGTTTGGATTCTTGTACTTCAGCTAAACTTACTTGACTCACCTCTCTGCCTCCTCCAGTTTCCCACTCATGCGTGTGACCGGATCTCTCCCGCTGCCTGCCTCACCTGTTGTCTATTTGCAGCGACCTTTACTCTATCAGATTATCTGCGTTGTATTTTTGCTTCAGTGTTTCAGCCTATTCATGCTCCTAGATGAAAAGCAAATGCAGACCCAGCATTGATTTTAATGAGTGAATGGTTCCAACTAAATTTGTTGAAGCAACTTTCACTTTTGCCTAACCATGATGCGTGTAACATGTATGTTGGGACCTGCTGTTGTTACCTGGATGAGGCCTTTCTGTTGGGGTAAAATGACAGCTGTCATGGTAACCTTTTACTAAATCCTCTGTTTGGACTTCCTGAATATTCCTGAACCACCTGTACCTGCAGTAACACTCTAACGCATTGCAGACCATTGTGTTGTTAATTCAGTGCTATTTCTAGGCAGAACACCTGCTTACTCTCCTCACTACTGTACATTTAACTCCACCCCCCTGACAGCCCTCACCATAACCACAGCCATACGTGTCTCCAGGTCCCTGTATGGCCTGCCCTGTCACAGCAGCTGGGCTGTGGTGATGTAGGTGCTCATGGGGTCTGCCAATCCCATTGACATGCCTGTCTGAAATTAGCACTAGTAGTTTCCTGTGCCCTTTAATCCTTGGCTTTAAAGCCACGGAAGGCCAAACCGCAGACAGGAAGAGCGGCCATGAGAGCCCCTGGGGTGCTTGACATGCCGCACATACCCCCGGCCCTATCTGTTCATCACAGTTCTGCCATGACATCACCACAGTCCAGTCTAAGAATAAGAGCTTCCCAGGCCTGACTTGATGGACGATATCCGGGTGGCTGAAGAGACTTGCCCCTCACCAGCAGGCTCACAGGTTTGATCCCCTGCAGCAGCCAGAGTATAAATCTGTCACAGTGTCCTTGAGCAAGACGTTGAATTTCATGCTACACTGAGGACACCCCTCATGTCAGAGCACTTTTGCTTTTATCTCTCATATAGTATAATTACTTACACTGAATATTAAGCCTTAACTTGATAATGGTGATAAAAGTGTGGCCAATGACAAGCATCAGTTTCATCAGACATGCAGTTTTTCACTGCAGATAAATAGACCTGTAGTTTCATAATTTGAGAAGATACAGCTGGGTTTCATCAGCGTAGCAGTGAAAAATAATTCCATGACTGTGAATAATTTGACCAAGAGGTGTAATATAATAAGAGAAACTCAAACAGCCAAGAACAGAGCCCTGGGCACATCTCATATCAGAATATGTGTATTGTTATAGGAGACACATTGTGTTCCTTAAGATAAGATGGACATGGGTACTAATGTTATCTCTCAGTGCCTGTACAGTGTATCTGCATTAATCCTGTGGTACTCTGGTTACTCCTCCTTCCATTGAGTGCAACCAGAATCCATGACTTTAAAGTTTTGAGCTGGCAGAAAAAACTAATGGAGAGTGGTATTACGTGCCACAGATATTTTCCTGCACTACTGTTTTGCATGAATTGGTAGTGTTTATAGCACAAATCACTATGACAGTGCACTATTTACATAAATTATAGATTCATACATTGACTTCTGCTATTTGATTCCTGGATTTCACCCTTGGTCATGGAAATCATTGTGGGCAATGTGGCAACTCTACGATGAGTTAGAAGAAGATTACTTTGTTTTTGTTCACATGGCTGTTATATCTGGACTGTAGGAGTTATATTACTATGAAATTATTACCAAGGAACTGGAAAATCATCTTAACTGGAAAGTGGGCAGGGGGTTGAGTGCTGGTGTCTTTATAAATCATTTACATCAGGACATGAGTGTACATGAGACTTCAGGTTTAATCCTTTTGTTACATTGCCAATGATTCACTTGCTTGGCTCAACTGTATCTCAGATTGTATTTCAAGTCTAAACCTAAAAAAACATGCCAGCGACATTAATTCCGTTTCTAGTGTTTGCTCAACTATCAGATTTTGTTGATAATTAAGCAATACAATTATTTATTTATTTTGCTTTGAGTATTTGGAAAAGACTCCAGCTTCCTGCCTCTACTGCACCCAATGCCCTTTCCAGTTACATTCTCATTGGTAGCACTCAAAGACTGAATACCAATACATTTTGGTGCAGATCCAGTTAAAGGGGCAGAGTCAGACATTTTTTAGCACTTCCCTTAACATTGAGAGAGGCCACTGTATGACTTTGAGATCAGAGTTTTTACAATTTGGTGCAAATTATAAGAGATAATTGTATTGGATTTGGCTGCAACCCAGTTTACCCTTGATACTCCAAAAGTGTTTTGTGGACTCAAACACTTCCCCCGACCCCTCCATCGGCATAGTGGTGATGATTGAATTTTCATTTTCATTTTTGGGTGAACTATCCCTTTAAAGCAACTCTTCGCGGCCAGTCACATTAAGGATGCTGTTTGTGTGGACCAGTTTGTGAACATTGTGACAAGCACATGGATGATGCCCACGTCAAGGACATAGCAGACAAAAAGAGCTTCATGCTATTCAGACTTTGATGTACACAGATCGGGGCCTTGGTTGATGCTTGCTCCAAGTCTTAGAGAATGAACACACTTCAGTCACACATACTTGGTCTGCTTTTGCTGTTAATCAGCGTGTGTGGGAATGTTGGTGCATGGCAGCACATCTCTGCTGAGCTGTGTAGCAAGTTGCTGCTTGCGTGAGAACACAATGCACCCCCTCCCTCACTTGCACTGTGAGGGCCGTCTCCCTAGCCTCCAGGTCTTAACAGGTACATACTACTATGCTCGCTATCAAGTATCCGCCTATCTCGGTACTTTCTGTTCCCTTTGATGGCTGAATACAGAGGCACCACCTTCAGGATGTGCCCTGGGGAGCATTAGCATGAACCCAAAGCCCTCACCACAGAGCTGCACCTGGAAAAACCAGTCGGGCAGTTTACAACATGACTGGAATCACTTTGTACTTGTTGAGTAGCATTTTACAGTTCATGAATGACTGTCGTTTGGAACAGAGTGTGCACAATGCTATCTTACACAAGCGTCATGTGACAGGACATGCTAATTCTGAACTGGAAAGTGAAGTTGGAGATTAATCGAGCACTGCCGTTAATGAATAGCAAGAGCTTTGTGAACAGCCCCATGATTCACGGCAACTGTTTTTGTTGTCGTGACTTGGCTCAAGTGTTCTGTGGGTGAGGAGACCCTTACATAAACGTGTCACTGTGGACACAGACAAAACACCAACGAACTGCATTAATGGAAAAACAGACATGAGAAGCGGAAAGTGTAGACAAAATAGCAATTTATTAATAACTTATCTTTTCTTTACATTCGTAAGAGAGGAGTGTGTAGGGTGGGTGGGGTGACGGAGGTCACCAAGTTGGCATCCTCCGGCAAGTGGCCTTGTCTTTGGAGGGGGCAACACAACCCTCCTGAGCTCTGGATTCTTCTCTCATCTTGACAAATTAAAATGCATTTCACAGACATTTCCCTGAAGAGGCGAGGCAAGCAAAGCCTCCTGCTTAGTCCACATGTCAGTGACTTTGAACACTTGTGCACAGATTGGGATTAGTCACATTAACCTTCAGAGATCCGGGCAACACAGTTGGCCACTTTAATGTGGTGCCAAATTAAAAACTGCTACTATTTTAACTGCAAGATTTGGTTTATTTGTTGTGTGAAAATTGTAAGAAAAAGAATTCTGGTATCCCATAGAGTTGAGAACATTTCTCTGTAGGGTAATGCACTAAAAAACCTTCTGAGCACAAAAGTAAGGCAAACAACCATGGTGACTTTGATTTGTGATAGGGTGGGTGCAAAAACAAGGCCGATCGGCTGAATTCACACATAAAGCGATTATCAAATATATTACACATGTACACATTTTTCCATAATTCTTGGAAAGCCTACTTGATTTTTGGCATAATAAACTTACATACTGATTAATATGCAGTTTGTTTGCTTACACAAAAGTAGAATATGAAACAAAGAATCTTCAGTACCCACTTGTTGCAAAGGGTATATACTAGAGCAAGGCTTTTACCGTATTGTTTTATATTAAGATATATACACAATGTATAAATGTTTGAAAAGAATCCACAAATGTAAAATCGAGTCCAGTATGTGTGCCATCTAAAGCTGGGGTGTTTCAGCCCCACACAGGCAAGTCTTCACAGAAGACAAAGGAGACAATGCACCCTGAAGTCATGGGGAAACCAACATTAGACCCCAAAACAAACATAAAAAAAGACTTTCATTTGTATATCTGTCCAGTCTGAACAATCTTGTATCTTTGGCACACCAGCCTAGGAACTTTGAAGCATAACGCACAGCTGTCCCGACAAATCACCTTTAGTTTCCTCAGACACAATGATAACAAAGATAGACGACATCGGGAATCCAACAACGATATAGGATTATAGAAAGTATCTGCACTCTTTAATCAACTCTCTTCCTCTTTTTTGTCTCTTCTACTGTCTCTCCTCATTTAGTCGACAGCAGCTGCATCTTGTCGGACAGCTTTGGCCCTCCAGTTACCGCACTCAGCAGCTGTCACCTCCAACCAGCTGTATCAATAGCGTCAAGAGCCTAGTCGCACAGCAGACGACAGGAAAAAGAGAGACTTTTTGTAGCTTTTCCAACAGGAGGCTCACAAAACCTCCAGCAGCGACAGGGGTGGCAACAGTCGACCTCACGTGGACTCCAGGGGGTCCAGCTGGAAAACGTTGTGGTTGGTCGGAGTGGTGAAGTAGAGCTGCTGGGTCGGCGCAGCCATGCGGTTGTCGCACGGGCTTTTCAGGCCCAGCGTGCGCTCAAAGTCCAAGAGCTGGCCCATGAAATTGAAGTTGGGTGAGATGTTCGACTTTTTCATCTTGACAATGTCATAGGCGTCGTTCATGGACAGGTTTAGTTTCTGCATCAGGTAGGCCACTGTAACTGTCACTGAGCGGCTGATGCCGGCCAGGCAGTGGACCAGGACGCCGCACTTCTGGCCTCGAGCTTCATCTGGTAGAAAGAGAAAAGGGTGTAAAGGTTTAGATACTTTTCCCAAACACTACAATTGCAGAGCAACACATAGTTTAACAAAACAACTCGGCCTTTTTTGTTGATTCTTCAATGACTCATCAATTCATTTTTTGTCAGAAAAGTCTGTGCCTGTTTCAGTTAATCAACTAATTAATATTTTAACACCTAAAAAAGTATTCCATCTTGTAAATGGCTCAAGAGGCATAATTTGTATTTCGGACAAACAAGAAAGGAGCAGTCCCTTTTTACAGAGAACAAAACTTGGGA
Source organism: Hippoglossus hippoglossus (assembly GCF_009819705.1). Taxonomy (NCBI): domain Eukaryota; kingdom Metazoa; phylum Chordata; class Actinopteri; order Pleuronectiformes; family Pleuronectidae; genus Hippoglossus; species Hippoglossus hippoglossus. The sequence goes on along the minus strand of NC_047156.1, from coordinate 25,221,522 downwards.
TAAACCTCTCTGTTATTTAAGTCAAGCTATGTGAAAGTTGAAGCCGGCGTGGGGGAAGGATAGCAGCGTAAGTTATTATCCTGACTATCTCCCAGGCGTGTCAGTCAACAAAGAAGGGACTGCAGCAGTAGTGCACATAAACAGAGCCGACATTCTTTCGTTTTTGGCCTAGAGTAGCCGGCTGGGAAATTGACTATTACGGTCTATTAAACCATTCTTCCGCTTGCTAGGGTTACTCCGACAATGGTGCCATTTGGGCGTGTAAACGTAGGAGTCATGAGGGCACCCTGTCAAGGCAAACAGGATGTCAACAGGGCCTGTAAATGGCTCCTTTTGTACTGTGGAGATAGGAAAGAGGGGGGGGGGGGGGGGCCGTGCCATGTCCTAGATTACTTTCAATGCCACTTCCTTCCTGTTGCGCTCAAATTACCGCCCTCCCCTTGTTCACTCTCCCCATTCTCCTGTTTCAACGTCGCCTTTGTTCTGCAATTACACAAGCCCCAGTTCAAGAGACAGGCCAGGAAGTCTTCCATTGAAGTCAAATCACTTGTACACATTGCATTTTAGCCTGTGCACCATTAGAGTCAGACTTGTATTCCTCTGCCTCGACACAATGGCCTTAATCTGCCCGCTCTGTGTGCCCCTGCCTGATTGACTGATAAGACTACAGCCAGGGACACCTCATCTAATCTCAATAGCACAATAAGAACCTAAGAACTTCCTGGCTATGATAACACATATCAAATTAATGAGATTATGTCCTTGACTATCTGCTTCCGCTCCTCAACTTTATCTGCATAGAGTCAAAACAATGACAAGATGTCCAAAAGTGAGGAGCTAAGGTGTAAAGGGGGTTTAATGATTAGGTAAATAATTAGCTGATAACCCTGTTCCTCAAATTTAATGTCACTGCAAACTAATATACATTTGAGTTTTGTACCAACCAAAACAAGCATTAAATATATATATACTACTACTCAAAATATAATTGTTGGGTAATCATGGATGAGAATCATGACTAATTACAGTACTTGCAGCCCTAAATGTGAATGTAAACAAGGGGACAAAACCATGGCCTGGGGGGGAACAGTATGCAGCAAAACAAGCGCTGGTGTGTTTGCAGCTCTGGGGGAACACTCACCGATGAAGCTGATGGCCTCGGGGAAGAACTGCGAGAGATTCTGGCTCCAGTGGTCCGAGATGGGGATCTGCTTGTACTTAAACTCCCCGGCGTTCTCGAAGAGGTTGGGCAGGTTGGGGGTCACGTTGAGGATGTACTTGATGCCGTACTCCTCCAGCACGTCCAGGTTGGTGGAGTCCTTGGCGCAGCCCAGGTAGAGGTGCGGCAGGATCTCCACGGGGAAGCAGGGCTGCGGGTTGGACAGCGGGCTGCCGTCAGAGTCCGTGGCGCTGCTCGGGTCCCGGTCTATGTCCGACTCGATGTCCGAGGAGTCGGAGCTGATGCGTAACCCGCCGAGGCCCAGAACATGGGCGGTGGGGGAGCCGCTGTTGGAGGAGCCGTCCAGGTTGGTTTCGCACAGAGTTGGATACTCTGCGTGGAATTTACTGAAGCCACCTGGAAGATAGAACAAACATCCAATGAACATGGGTTGCACTGCAAATTTTATTGATCTTAAATTGTAATGTAGACTCGTTTAGCTGCACAATAATCGTTTGGTTCTTCAAATGCCTGCACACAGTATCAGTTTGTTTTGATTACAGTTCCACGTGACTGTGTTTTGTTTTGGAATAAAGGATTCCCACTAGGAGACTGAATGTTGGAGGATGCAGGCTGATCATTGGAGGCACAGCTCAACAAAATATTTCATATTAAATGTGTTTCACTCTGCTTCTCTGCGCAAAGATCTGCTGGTGCTGAAGAGCAGCGGCCTCCGGGGGCCGTGAAATGTGAATGAACCGCACTCACCCTCCAGGTAATAGGCCTTGTAGCCTTCGTCCTTCATCCTCCTCAGCAGCAGACCCAGCACCGAGCCACCGTCCACGTTCTCGTTCCACTCGCGGCTGTACTCGTCGTACAGCACGATCGTGTCCGTCTTGCAGCGGCGCACGAACCTCTCCCGGTCCTCCCCGTCGGAGAGCAGCGAGCGCACGGGCAGGTTCCCCTTCTTGAGCCGCCGGAGCATGAGGCTGGGGATGGCCACGTTGATGGCCGTCTCGACGTGCGACGACTCGTACAGCTCCTGGGCCCGACAGTCCATCACCAGCAGCGCGTCCCTGCGCGTCTCCAGCTGCTCCCGGAGCCAGCCTACCGTCTTGCTGATCGCCATTACCGAGTCGAGCTGGACGACGGGCTTGAACTTCTCCAGCATTTATACGCAGGAGGTTGGGAAGATGTGCGTTGAGAAAGCGAGGGGAGCTTCCCTTGCTGCTGCGGCGACCAGGCGAGCGAGCGCAATAATGTGAATGGACTGTGTGTGTCAGTGCGCCGCGCTGAATGGGGGGGCCAGTTGAGTAAAAAGAAAACAGACGGGAGAAAGAGGCAAAGTCAGACAAATAAATTCTCACTCCGAATGTCCTGCGGGTGTCCTGCGGGTGTCCTGCGGGTGTCCTGCGCGCTGCGGGACGAGGCGGGTGGAGAAACGAAACGCAGCGATCCCCTTCACAGATTCCCGGGCTGCAGGTTGCATTCACTGGCGCTCATTCATGCATCTGGTCGGAGGGAGCCCGTGTTATTTATCAATGAGTCACACCGGCCCTGCGAATGGCTCTTATGTAAGTCCACGGGTCCAAGCGCAGCCGCGTCTCCAGCCGTCAGACTCGCAGTGGACAGGCAGTGTGAGGCGGTGTGTTCCTGGGGATGAGAAGCGTGCGGGTAATATCCGAGTGTCTGTGCCTGCGGATGCCGCCTGTTCCCTCTCCGTCCTCCGTGTGAAGCGTCGCTCTGCGGCTCGGTGCGCTCTCTGCGGCGCCAGGCTGCTGAATGGCTACTAACAGGAGGCGTCTCATTGGATACATTAGGCAGGCCGGCCAATCGGAGCGGGCCCAGCGGCGGTCGCCTTGGAAACGGGGGCCGGATGGAGCGGCCCCGTGTTGATGAATTGTTAATGAGTTTGTCATTCACAAAAACGGAGAGGAATTTCCGCTCCGGATCAAGTGAGTGCAAACAAACAGAAGAACTGCAGGCGGAGGGAAGGAAGAGAGGGAGGGAGAGGAGTGAGTGCTGCAGGGTATTATAGTCCACAACAACACAAGGAGGCTACATAATAATGTGCTTTACATCAGTTTGAACTGCCAAAGTTCAGAAGTTGTAACATTCCAAATGAACTAAAGGCTTAAACAAAGTGAAACTTTTCACATAACAGACTAATCAAACATTGAATAACAAAACCGTTCTACCTTTTCTTGAGCTTCCTCAAGTGCCTTGTGTAAAACCTATTTACAGAAAATAAAAACTAGTGTTGCTGTGTGATTTTAGACATTTTAACGCTTCAGGTGCTGACATCACATGACTTTACTCATCGACCTGCCCTCATCTGGCCTTCATCCATACTTTGTGGACTCTTTAAGGACGACATTTTTGGTTAAATCTCATTGCATAGTGTTCAATTTGACTGTAAAAATGTTATTGAAGATTTTAAAGATGAGAATTGCAAAAAAAACATAAAATTGCACATACATAAATGCAGAATGGAAAACAATACCCCCATATTTCACAGGAGTTCTTTAAGAATACATGAAGACCTTATCAACACTAAAACAATTACCAGAACTTCACCTCTATTTCTTTTATTTTCTCTCTTTTATATTTATGTTAGTATGTATCATTTCTGACATATATATATGTGTACAGGTTTATTTATCTAACTATTTATTTACTTTCTGTGTCAAGCACATCAGCATTGTTTGTTTATATACAAGTAAAGTTATTTTAAAAATCCATCCAGTGAAGGTCAGAGGTCAACCACACATGTACTACATGATCTTTACTTTGCCCATGCAGAGACAACTAATAACTGTATCTCAGAGGGACGTCCTTCCTCTAATCCCAGGTTTCTTTACTTAGGGGGGTGTTATAACATCTTTTTAATTCCATAATTTCATAGATTTGGACTAGACATTTGAAACTGTGGTGGAGAGGAGGACTCTGAGCAAACTGTTATCGATAACCCTGACCGCCCTCTACCACATGACTGACAGCTTTTATATTTTAACTTTTTTGCATAGTTTTGATCAGTTATGTTTAGTTCTTGTTCAGTGTGTAATGCACAAGCCATCTATCTATCTATCTATCTATCTATCTATCTGTCTATCTATCTATCTATCTATCTATCTATCTATCTATCTATCTATCTATCTATCTTTCTATCTATCTATCTATCTATCTATCTATCTATCTACCTATCATCCATCCATCCATCCATCCATCCATCCATCCAGCCATCCATCCGTGCTCACATCCAGGCTGTTATGATCAAAATTCATGCTTGTATGTTTTGCACAGCCAGAATTGAAAAACAACAACCCTTTTTGATTACATGTGCAATTCTTGAAACTGGAGAATTGAAAAGGTTTTAATCACAACATACTCTACTTATGAATATTCTGGTCCAACAGTAATTAAAATGTTCTTCTGTACAGAGAGGACTTTCAAATGTTTCTGTGGACATTTTTTTCAATCGAAATGAATAAACACTGCAGCAGAATAATGATGGCACTCAGTGATACTGTGAGCAAACCACAGCACTGGATCTATTATTGTCTGTGCAGCCTTCAGTAGACTGGAGAGGCTCTGTGTGTGTGGGTGGTGGTGCATCAATATGTCACAGTCAGTTTGGCTTCAGCCTGCCTCTCTCTCATTAACTACACTCACTGGACTAAGCACAACCACTTTGATGTTCCTATAAAGCTGCTGTGGGGGGGAAAAAATGACTTATTCTAAATGTTCACTTTTATATCTGCAGCCCATGGTCTTAGTTAAATCCCCGTAATATTCCAGCATTTCCAGTCTATTCCCGTTTGAAAGGACTCGCGCATTAACACAGCCACATGGTGTCAAAGTGGTTAGTTTACATCAATCAACCGGATCTCCTCCATCTCCGCGTCCTTCACGCCCTTTTAGCGCGGACAGGCCGTGTAGACCTCGGTCGGTGGTGGGTCATCAGGGCCGCTGATCGCTTCCCATCAACCCATTAACGCCTCCACAGCCGATCTAAACGCGTTTGTGCAGTAAACAAAAGATGCGTGCACGTCCACGGGTGGTTCACCACCCGTGCCTCGCAGCCGACTGTGAACGCGCGCAACGCTTTCCCACTGATGACCTGTGGGTGTGACATCACTGCAGAGTCAGCAGCTGTAATGAAGTTCACACATTATATAGGACAAATAAACACCATGGAGTTATAAGCTAAATTACAGTTATACACACACGACACAGCTGGAATTACAAATTCACACTAACAGGGTTTATTTTTTAATCAAAGCCTGAAATGTATAGAAACAACCACTGTGTAGAAAACTAAGACAATAAATAAGACTAGGTTAGACTCATATTTGTATTTAGTACAATGATTACAATGTTACTACCGTAAAATAAGCTTTATTTACTTGTTACAGCAGCAGATAGTCAGAATGAGGTAGATAAGAGAACATGTGATGGTATGAAATAGAATAAAAATAGGTAGTAAAATAGATCCTTAAATTAAATAAGAATACAGAGAATATCAACATAATAGACACCTTTCACTTTGCATCCTATTTCACATCCTTATAGCCATGAACATTCTACATATGTGAATATAAAAGGTTTACTTCAGGTTGGTAACTCATTTGTGAAATAAAAAAAATATATATGATTGTAAGATTAGTGGACTTGCAAATCTCCAATTAAGACTTAATTTATTTCCTGACCAAACAGTTCAGATATCAACCCTCTGAAGGAGATGATGAGTGGGTCATGATGCACCCTTCACAGACAGCTATTTGTCATGTAGTCGTCCTGTACACAATACTCCCGAAGCCTTTCAGAGGCACCAGCAGCTCTGTGATGATATATCATGTGTGATTAGAAGCTGACAACATCCTCTGAAACATACCATATAGATTCAATCACTGCAAAAATTAAGCAGGAGGATATTTCTTTGTTACGAATAAGATGTATTCCACACACGCATACACATATAATATCACTTATCATTTGTTTTGCAGGTAAAAGCTTCACCTGCAGAGTAACTGCTGCTGCTGCTGCTGGTAAAATGTATGAGTGAAAAGTGCAGGAAAGGGAGTAAATACTTTGTTCATGGTCTGAAGAGGCCGCCCGTCGCGGTTTATGTCCACGTCTCGTCACGTCCTCAATATCACTCTCTTGCAATAGAGGTCAGTGATCCAGACCAGACAATTTCTTTTGTTGGACCTGAGAGCATGAAATCTCCTTTTGTTTAAAACATTTCCATACTCATTCCATGATAGTTTGCCAAAACAGATATTCTATGAACTGAACTTGTTATTCTTTTCAATTTAGCAGCTTTGCTATCTTTAAAACCAGCAGTTCTGATAAAGAGTTTTACAGCAGTTATGTTTTGATTCAGCTGTGATCAGGAAAGAAGCATCTCTCATATAGGGGCACAGTTATCTAATGTAAAACACACCGGATACCAAGCCCTAATGGTTCTAAATCAAACACATGCACACACACACACATGCACACACACTCACACACTAAGCAGACGACCCCCACTTCCAGTCTCCCACCCAGCAGCCCCTCTTTTCACTCGGTGCGTCTGTATGCTGTATCCTTGCCAGTGTCTCTGCAGTGTATGTTAGCATATGAAGCGTGTACCGGCCCCCGGCGTTAACATTGGCCCTTTTGCCCATGTGGCACGACCCCCACCCCTTTCCTAAATAGCCAAGCTGTTTCTATTCACCTTCAAATTAATTCTGCTCTCACCAGCAAACTGCCCCCTCCCTCACCCCTGACCCACCCCAACTACCACCTCCTCCCTGTGTGCTTGCTCTATTCTTCTGCCTTTGCCCCTTTTTTTGGCCTTGGCCCCTCTTTCTCTTCCCCTCTCTCACCCTTTTTGTTTCGTTTTCACCTCTTTCAGTCAGGATACGTACTGTCAGAAACCACCGATTTTGACCAAACTTGCGCAAATGCTGTATGTCACTTCTTCGCTGGGACATTTTCACAGTCATTCTGAGCAGCCTGTTTGATGTGCCAAGTGTGATTACGTCCAAGTGGAAGATTGGGATTTATTTTTAAGAAGTCCTTTTCCACACTGAAAACAACAAGATTTGATTGTGGCTCACACACACTAACAAAGAAAAAAAAACAGTTTCTACAGTGATGATTTAATCACTATTTGGTAAAATATGTACATAAATCAGACCATTGGCAGTGTTTTATACTGGTGCAGTTGACTGACTAAAGAAATTAAGAGATTTGTCAATGCCAAGTCAAGAACTGAATCGTTGGCTACGTATAAATAAACAAAAAGTCCTTCAAAAATAAAATGCCACATTTCATGTTCTACTATTACATATACAGTATATATATATAAATACATACATAAATATCTTACATGTACAACCAATTTTGAAAAGGGGATAAAGAGAGAACCCAAAAGACTTATGAGGACTTGTGGAGGTGGGGGGGGGGGGATTGTGCTACAAACAATCACCGAGAGTCAGCTGTGGGAACACTTGACAGTTTCAGCGTTGCGGGAAAACAGTGACTATACCTTTGACATTGGACAAAAAGGCAAAAAACATCTGGCTTTTCTCTGCAGTGTGAATACGTACAGTTGGCATTTATGCCGTCGTCAAATGACTCTGCAGTGGTCACAGATAGACCCATTTATCAGCGCCTAGGTGGGAACGAGAATTTTCAGTGCTGCAATGTCTTTCAGAGCACACACACAAAGACACCTGTCAAACCCACCACAGCGCCATTAAACCAGAAACACTGCAGATACGTCATAAAGGCTCTACTCCTCTACTCACCACTATGCCGATGGAGGGGTTGGTGAAGTGTTTGAGTCCACAAAACACTTCTGGAGTCTCAGGGGTAAACAGCGTTGCAGCCGAATCCAATACAATTGAAGTCAATGGGGACTTACACTTCAGACGTAAAAAAACAACAGAAAAAACATATCAAGCCCCCATACTGCTGGTGTGGTGTCATCCAAGTGTCTGCAAGCCCCGACATTCATATTGGACTCAAAACAAGGTAATTTAGACTGTGTTTTAAGCCTACAAGTCCAATGACATCTTCCTGCGAGGTGCATTCACCGACCCTCGGGCACACTACGTCCACTAGTTTAGCAACTTCCAGTGGACATTTTGGCTGAAAACACAGTGTAAATGACCTCGTTTCCTATACCCATGATGCTAGCTAATGCTAACAGGCTAGAAGCTGCCAGGCCCAATGAAAGTGTGCAGCAGTAAAAGTGCATATATGCTTGAGTGGATTGATGGGTTGGTTTACACTCACGCTCGAAGTGTGGTGACTCGGTGCAGTGTTCTCTTAAATGATAGGTGTCACTGCTGAGAAAGATACCCCACTGGATTAAAGGCAAAGAGGAAGAAGGAACACATACGGAACCGTTTTGGCACAAGCTTGTTTCCTCCAGGAGCACCGCTTCAGGATTGTGAGAACTTCTTTGCCTTGACAAACCAGCATTGGAGGTTTTTCTATAGTTTCCTGAAGAATGTCTCGTCTTTATCAATTGTCTCTGCTATCTCCGTCCAGGAGCTATAGGAATCTCAAAAAAAAAACTAGGCTAAATAAGTTTTAAAAACATATTTATCCAAGCAAATCTTCTGAGGCTCAGATACTGACAGGAGCGGCAATATGCTGATGAGAAAATCATTTTTACCTGTCTGTCTATATATGTGTGCTCATTTTCGGTGTAGCACGTGTATAATAGTGTGACCAGTAGGCCTCAAACACCACTGATTTCACAGATTGTGCTAGAAATTAAACAACTGTATATCTATTCAGCTATTTAATTTGCAGCCTATTACCATGTGATGTCTGCTTTGAAAAATCTGAGCCAAATCATTTGACATTTTCTCCAGTCAGTCTGTTGACATGTTTACAATTGAATTCTTCTCCTGGAAAACCCCAGACTTTCTTTCTTTCTCTCTGACTGTACGTATATGTATGTCACATCCACTGTGCTGTGTGGCTGGTCCATGTTGTTTTGCTTCTTCTTCTTCTTCTTTGCTAAATTCTCAGGATTTATTTTCCTCTCAGGCTTGTGCGCCTTGACAAACCAGCATTAAAGGTTTTTCTATAGTTTCCTGAGGAATGTCTTGTTTTTACCAACTGTCCGTCCAGGAGCTATCTAGGAATCTCTATTCTCCCTCATTAATGAGTCATAGAGATGAATAATAACTTTATTTGTATGGCATTTATTTGAATAAGGTTACAAAGTGCTATACAAAATACATGTAAATGAAACAAACGCAAAAAATAAAAGGTAAGTGAATATTAGGGACATAGTCAATTCAATTCAATGGTAAGCGTCAAATCATAACATCTTAAGGTCAAAGCCTTAAAAAAAACTTCCTCATTAACTGGAGGGGGGGGGAGAGAGAGAGAGAGAGAGAGAGAGAGAGAGAGAGAGAGAGAGAGAGAGAGAGAGAGAGAGAGAGAGAGAGAGACCAGGAACAGTTGTGCAACCATCATATTTGAGCTCTGTCAGACTGGTTGTCTGTCGACATGTTTACAATTGAATTCTACTCCTGGAAAACCCCTGACTTTCTTTCTTTCTCTTTGACTGTACGTATGTATGTATGTCACATCCATTGTGCTGTGTGGCTGGTCCATATTATTTTGCTTCTTCTCCTTCTTAGCTAAATTCTCAGGATTTATTTTTCCCTCAAAGCCTCAATTTCTTGAAAGATTCATCCTTTTCTCTTTCAGATCCTGTCTCTCTCCTCTCTCATTTACATCACATTTGCATTATAATCGGTTCACATTTCCACAGCGACTGACTTAACGATGGAAGATGAGTGAGTTTAATGAGCTTGAATGAGCAAATGACCAAACGCAGGAGTTTAGGGGTCACAGACTCTTCTTCTCTATTACCACTACCTGTTGATAGTGATTCCAGTGTATAACTGTAGAATTACAGTTCACCAAATGAAAGCAGCATCCAAATGAAGATGCCTTTCCAACATCCAGAGTCTGCAGTTCCTCCATATTTTCCAGTGTCATACATGTAAAAGACACCGACGAAGATGTCAAGAGAGTTCGTGGTGATAAGAGCTGACGACGATGCGGCGGATCCACCTCTTGCCTGAATAATGTGGAGGATTTGTTTCTGTTGTGAACACACGTGTAAGGCTGACTACGGGGAAACTCCCTAGCCAATTCTTTGGATTTTGCCCGTAGGTCATGTCTGAAAACGGCTTTAAAGTCAGTGAAGCTTCATTCTTTCTACCTCCGTCTTTTCCCATTTGCCCCCCACCCCTCCCTGCCAACCCCACCCGTTCTCCTCATTCAGCAGCTAATCTTGTCCTGCTCCTTGTGTCTTTGCCACCAGCTGCTCGTCTCAAAGAGGGAAATCCTTTGTCCTCAAACAAAGACTCACCGCGTGCACTAATTAGGTCTGGAGCTAGACCTGTCTCTCTCTCTGTGCGTGTGCGTGTGCGTGTGTGTGTGTGTGTGTGTGTGTGTGTGTGTGTGTGTGTGTGTGTGTGTGTGTGTGTGTGTGTGTGTGCGTGCGTGTGTGTGATGATACTGAGGAAGTGAGTATGGGTTATCATGGAATTTATTGTGTGAGAACAACACAGAGTCTGACAGAGGCAGACAATGAGAGAGTGTCTGTTGCGAAATACTAAAGTTAGCACATGATGCACAGGAAGCCTGTGTTTGTGCTTGAGAAAGGAACTTGGCGTTAACGTTCAACAGTGATGCAAATAATGATAACACACAAAAAGAAAAGTAAGAGCAAATGATATAATCTTAAAGCGCGAAATCAAATTTTAGGATACAATCCAAAACTCGGAGCGAAACCACCAAGTATTTATGGTGAGGTTCTTTTGTGTCCCATTTACACCTGGTAGTGAGGTGCAACCAGACGAGTTATCTTTGTGTGGAAAACCCGCTCGTGGTGGTGTAAATGCATGCAGAAGTCATAGTGATCAATCAGACCATGAATGCTATACATTAAAGCATAAAAGGTAGAAAAATGAAGTAGAGCCTACAAGACAACTGTCTCCCTTGTTCAAGATTGCAACACATTTCTAAAAACATCCAGCATTGCCAGCATAACTGTGGTTATGTTTAAGGCTGGTTATGATTACCAGGTTTTTATGGTTTACTTGATAACACATCCCTACATTCTACCTAGATTCCTACTAATATTAGCGAGACAGATATTATTAACGGATTTTGGCTCAACAAACGACAAAACATTATCACCTACATAGTTATATGTCAACATCTATGTTAGACACTGTTCTGTCTCATGAGAGTTTCCAAAGGTTGGTTTTTTTTGGATAGTTTTTTCTCAGGCTTCAGGACAGAGGATGTTGCACCTTCTCCAGATTGTTAAAGGTTATGAGGCCACACTCCACATAGAGGCAAGATGAGACCAAGTTACATGTAAAGCTCCTTTTCCACCAACATCTGGCTTTTGTCTGCAGTTGGAACGAATACAATCAGCTTTCACTCCAGGGTCAAATGATTCTGCAGTAGACACAGGTTTGTATCGTCTCCAGCTCCAATCAGCAGTGATGGAAACATGACACGTGGGTGTACACACTGATTTCTTCTTCTGCTTTATTTTGGCAGTCTAGACGCTGATGCTGCATCATTTCCAGTGCAACGTTATGGCGCACATTGATATACACATATATGTTGGCACGTAAACAGCCATGAATGTTTCTGTACTTATTGTTTTTTACATCTTGGACAACATGCTGCAGTGATTTCTTTCTTCATATCATGCAAGATGCAACACTGGCCAGACAGCGAGGACAGAGAGCCTCTCAGTTTAAATTGAGATGAGCAGAGACATCTTAGGTAGAGCTGCTCAGGCTCCTGCTCACAGATAACAAGCACATGCTTCCTTCTCTTATCACACTGATCGTATCTGCACAGGGGCAGAACGCTCACCAGAGCAACACACACACAAACACAAACTAACGGGTGAACCGCACGCGATGACTAGACCGGATGAGGCTGCTTTTATTCTGACTGTTTTTTTTATCCTGAAGAACATCATCTCATGGCCCCAGATGTCGGTCTTTTCATTTAAATAGGACTTAATTGTCACAACAATCATATTATAGATTTATAAATCAACAGGTCAACTATTCATTCCCCAAGTTTGTTTGGTTCCTTTTGTGTTACATTTCCATCAGTGTTGAGATGAACTAATTAATTGACATGTGTAAACAATACAACCCTACCCCTGTCTGTTTGTTGGTTTAACTTTAAGCAGGATAACACAAAAACTACTTGACAGATTACCATGAAATTTGGTGAAAGAATTTGGCGCATATTGGTGCGGATCTAGGAACTTTTTTCCCCACATGCTTAAAACATTGTGTTATGGGGCATTCATCAAAAGATTTGGCATGTCGGAAGACATGTGTCTTTAGTCTCTAGTATGTGTAGACTTTCTGTCCTGATGTCAATGGGGAGCTCGTTCCACCATTTGGGAGCCAGGACAGCAAAGAGTCGGGATTTTGTACGTGACATTCTAGTTCAAAACTTTGCTGCTGCTGATGAGGAAAAGGAGAGCAGCTGAAAATGCTACCAAAAAGCCTTCTGCGTGTCAACAGTATCTTCACATGTATCCACATCAGTGTAGGAACACAGTGACAGTTTAAGGGAGCAGCTTTTTGTACACACGACGGTCATTCAGACCTTTTCAGCCCTCACTGAGATCTTGTCTCTGCTGCTCAGTCAGCTGCCGTCTCCACCACCCATTCACACACTATTCACATTCAAATCAGCCAGCGTCACAGTTACACCTCCACCACCTGGGGGGCTGAGGAGAACACACGGGGACACATGCATAAAGACACACATGCAGAGATGCAGACATAGGAGCACATGTTTCCTGTCTATTTCTGAAACACTCACAGTTTTTCCTCTTTAGTTCTCTGTAATCTGTTTTTGTGACACACACGAGTGAAAAAAAAGTCCAGTATCTATAAAATTTCTTCTGAATGACTTGTGCCTGTTCTCCATATTTAAATATTTTCTACTTACTGTGATATTTATGATTATGTCATACTGAAAAGTGTATTACTCAACATCAAATCTCTTGTTTTGAAATTGGTTATTGTTATAGACATATATAGATATGTTATATATACAGTATACACTGCATAAAGAAACTGAGAAGCACACACACGGTTTGATTTCCAGAGAGGTCTCCTCCAGCTGTTTGGTAACAGTTCCAGACACACACACAGACACACACACCCTGGTCTGAGCTCCGTGAAGACAATGGTGGCACCAGTGTTATCAACAGCTCCATCACTCTGTCTCTGCTCTGCTTCGCCTCACTTCTGTCCTGCCCCAGTGTGTGTGTGTGTGTGTGTGTGTGTGTGTGACCCTTAGAGAGGATTTCCACTGCATTGGGTGTCCACTTCTTTCTACCTTTGGCCCATTTAGCATGCAAAACAGGCAGACCGCCGTTTCTCTCTCTCACTATGAGACTATATGGTATTTACACACCAGCTCAGAGTAGATACATGTTTGCTGAAGTTGCGTCTATGAGGATGTGACCGTGGGCGAATCATATCAGTAATCAGTATTTTAGCAGACGTATACATTTCATACAGGATGTTGGTTTATATTATCTTTCTTTAGCCAAGGCTGGTTAGAAATCGACAATAGCAGCATTTCAGTTTCTCAGCAACTTCAGCCTTTGACCACGTTCACCAGCTTCTTGTGCCAGAAATTACTGACTCGAATGGTTAAAAAAAAAGGAAGAGGAACAGACCAATGAAATAAAAAGAACCAAACAGTCTGCATTTCTAAGATTTACTGAAAAGTAGTTCTCATACAAATGTCTCCAATAAATGTATCAATATAGGTTCAACCCAATAGCTACAGTCCAGAATGTGATTTTGTGTGTTGAACTTAACAATGAATAACAGAGAATTCGTTCAAGCATGAGTTCTGGAGAATGTCCGAACAACTGGGTCCGGCCTTTCACATATGAACAAAGCAGCAGGAGATTCTTCACTTAGACGCGTTCACAACAACACAGACATCTCTGCAGCGTTTAGGTGAGGCGTGGTTCAGCAGGCAGAGGACGGTGTGACATATTCATTCAACTGTGGGGATCACATGTTTTTGTTTACAGAACAACGACGTGTCCACCACGGGATAAATGTCATCAATACCCCCACTCGTTTAGCTGTGAATCCATTTAAGGGTCTGGCAGGGGAAACTCTGTAGAATGTTTGCATTCTAGGCCGCGTACACACCTGATATATACATGTGGTTTTTGTGATCCAAACTCAAGTGGACCGCTCTAAGTACAGGTGTGAAAGCACTCAGGCCCCATACACACCTGGTACAAAAATCCGTCCTGGGCCACATATGAAGGACCGCCTACTCGGCTGACGTCCTCTGACCCACTGCAGTTTCCCTATGAAATAAACGTATTTTTTCTCTTCTTGTTGATTTGTTTGTAACCACAATAACAACACTGCTCAACGCATAACGATCGATACTTTCCTCAAAGAAATCGCACTCGATTCATTCAGACTCTCTTGACTCATCTCTCTACCTCTTTCGCTTGCATGTGCCGACACAGACACACACACACAGGGTGGACACACATGTGTACTCAGACTGGGTAAAACAACATAACTTGGTGTGGCATTCGACGATGCCACCGGGGTCTTCCCACAGCAAACATTTTATTCTTCCTTGAACCGGATCAAACATAAGTTCACACAACACTGAACTTAAGGTGTCCAGCAGTGCCTGCTGGTCGAGGCAGCTCAGCTCTGGCGTGTCTTCCCCTGTGTCTCCTGTCCCTCGTGTCTCTCCTCTATGGCAGCTCTGCTTCTGCCTTTTAAACCTGAGGAGTAATCAGCTAACAGCCCTATGCTGCGCTGACTACTCCCAGGTGTGTACGAGGCCGATTGTTCTTCAGCATATCTTTGGATTGAAACTGGATCTTCAGGATGATATGTCATTTTCAAAGAAGTAGAAATAGCAGGCAACACATGCAATTGTTGGCTACATATGACACCGTCCATTAATTATCCATCAGAGGTGAGATTAGAAACTAGATAAAAGCATTCCAAAATGCATCCAAAATAAATGTTGATGTCATGTCTGAGTTGAGGTATTTTTTGGAGAGACAAGGTAAGACGTCTTTTTAATCTGCTCTGGTGTGTTTATAACACAATATCAATATGTGCCGCGTTAATGTCAGTTTCACCCCACAACATTGGCTGTTGTCCAAAAGTAAACAAGTCGACTGGCACTGAGATCCAGCTTATTTAAAGAAAAACACAGGCGTATCTACTGCTGCAGTCAGTGGGATTCATTGTTAAATAGCAAAGGAAAATGCATGTTTATGATGAGAATAATGATCTTTCTGGGGTTGGGGTTGTTTCTGGTTGAGTAGACAAAAAGTGATGTTTGCCTGCACTTTTGACTCCTGCTGTCCAGTGAAAACAGGAAGTGTCAAGACTGAACGGCATCCTTCAAGAGCGAGTCCGCAAACAAACAGACCCGCTGGAAATGGACGAGTCCAAGCATGAGGAAAACAGGAAACACAGATGGGGGACGGCGGGGAGAGAGTCGCTCAATGTTTAGCTGTGAAAGTGTGTTTCACCTCTAGTATATGTGTATGGTGGTGTGTGTGTGTGTGTGTGTGTGTGTGTGTGTGTGTGTGTGTGTGTGTGTGTGTGTGTGTGTGTGTGTGTGTGTGTGTGTGTGTGTGTGTGCGTGTGTGCGTTTGGTGGTATTTCTATTCACCCATGTGACTTTACTTTGAGAGGAAACAAACGAAGGTGGAGGGGAAACAGAGAGCAACACAGCAGGACAATGAGAGACAGAACGGGAGAGAAACTATTGTGCGGAATTGAGTTCGAGTTTGTCCAAAAAAGGTAATTTCTCCTGCATGATTCCACGTTGTTTCTCTTAGCAAAACATTGCTGACATTCCTTGTCGGGCCACTGGGAAAGGAGAGGGCGTGCTTCAACTTCCAAACAGCTGTGCAGACACATGTAAATGTCAGCCAGGGGTCTCAATGAACAGGCATCTGTCAAAACAGCATCTATTGGACACACAGGCTCTCTATACATAGATATCTAATATGTAATATGAATATGAAACAAAATCTGAGTGAATAGTTGGAACACGTTATCCCTCCAGAGCCAATATCCAGAATCTTTGGGTTTCTGTGCCCCTACATTCACTTCTGTGGGATCCCCACTGTAAAGGGTCTCCCGCCTTTACCTCTCCCTTTTTGCTATTTTATCATCTGTGGGAGAGCTAAGCAACTTTCTAGTTTGTTACATTTCAATGTTTTAGTCTTTCTGTCAAATTACAATTACATTTAATTGCAGCTTAAATGTACATCAACATCCTCCTATGTCATATCATATGTGGAGGAGCTCCAGGTACATATGTAATCATAATCCTTTGTCTGGTATGTTTTCTGTGTTTTCTGGTATTGAATGAATCATAATGTGGCCCCATTTCCCATTGTACTGTAGGAGAGGAGCTCAAGTTACATAATCACAGGTGAATGTTTTGTCAAAATAAACAATCATTGCAAGAGATTATCTGGAGGATACACTGCGAGCAAGTGGGTGCGTTGATGGATTTGACAGATGCAAAACTGAGAGAGAAAAAAATCCAAATATCTCAGGACGGAAAAGAGGTGACAAACACGACAAGATGTCAACTTGAAAAGACACGTTTTTCATTTAGTTTTTGGTGCTAAGGCCAACGCTTGATGTGCTGTAAACAAAAACACGTGATCTCCAATGAATTCATACGTTATGCCCTGTTTCCTGCAAACTGCACCCCCCACCTGAACATTGCTTTTGAAGGCAAACCCCATACAAAGTCTGAAACCCCATTGTGCAGAGTTTGTGTCTGAAAAGGTTTTTTTTTTATATATACGACCTAACATCCAGCTATCAGGTCACCCATTGGGAGGCTTTTAATGTGAAAGGTACACCGGAAGTGTTGGATTCCAGTGAGAGTATAGTCAACCAAATGTGTTTGTTTTAGCCACTGTTATTTTGATTCAACTATTACTTGTGTACCAGCATTTCATTTACAGTTTATGGCAAAGGCTTTTAGCATGAAGAATGTAAACTGTTTATACTGTAGATAACCCATCTCTCAAAGATTTTACCTTGTACATATACTATCTACTACTACTACTTATACCATGCACTTTTTTTGCTATTTTCCTTCTGCCAGTGTTTTTTAAAACTGCATCAGGGACCTTTTTACAAATGAATCCTTCCTCACCTAATCAAGATGTACTGACCGACAACCGCTGATTCTGGTGCATTTCAGCCACACAACATGGGTGAGTCTCCTGCCTGTCCTCTGCGAACACAGCGGGTCATTGTGTCACTTGAATTCGAACAGCAGCGTAAAAAGGAAGATTGAGAAACACTCAAACGCGACCTCAACCTCCATGTGATGTTATTGAACTTTTCCTTATCCCTTCCTGACAAACATCCAGGAAGAATTATACACAGGAACATGGCAGCTGAATGACAGCTGCCCCAGTCCCACAGACATCCCCAACGTGTTTTTCTGAATTGATGCACATCATTGTACTTTTTATTTTATTACTTCCTGTTTGTGTATTAGAAGCGAGCCGAATTAATCGAAAACAAAGGCCGGTTGTCCTATAACTCCCGTATTTGCATCTGCAAATAGTGTGTGCTTGCACTTCTTTGGCTCAATATTTTGCCATTATCCAAATGATGAGGAATCAAAATGTTAGCAGTTTAGTTTTGGGAAATAAAATTGTTTTGCCCTTTGAAGAAACATAGATGAGCTCTTACAAAATAATATATTGAAGAGTGAAAACTTGTGGAAAAGGAGCTAATCTGAGAGTGTCTGTTAAATGCCTTGATTATTATTTCTACTCCAGCAGCTTAGGTACACCTCTACTCACCTCTAGCTTAAAATGATGATCTGTAAGTAATTAACCACCGGGAATAATAGGTGCCTGTGTTAAGTCAGAAAAAAAGACCACAAGCTATGCGTGATTACAGCAGAAGGAGACTGAGCCTGTTACTTTCTGGCGCCGCGTGGTGAATCCCAGTCTTCTGCAACCACCCGTCAGGAAATGAGTCAAGACCTACAAGTCCAGGCAAGACCCCTCGCTCCTCAACAGCTGCTTTAGTCACACACACACACACACACACACACACACACACACACACACACACACACACACACACACACACACACACACACACACACACACACACACACACATACACACACACAGGTATACTCTGGTGCATCCCATACAAGTAAGGCTCGAGAATGCGATAAACACTGGGAAAGGAAGGAGGCCCTGAAGCAGCGTGGGTAATGACCCCCCAGAGCCGGGGTTGTTGGGATGGCGAGCAGGATGAGGGCCATTATGTGGTTGTTTGTTGCTGATTTGCTGGATGTTGTGTGACCTTAAGTGAAGAGGCCCCTTTAATTAGGTCGCTGTTGCAGTTATTGTTATGAGCGTCTGGTTGGTGGGACTAACCAGACGAGGGAAAACTGCACAAGCACTGAGTGATGTTGGGTGTGGATATGTGAATATATCAAACTAGAAAGAAAGACAGAGTCCTTCAGTTGCATCCATGTAGTATTATGCAGTGCCAAAATATAAACCTTTTTCTTTACCTGACACTGATAGACATTTTCCACCTATACATCAAGAACCAGTTCTTCATATTTTCATCAAAAAATCTAGTGTCAGCTCAGGTAAACAAAAAATACTGACAAAGTCTGTCAGCCTTGGAAAGCACCTCAACGTCAACTCCATTACATTCTTCCTGACAAAACAATGAACTGGTGCATTACTGCCACCAACTGGTACGGTATGCTAACGTGGAATGTTTTATTCTCACACATGTTGAAATAATGCTGGTAGGTTCACAAAAGGAAACGTGTGTTCAAAATGCTTCCTCAGTTTGTTAAAGGTTCAGTGTGTAAGATTTAGTGAAAGGGATCTATTGGTAGAAATTCAATATAAAATAATCCTGGTGATGTTTTACCTAGTGTGTTTCATCTAAATTGTACGAACTGTTGCTTTCTGTACCCTGATGCACATCAGGTGTGGGTCCTCTCTACGGAGGCTGCTTTTTTTACAGTACAAACTAAACACCTTTGAGTTTTTATGACAACTGAAGGTTACCACAGGTTCTCAATCATGTTTGGAAGGGGAGGGTGAGGTACTGTAGATGTCACTAAATTCTGCACACCCAACCTTTAAGTCAAACTTCACAAATACAACCACACACATCATCCAGATTCCCCATATTTCTAATTAAGAGAGATATTATTATGCTACACCATGCAATGATATTATAAACTACAATGTGCATCCAACTCTGCCCATAATGGTCCATTAAGAAACGGTTATCTGAGTTTTGAGTGGAACCCTGTTAAAGGTGCCAACCCAACCCAACTGCAACCCAAATTTGTGACAGCTCAAAATATATCCATAGCCTTGGGATTCAAATCCAATGGCTATAAAGAAAAACTATGTTGCGTATGTTTCAAAATACAGTATATGTTCTAACTCTTAATTTACTGCTTATGTTTCCAATAATAAATTGATGGATAGTAAACTCAAATGTATTGTTCTAGCAGATTTATAGTCAGTTTTATCAGTTGTCTGTTTGTGGTAGCATGGTTGCAGATTTTGTCCCCAAAATAAATGAAGACCTGGTGTTTCTCTCTAGTCTGTTTATCCCAGAGACTGTATTTAAAGATGGACGACTAACCTCCTCTTCCTACCACTGAAATAACATTTCTGGTGTGTGCTGCCATGCACCCAGGGACGTTGAGCATAAACTAAGCATCAGCCTTCCAAAAATGATAATGGGAATATGATTAAGTTTTGGTGAATTATTTGGCTTGATGATATGGTGATCTGTAGGTCAGGGAGTTCTAACACCTGCACCAACCTAACGTATTGCAAAAGTCAATCTGACCAACAAAAACAGGTTTTAGTCAATTACCTTCACCGTCCAAACATGCAATCTCCCAGTGTAGCTCTCTCTCTCTCGCTGTGTCACAATATAGCAGCCTACATGTATCTATACCGTCTTTCTGAGAACAGTCAAATGCATCATAAATGATACTCTGGGTGCAGAGATGTGTGATAGATGAGGGTCACGAGTTCGGTAATGCAGAATATTGACAGTCGGGGTAAAAGTGGACCTGCACCCTCTAGTGTGTGTGTGTGTGTGTGTGTGTGTGTGTGTGTGTGTGTGTGTGTGTGTGTGTGTGTGTGTGTGCGTGTGTGTGTGTGTGTGTAAAGATACTGAAAGAGAGGCTGCAATGTTTCTGTGAGTTATTTACATATGCGGTTACATAACCCAAGTGTTGTGGGTGGACCCGGCATCATAACTGTGTGCTTCACAACGACGTCTGTTTCGGATGTTCCTTCACTACACCTAAGTGATTTCTCCAACAAGAGCAAAACAAATTATTTTTTGGGACAGAATAATGCTCAAAACATAGTGAGTAATTTAATTGAACACTCGGCACATTAAATCGGTATAAAACTAATAAATTGTGATATGAATGTGGTTAAAGCTGTGGAGCCACATTGATTTCTAAAGAAATACATAATATCTGCTTAACAGCTGCTTAAGCAAAGTAAGACTTTCAGAACATTGAATCTGTCCAGTAACTTAAAGGCAGCAGGATGCATGTTTATTAACCTCCTTCCTGCAATTCAGCTTCACATCAATCCAGAGGAGCTTCTTTCCAAACTTGTTTTTGGTGTTTTCCAGCTGATACTGGTGCATTTTCATATACGTTGCAACAATTTAAGAGTGTGCTGGATCAGGTTTAAGATTGAAAAAGTATGAGATCAATGAGTGTGTGACCTCCATGTCGGGAAAGTTAAATACATCTTTAACTATTAAGGATTAGGCTTGCATCATTAAACAGACTGATGAATGATGACTTCAAGAGAATCTCTGTATGTACATATGTCTGATGTATATTTCTCTCAGTTCCTCTCTCTACTCCAAGCCTTGCACGTTTTTTTCACATGACATGTTCGGCAAACTCCACGGCGCACTAACCCTCCACTGTGCCCTTGACACAGCTCTCTGGAGAGTTGTGGTTGTCGGGCAAATGTTAGCAAAAAGTAGGGGGTCTGGTCTTTGCAACAAAACAAAAACTGACTCCGCTTGACTTGACCCCACTACACAGTGTAGCTGTGGACCACCCAGCCTGTCACTCACTCACTCGCTCGCTCACACACACACACACACACACACACACACACACACACACACACACACACACACACACACACACACACACACACACACACACACACACACACACACACACACACACACACTGAATTGTTCAGTTGTCTGGAGTTGGTTCAGGAGAACGGGCCTCGCTCCACTCCATCACCGTTGGAACAATTAGCACAAGGGATGACCTTTGACCGAGTGAGCAGCGGGGAAGAAATGAGCTTTGAGGAACTCTGCAGAGCACAAAGCCAGGAGTCTTACACGCTTCTGAAGATAAATAGCTGGGGTTTTGAAGAGAGTGGTTAATTTGCTTCAACTAAGAGCATGTGGTCTCTGTTGAACTGCTCCAGAGTCGCGATCAAAGACACAAGGTAATCCAACATGTAGTCGGAGTCGCTGAACTTTGAAGAAGTCTCTTTGAAGACTTTTTTCTAAACACTCATTTTGTTTGATGGGAATTTGTTAGTTAACTTAAACTTTTACTGTCATAATGTTAATGGAAGTAGAACAAGCAACATTCATTTTAGCTAAACTTCAGTTTACAATGCAAACATACAAACAATTGTCAATATTGTTTTTTTTTAAACATTCAGGGTAATGAAGCACATTTCCAGTTGAACATAAATATTATATAAATTGTTGAGGTTTGAGGACATTGTACATGATTAATATTTGTCTTGGTCCAGCACGGTGGTACAGTGGTTGGCACTGGCCACTTACAGCTAGAAGGTTCTTGGTTTGAATCCTGATTCAGGGTCAGGGTCTTTCTGTGTGGAGTTTGCGTTTTCGAGGGTTTTCTCAAGATACTCCTCCCACAGTCCAAACACAGATTGGAGTTAAGTTAATAGGAGACTGTAGATGTGAACGTCAGCGTAAATGGTTGTTTGGCTCTGTAATACTCTGCCTCTCGCAGTATGCTGTGAGTGGCTCCAGCTCCCCCCCACAATCCTTAAAGGATTAGCAGTATAGTTAATGATAGATGGATCATTTTTGTTTTAAATAACATTTTTGTAATTAAAATGACTGAAAACAATATTGATTCAACATTTGAATTTAAAAATTACTACACATGACAAACACTAAGATTTCGTTTTGAACAAGATTACATTGTGTCAGCCAACAGACAATTCAACACCATAGGTTAAAAATTACAGGCTTGTCTGACTTTGCGGCCTATTGTCATGAAAAGCCTATTGAGGGGGTTTAAAACAACAATTATATTTGCAGGGAGTGCAAACATAGTGTAGTGACTAGAGGATGTGTGGATCAGATTTCTGAGTATTGGTATGGTTGTGTAACAAAAATGCTTGGTGTCCAAATCTTCCTCAAACATAGGTTAATGTAACTGTAAAATACAGGTAAAGTACTGCCATTTTTTTGTGTGCTTTCCTTGTAACATTTATCATTCCCTTTACTTAAAAGTATCCAAATAAAAAAATATTATTCGTTCAGTATACTAAACTAAAATTCACTCAATTACGCACAGTCTCATGTCACCTGACCCACACATAACCCTGCTTAGGAGCACTGTTATCGCTGGAGGCCTACAGTACATATTACCTAGTGAATATGCAGCGAGGTTAAATCCACTGGCAGCAGATTCTCTTTCAGAGCTTTAGCTGTGACAGTGACAAACGATAGTGAGCAGACGGCCGCTTTACGCTAAGAGTTGACAGCCGTTAGCCAAATGTCCGAGATGCAGTGATTACCACTGTCACCGCTTTACAACCTGGGTCACCAACTGTCACCACACTGAGCCACATCAGATGGGCCGGCACATGAATATGTGAAGTCGTACAAATTAAAACACAAGCACATATATTGAGCTCACTGTGTGCTCAAGCATTCCTTCCTCTCCATAAACAGTCACCTTAACAGTTAATCATACGTCATTTTCATCAATTTGAGGGCACACGTGCGATCACCTCCCTTCACACATCTTCTGACACACATAATTTGCTGTGCCCACTGCGCCTGAAAAGCCAAACACCTCTAATCCTTGGCAGTAGTGCATCATGTCCAGCCCCTCCCCTGCACTGGTGAAATCGGGGATTTGAACCAGGCCAAAGTTGGCAACCATATCTTGCCAGCCGCCCTCCCCACCCACTTCCTCGCTTCACTCTCCTCTACCCAAATCCCTGTCCGACCTCACTCGCGGCGTAGCCAGCACCCCCCAGCTCATACAATCCCATCAGCCCTGCGTAGGGCCAGCTGCCCACAGGTCTCGTGCATGTCTGTGGCGTCTTAAAGGATCTCCCATCCGCTAATGCAACTTAAGCACAAAGCGCTTCAGCCGAGGAAGGCTGAGTGCTGACGGTGCCTCCCTGAAAATCAAACATCAATTCAATTCAATTTTATTTGTATAGCGCCAAATCAATACATTATCTCAAGGCACTTTACATAGAAGGTCAAGACCTTAAAACCCAATGTGGGTGGCCATCTGCCTCAACCGGTTGGGGTGAGCAGAGAAAAATGTGGAGGAGAGGGGAGAGAAAAGAGGGGGGGGAGAGACACCAGGAACAGTTGTGCACCATCAGGTTTCAGCTCTGACTAGTTGTTATAATGAAAACAATAAGAGTGATAATTATGGATATAAAGATGTTATTAATGATAGCAGCAACAGTTTATATAATAATAATAATAGTTACAATAATTGCTGTTGTCTGAAAGAGAGAGAGAGAGAGAGAGAGAGAGAGAGAGAGAGAGAGAGAGAGAGAGAGAGAGAGAGAGAGAGAGACTATGGGAGTGAAAAAACACAGCGTTAGTGACATGTAGTAAAATAAACGGGGGGACAGAGAGAGGGAGAGAGAAAAGTGCTCAGTGCATGATGGGAGTTCCCCCAGCAGTCTAGGCCTATAGCAGCATAACTAAGGGATGGTTCAGGACTCACCTGATCCAGCCCTAACTATAGGCTTTATCAAAAAGGAACGTTTTAAGTTTGGGAAGAGTGGGAGCTGGTTCCACAGGAGAGGAGCCTGGTAGCTGAAGGCTCTACCTCCTGTTCTGCTCTTACAGATTCTTGAAACCACAAGAGAGCCTGTGTTTTGGGAGCGAAGTGATCTATTTGGATAATATGGTGTTATGAGCTCTTCGATGAAGGGGCTTGATTGTTAAGGGCTTTGTATGTGAGGAGCAGGATCTTGAATTATATTCTGAATTTTACAGGGAGCCAATGCAGAGAAGCTAAGACAGGAGTAATATGATCTCTCCTTCTAGTTCCTGTCAGCACTCTTGCTGCAGCATTTTGGACCAGCTGGAGGCTTTTCACCGATTTACTGTGACATCCTGATAGTAAAGAATTACAGTAATCCAGTCTAGAGGTAACAAATAATTGGACTAGTTTCTCAGCGTCCTTCTGAGACAGGATGTTTCAAATTTTAATAATATTGCCCAGGTGGAACAAAGCTGTCCTGAGACTTGTTTTATATATGGGTCAAATGACATGTCCTGGTCAAACATGACTCCAAGGTTCCTCACAGTGGAGCTAGGGGCCAAACTAAAACCATCCAAGGTGACTATCTGGTCAGACACTGTTTCTCTGAGATGTTAAGGGCCAATTACAATGACCTCAGTTTGATCTGAATTTAGAAGTAAGAAGTTTTGGTTCATCCAGGCCTTGATGTTCCTCAGACAACTGAAGTTGAACTCAGTGATTAGATTCATCAGGCTTCATGGATATCTACAGCTGGGTGTCGTCTGCGTAACAATGGAAGTGTATGTGGTGCTTTCTGATGATGTTGCCTAAAGGGAGCATATATAAGGTGGAGTATTGGTCCAAGGACAGTACCCTGTGGAACTCCATGACTAACGTGTGTGTGCATGGAGGAGTCATTGTTTACATAAAAATGTTTAATCTATCTGATAAATATTATTTAAACCAGCCTAATGCTTTTCCTTTAATCCCTACATGTTGCTCAGATCTCTGTAACAAAATCGTCTGATCTATGGTGTCAAATGCTGCACTAAGATCCAGCAGGACAAGTATAGAGACCATTATCTAAGGCCATGAAAAGGTAAAAAGTAAATTTTAACAGTGCTGTTTCTGTGCGGTGATGGATTCTTAATCCTGACTGACCTTCAGCCGGCTGTTCACTTCCTTTGCCTGATCGGCATACTACAGTAAGCTGCCTGGACAGGAGGAGTGAGGGTTACTGTACCACAGCCAGAGACAACAGTTTGGGGTGGAGGCTTCCAGGAGAAGAGACAGCAAAGCAGAAGATTGATGGGATTTAATGTTGAGGAGATCAGAAGTTCAGCTGCCTTTGTTTTCATCCACCTTTTGATTCCATGTATAAACTTCTGAGTCAATGGGTTAAATATTCAACTTTGTCACGCTGAAGGAAAAAGGAGGGCCTACAAAGGATTTCCTTTTTCATTTTAACATTTGTGCAAACACAGACACTGTCAGAAAATAGCAGAACAAAACCTTTCCTTTTCAGTACAAAGAGAAAACAGAAGATTGTCAGGGGGTGATAGGGCAAAGCCTGATCCATGCTGCCGGGGATTGCCAGGGTCTCCACAACAACCTTCAAGCAAATACACAATCAAACATGTGTCTGAATGTCCCCTTAAGACTGAGGCATTGGAAACAATGGAAGTGCCCACTTTACATAACCTAGAGTGGATCAAATCCAAAACTCTATTGTAAAAGTATTTGCAAGATGACTGAGGTAATACAATTGTGATAATATGTTCTCTTCCCTTAGATGCAGTTAAATTCCAACCACAAAATATTGACTCTATCATATTTGCAGCATGTTGTTGTTGTTGTTGGGTGTGTGTGTGTGTGCGTGTGTGTGTGTGTGTGTGTGTGTGAGACGTTAAAGATAAAGTTTTGAGTATGGCTGGGTACTCACAGTACCTGCTGCCCATCCAAGCTGTGGTGTGGTCACTGCAACACTCTTATCATTATTATTTAGTCTGTTTATGTTCTTCAAGTGTACAAACAGTTCTGCAACTTTCTTCAAAAGTGCAGAATCTTTGCTGTTTATGGGAAAAATTCACTTCCTGCCTTCCTGGCGCCTGATCATGACTTAGCCACAACACAGGCCTCTTTCCCATTTCCTCCGTCTGTTCAGGAAGAGTGGCTGGGAGGTCATGAAGTCACAGGCTGTTTAGCAAAGAAGGACAGTCCACATTGAGACATAGCCAGGCACTGCTGGCATCACACTGGAATCTCCTGATGGACCAAGACATATATTTCATAAGTTTGTCTGCAGATGAAACTGGGTCTCAATACTTAGTGCACCAAACTAATCCTTAACATTTTACCTTGAGACACAACCACAAGCAAATTGTATAAAAACCTGAATAATATGGAAACTATAGCTTGGTTGATTTTTACGGCTGCTACAATGTGTTCAGGCACACACACACACACACACACACATTACGTAACTTGCCACTGGCTATACTGTTTACCCTTTTGGATAATTTTCAGTGGTGGCACCCGTTCAAATAAACTCCAGTTTGTCCACACAAGAGTGAGGCTGCCCGCAATGGAAGCTAAAGTTAAATATCAAAGTAAGCACTCTACAGATATTGAGCTGCAACGTGTCTTTCATTTTAAAATGTCCAGCGTATTCTGCAACACGAGTGTTGTCACACGTTTATTACCCTGTGTGAACATTTCCACACCCTGGTAATACTACTGGAAACATCACTGCGATCGATACGGATAAGACAGCCAGAAGCAAACAAGATATCCTGTAAATAATATCTCCATGTGGATGACCTGTGGAAGTAAAGGGACAATACGATTGCCTTGGGAATCCCACAGGAAGAGACCTGATCAAATCAATCAATTCACCAGAGAGGGATTCCCCTTCTTTAGTCACGGTATTGATGGCTTTCCAAATGGGTGAAATCCGCTTTGCGGTATCAGTCGTTGATTGATCTCTGGTCCGGTGGGAGCTCTTTGAAGTAAGGAACAAAGAGTTCCTATTGGGTTACACAGGTCAGGATTGATGATGCGTGAAATCAAGGACTCAGAGGGGGAAAAGAGTGGAAGATACTCATCTTCCCATGGGAATTATTTCTCCAAAACATACCTCTATGTGAAAGTTCTTTGCAAAACTCTTTACAAAGTCTGGCAAACTATCAGATGAATGTGCGCCTTAAAGCAGGACTCAAGCTTCAGTGTTTTCTGCTGTTGGCAAAGCATGGACCAAAGTGGCCGGGTATGTTCTTACTTGACAATAAAAATTCCTGTTTATCTATGCAGTAAGCAGATAGGAGCCATTTTTGACAGCTCAGACCGTCTCATCTGAGGCCATTGGCTGTTCACTTTCTCTTGTCTGTCATCTCCCTACTCTCTTCCCTCCCCTCCCCTCTCTTTCTCCAGTCTGGGGGACAGACACGTTGACAGACGGACTGAGTACATCCGGACACAGGAGTGGGGAGGGTGGAGGGAGCATTGTGAGGCTGGAGGACCTAGAGGGCAGGAAGCCAGAAGACAGGGAACAACAACAGGGGTTGCCAGATACAAAGTGTTTGTCCTTGCAAGCAAAGAAGAGATGTCAGACCCCAGGAGCGGAGGATTGATTAAGGCGAAGAAGAAGTGGTCGGAGGGGGGTGGTGGGGGGTTTAGATGTTAGTGGGGGTAGGCTTGAGTTGGCCAACACCTGGTGGGGATTAGGGAGGAGGATAGGTGGTAGTTGAGTAACTCTTTTATTCTGGAGGAAATCCTTTTTTTCTCTCTCTGTTGTGTCATGTTATTATTATAGGCTTGATGTGGATAATGAGGTAGTAGAGCTTTTACTAAACAGTAATGGTGAAACATTATTGTATGAGGGATTTATTTTTAAATTGTCACTAAAGGATAAACGTCCAATTTTAGCTCCGCTAAGAAGGTTGTGTTTTTGCCCCTGTCCTTTGGTTGTTTGTTTTTCAGCAGGATTGAACAAAAACGATCAATTGGATTTTCATAAAACTTGGTGGAAGATTGGGACATAGGCCAGGAAAGAGATCTTTAATAATTGCATTTTTTTGACATTTGCACCAATTTTCCAGAGAATAATTCATGGATCAAAGTCAAATAAAGGGAACTGATATCTAAAAGTGTTTGGTGAAGCTTGATTGAATTTCAGGGAACAGTTAGGCCTTGGTGGAGGAGGTATCATTCAACAGTGTAGAGCAAATAATATAATACTGTATCAATTCTGGTGGGATTCTGAAAATGTCCCAAATTAGATAATTACTTTTCATAGTGTATGATTAATTTAACATATAAGTTGATTAATTAAGGTGGCCGTTTTGGTGAGTGTGTATGTTTTATTTTTATTTTGATTGTTTAATTTCTGTATGAGCGTAGTTGTTATTGTTGTTGCAAACTGACCACCCAATGGTTTTGTGTCTAATTTTAGCAAAAGCTAGGACAGGAGCTTGACACGGGGAGAAGATGAGGACACTGTTCAGGTTACAGCAGACAGGGGCGGGGTGGGGGGGGACTCTGCTGTCCTGACATTCAGCTGAAAGGTCATCAAACCGTTGGGGAGATGGGAAGAGGCAAGTTGTGACACCAAAGACTTGATTATTAAAGCAGGCAATTAAGATCTTCATTATTTTCTGTCATATATACAATGTTACAATGGCCAACGTAGTGGGTGAGGTGAAGGTAAAGACGGTAGAAGGATCGGAGGGAGTGAAAGAAACGAGGGATCAGGGAACCCTGCCGTCACATCCTGGGAAGTGGGCTACACCGAGGGTGCATTGTGGGAACTGACCCAGAAGCCCAACAGTGCTGAACAGACAATTTAGTGTGGCGCTCAAAGTACTAGAAAGGTGAACTGCAACATCCATTCAGAACTATAACAAGCTGCATTAATACTAATACTCGTCTGTATATTATACCAGTGTTATCAATACTTGATTTTATGTGTACATATAGCAACATTAATATTCATTGATTAGTCAAAAAAAAAATCACTGTTATTTTGTATTGGCTCAAAAGTGCACCCACTTTATCACACTTATCTAAACGGATATAAATGGATGTGTAAATGGATGAAAGGATTTAATTCAAGATTTTAAGGGTGTTTTTTTCCACTTTTATTACTTTCTATTTGAAGTACAGAAAAGGTAATTATTGATATTAGAAAAACTTTGGAACACAAAAAATATGAATTATTAAGGTCTATATTTGACATTATTTGTTCATGCTCTTTGTGAGGTCATTTCTTTGTAAACCTCCTTGGTGTCACCGTGTTCACCACAGTCCCTGCAGCTTCACTGTTTAATCCCGTCCTTGATGCTCTGTGTATGGATGAAAGGATAGTTGCGAACACATCTCATTTTCTGCACGTGACTCACACTGGCTTACCGCAGTGATTCTGAGTCCTCATCATATGTAAACCTGAGGAGTGTGTGCAGACAAACTTAACCTGCTGTGACCAGGATGTACATGATCCCCTGCCGTCGTCACCTCTGAGCACAACCACTTCAGGGCAGGCTGTGACAGCAGGCTTAGAGGAAAAACTATTAACCAGGATCCTCGAGTCTGGAGGCAAACACCTGACTGAGCAGACACATGTGGGGGGCCTGGGGAGAGGGAGGGAGAGCGTCACGGTAGAAAGCGGAGATAAGAGACAGAGGGACGACGATGATCCCAGTGACACAGTTACTCACATGAGCAGAGAGAGTATCACACTTTGAGGATGTGTCAGGCCGTCTGTCACTCTGAGACTGAGGGCTGTTGTTCCATTAACAAGCTCAGACCAACAGCATCAGACTCGTTCAGCATCATAAACCACATCAGAAAAGTTTGTTTGGCAATGCGACCTGTTGAAATGTTTTTGGAGTTTGGTTCATTCTTTCACCAAATCCATTTTGGAGATTGAATTTGACTTAAACCCTTAATAATATTTATTAAATGTAATGCCTGGTCAAAAATGTTGAAGCTTTAATTGTTTAACTACATATATCAAAGTTATAATTTTGTTACGGTAGAAGAATATTAATTGAGTAATTTATGTAAAGGAAATACTAATAGAAATTGCAATACTTATTGTAAATATTGTAATATTGAATAAAGTTCTTTGTCTGGCCAGTAAAAAAAATGAGAAAATAAAGAAATGTTGGTCTGTGTAGTTCATTAAAGCTTTGGTACGTGGAAATCTGCTTTCTCCACAGAGCCTGGCATGGTGCCTTCATGTACCAGCAGGCATTGTGTTTAGGTTCATCAATGACAAGCTGGTGAGCATGTTAAGCTTCTTATCACATCTGCTAAATGTCCGGCAGTGAGCCTGGAATTCTTTGAATCACTAGTTCAGGGCTGAGCCCAGTGATTAGTTTCATGATGAATTAATTCAGGTTAACAGATTAATCAATCAGGTTAATAGAGAAAAATGCAAGTTTTGTCTTACAAGATATTCATAGAGAAGAAGTGTCTTCACATATGAGGAACAGGGATGGGAGGGTTGCTAAATAAATGATTAATCAATTATTAAAAAGGTTGTGGGTTGATTGATGAATAAAATAAAAAATACTCAGCTTATGATTGTAAAGACATTATGTGATGAGCTTTATTTATACAGACAGTGATAATTTGATCCATTTTTTTTATTTTTACAAAAGGTACATATAAGAAGATATGTGTAAGGAGTAAGCTCTCGGTGAGAGTGCGTCAGTGGCCTTTAAGAAACTTTAATTTCCCACATGACTCACCCGTCCAAACCACAACACGGATTTGAACATGTCGGCTAAATGCAGGTCCAAAACATGGCCACTCAGAATAGGATTCATCTTTAAATTCATTTTCAGGGGAGAAGAAAGAATAAAGAAACTCAGTCTCCATGAGTCGAGTAAGTTGAATATTAAACAGTAATGAGTTGTACAAACTCTAAAATAAAGGACGCCATAGTGGATCATGTGATCAGAAAAGCTCATATGTCTCACACACACACACGTAGTTTGCATAATGGTTGATGTGACTTAAGCTACGTGTGTCATACAAAAATGTTTATTTTTTTGACAGTTTTTAAACTACGATTGGGAATACAGTATGAATGGAACGAAGTGGGCTGTTGATTATAATCAGCTTCCTCTCTCTTGTCATGAAGTGGACATTGGAGGCCGAGAGGAGGAGTCCCACTCAGCAAACAGGCTGTGGTGGGACAGGCAGGAAGGATGTGTGATCCACCGAAGGGACCTTTGACCCATATGGCCCTTGACCAATAACATGCCAGGATGCCAGGAAGTCCTCTGCTTCCTTATCAGAGGAGCGGAGGTAGGCCGTTCCCACGTTTTGTTCCTTATTCCAGAGAAAAGGGAACCAGATAAAACAACTGAAAACTGGGCCAATGTCGGAAGCCGAGGTCCGGCAGCATTTACGGGAAGGGACTTGGAGGGATTTATGGGTTTTTTTTTTTTCTTCTGGACAGATGTCAAAATGTTATGAGACTCAGCTCTGCAGGTCTTTTTAGGCAAGGTGCAAGTTAACCTGCCTTTTAAGGTCTGTGAACGCAGATGTAATCCTGATACAGAGCAGCACTGATTTGCAGGTCAGAGGACATCTCGTTTTAATCCAGGCTAATCTTGAAAGTGAACTCAACAGATTCAATGCTGGCTGATGCTAATCAAGCATTCCCAGGTAGCTTAGGTACCTCTGTGCATAATGTAGCAGCAGAGTTTCATGGTCAGCAGACGCGTTATGCAAACATATTAACCAAAAGTATGCAAGTTGGAAAAGGCATCCAGTGCTTAACACAGTTAATTCGTTTTTCCTAGAAAATGACCTTAGCAGCAGGGATCTAGTAAAAAGCAGTGCATTGTCACCTTGTGTGGCTTATTGGCCTGTAAGACGCTTAAGAACATTAGCTGGTTACATGTCCGGGAAGTGAAACTGTTTAGGATTCGGCGCACTGTGTGTCCAGGATACAGGAAGTCGGAGGAGAAACAAATAACATTTTATTGTCGCACAAAGGAAGGGAGAATGGCGAGCGTGTTGTCAGAGGCCTTGTGTACATGCATCCCTGTTTCCTGTGAGTGAAAGAGAGGAACAGGAAGGCCGAAGAGCGGGCGAGAGATAGAAAATCAACTGGGGGATCGAATGACAACAAGCAGATCACACAGGAGCAGAGGTCCCTTTGAACCTTCGCCGTGCGGAAGTCAGCTTTTTTTCCCTGTGCGCGCTCTTTCTTTCCCCTCACTTTTTTTTAAATCCGCCGCTCCCCCCCCCCCCCCTCCACCGGAGATAAGCTTTCAACACGCTAAGCCCTGTAAAAACAGGCCACGAGTGTTTAAGCCGACACCAGTCTGCAAAGATGTCCCAGCATGCTGCGGTGCACCAGAGCGCTGCTGCTCAGGACCGCGTGTCCACTAAAAGTTGCTGCCTCTCTTAGCTTGTCCGCCTTTAGAAAAAATGTTGTTTTGGAACAATTAGGGGTTAGAAGGCATTTTATTATTTGCCAGGGATAACACATATCTTAAATCAACTTCAAGGGGAACTTATTTTGGAAGAACAAACACATCAGTTCATTCATTTTCTGGCTTTTCACTGTATGAATGAATGTGTTTGGTAATAAGCTACTTCCAGACATACACTGAACTCCTGACATTCTCAGGAGGGGCTGTATGTGAGAACGCAAATGTCAGAGTGAGATGCTCTGGACTCTCTGCGGAGTTTCTCCAGCCAGCCCCCCTAAACACTCCACAGACTCCCAATGAGCTCATGTGAGAACACAGCAGCAGATCCTCCGCAGGAATCACCGCGAGCGATTGGGTGGGTTGATGCCGTTTCTAACATGAGACGCAAAACTGTAAAAACTAAAAGAATACAAATATCTCAGGATGAAAAAAGCAGAGCCACACACGTAGAGGACAGAGACAAAGACATCAAGAGAGATTTGGGTGATAAGAATCGACACCAGTGTCAATGTGCTGAAAAACTAAATCCCAGCAGCAGAAGAATTGATATGTTCTGCCTCCGTCTGCTGCTCCACCCGAACGCTCCAGAGACTTCTGCGTCTGAGCGGAGAATCTCCTGTTGCGGCAAACAACTTTACTTTAACAATTCAATGGGAGGCCATGGATCAAATATTGATGCGAAATTAATCTGTTGTCGCTGCTATGCCAGATGTTTTTGAGATTAATAAAATACAACACCAGTGTCTGATTTTAATTGTGAGTATCCTTGATGTCTAACAAATATGCCAAGTGTATATCATCTAAAAGATTAGCACTTTTAAATATTAAAAATCCTGCGTTGTTGTTATTATCATGAAGTATTCTGCCTTACCTCGTTGTTGCATTGCTGTATTTCTTTGTGTGTAATTGTAATGAAATAAAACAACTTTGTTTTCATGATATCCAACATACAGATTTTACAGGAGCGGTGGTCGTATGACAACTGAGCAATGTTAGGCTGTAACTTCCCTTTTTAGGTGCAATCTTTCCCACAGACCCAGACATAGTTTCTACATTTCCCAGAATGTTATTCCTCAAGCTTGAGTTGACCTATAGTCAAGGAAATTGAGACTTAAAATAAAATACGTAAATCAACATCAGGTGAAGTTACCAGGATACATTTAACCAGGAAACGTGAAGGCAAATTCTAAATGATTTATGGCAAGTGCCTGGATGCTGCACACAGGCCACAGTGAAGGGTATCAATCATGCATTTGTTCACTGTTTCCCTTTGCACAGTGAGTCAGTTCTGGGCTCAAGTCATAAAATACTGTTGTAAACATTTTCTACCACAAAACACATCCTGTGCACATTTGTCTCCTGGTGGAAAAAAACAGGTTTGACCAGATCAGCAGTGACAGGATTAACTGCCAATCATGTAAAAATTGACCTTTTTTTTTTTTCTCACAGTTGTTTTTATATGAGCTCTGGAACGGAAGCAGGTTGTTAAACCCCTCTGGCAAACAGGCAGCATTTTTCCTGACGAGCACAAGTCAAACAGGAGCATAGAAAGCAAACAGGGGAGCCACTGGTGCAACAGTGTGCAGGTTTCACTATTTACCTGTTCCCTTCTGCACCTATTTGAACAGGTGTCACGCAGTGTGTGTGTCTGTGAACGGGCGTGCACATTAGATAAACTACAATCAATTACTGTTAGGGCCAGCGTGAGCCTCACTGAAACTCAATAGGCGTGGGTGCAGCATCCTCCTCTCCCCCTGCCCGCCCTCCTCCCTTCTCTTCTTCTTTCTCTGTTCACTCTCTCCTCCTTTTGTCCCTGGAGTCCATTTATCGCCTCATCCCCTGAAGCCTTTGAGGGGAATTTCCGAAAAGACAATCCTCTTGTTTTTGAGGGATTGGCAAGAAATAGCAGAAAAGATAGAGGAAGGGAAAGAGAAGAAGGGGTCTTTCTATTCAGTTGAGGGCAAAAGATAATGTTGACCTTCAATCTAATACCAGCTATGACTTTACTTTATCATGCGAGTCAAATTACAGCATCAATCGAAGTGTGGGAAAAATAATTTTGTTTAGATAACCCTTTTTGTTATTTTTGATGATAATAATATTAATAATAATAATAAACGTCATTTATACAGCACAATTCATGCATACAAGTGCAACAGAAAGTGATTCACATAAAAGCAATAACAATTTTGTATAAAGCAGGTTAAGCTAAATATGGCAGAATAAGATCAAATTTAAAATAAAAAAAAAAATCCTCTGGAACAGCATCTGAACCTGTAGGGTGACAATGAGACTTTCCACTGAAACCCAAATTAATAACACTCCTCCCTGAGTATCAACTCCTTAAAAGAAGTCCGACTTATCTGAACTATTAAAATACAGGAACATTTTAAACCGCCCCTAAATATTGCTAAACAGTTAAAGGGCCATTTCACCATATAACAGCTCAACAGTTTTTACTGTTGTGGACAGGCCCATTTAATTTTCTTAGGTAGGAAGCAGTTCCACTGAAACCTGTTGACAGTGTAATATGTAGTATAACATCTGGCCTCATTCACCAACTGTTTTTACCAAGAAATGTCTTCTTAAAACTCACTTATACTTTTAACGAAGATTCTGACATTAGATGATTTCTTATCGGGGATTTGTTCTTAGATAAGAACAAAATCTACTCACACTGAAGAGCACTCTTACACTTAACTGGCTGCTCGTGCAAAAATAATCAGTTAATGTATTTTCTTCAATTCGACATATTGATAATATGTTATCATTCATAATATTTTGCTAGTATGTGGTTCTTAACAGTTTAGAGTTCATCTCAAGAAAGAAACACATCGCTTAAAAAGATTGTCAGGTTTCAGTGCATACCTTTAATTTTGCGAATTTGTTTTAATTTAAGTGTCTCCGATTTTAAACAGAGGGACCTTAACCCTTGAAGAGGAGAACACTTAATCAGAAAATAGTCACTAATCTTTAGGGTTGTACAAACTGGTGTTCACATATGAAATGTTTCCTGGTTTTACAGCTGCAGCTTTTAATTAAAATGTTCCATCCAATTGAGCCAATTATTCTGAAAAACAAGTTTATGTCTGATTCTGAGATGAGAGATGACCGAGGAGATGCACCGCACCCAGTTTTCTAACAGGAACTTTCTTAAGAGCAAATTTAAGAGAAAACGTAGGAAGTTATGAGCCTATTTTTTCCTACAATAAGAGTTTGCTGTTAAATTCTTAAAAAAAACAAGTTTTCTAAGCTGTGAGCATTAAAAAAAAAAAGCTTACATTTCAAATTGTGGACAAATAAAACCAAAAGGAGAAGCTGACCCTTCAACTAAATAAATCTGAAAGAGATATAGAGACTTCCTGCTCATCCTTCATTTGTTTGACTTTTCCCACTCATGAACATACAGTTCATCATAACAGCAGCAAAGAGCAGCAGATAACAGATAAAGGTCAATATCAGCTTGAGAAATCAATACACAGCTGTCTGACACTTACAGACATCAGAACATGACTAATCAACTCAAGGACAAACATATAATTACACACTCACACAATTCAGCAGTAAACTGTGACCAAGCAGTGGCCTGGTGGCAAGTCAACAACTGTAAGAGATCCGTCCTTCATATCAACAGGAAACCCCTCCTCCAGGAAGCTATGAACAGGTTATGTGATCATGTTCACAACACACTAAAGACACACACACACACACACACACACACACACACACACACACACACACACACACACACACACACACACACACACACACACACAGAGTCAGGGGTTTACACCACGCTCACTGTAAAACAAGTCCTGTGTGCACTTAATGAGATGGAATTGGAAGTGAAGTTGGAAATTGTCGTTAACCCTTTGCACCTGACTCCCTCTCCTGCTTTTGTTCTTAAAAGGTTTTGCAGCCGGGTTCGTTTGTGTGTTCTTGGTTTTCTTCTTGCAGAGAAGCAGTAATGAAAACAGAGGCCTTAAGTGGACATTTCTTCAAGGTGAGGTCATTCTGGTCAGACTTCATTGAGTCACTTTGGGGTTAAGACCCCACTCAAGATCCACTTATTTTAAAAAGAAAATCCTATCACACCATCTTCATCAGAGGATAAAGTTTGCTCAGTTGATGTGGAGGTGTACATCTTCAAACCTGCCTGACCGTGCAGGCTCAAAGGTTGAGCTTGTCCGTAAGTGAACGTTGAGTAAGTTCCAAGTTCATTACCAAAATGTATCATGTGATGAAGACTTTTCACTTTGACCCTGATTGACTTTTTTGTGACTTTTGTGAGTAAACATTTACCACAAAAGATAAAATAAAGAAAGGACTGAGAAATCATTAATAGCTGCTTATTCTTTAAGACTTAATGTGTTCATGTGTTCCCTTTATACTAAGGACACTGATGGCCATTAAGGGAACTGCATGCTTATAGGTATGAGGCTTATGGGCATCAGCCACCAACCCTTATGTTTTTATACACTGTTATTACACCTTTACTACAGTACAGTAAAGTGTGGTGGGTGTGGTTATTTGAGTTGGACAAACATAGGTTTTGGTTACACAGGTGATTCAGTGTAGTATTATCAACCTGCGAGCTCAAACAACACAGTGACATTGAACTTTGCATGTTTGTTGAATTGTTTATATGATAAAGTTTGTGTTAGTTAGGTTAAGTCTTTTCAGACATGAACTTATTGTTTACGCTGTGGAGATAATGTGTTTTTTGGTTTACCGCACATCAACACTTGCTCTTATCTTTTTCTTTCTCAGATTTTTGTGTTCTTTATGTTTTTCCTGTTTTGCGTCCGTCTGGAAATCTCATCAACTTGCCCACTCTCTCACTGTGAGTCCTGCAGATGATCTTCTGCTGTTTTCTCATATCATGGGCTCACTCCGACATTATCCAGACATTTTCCTATAGGGGACTAGCATGAGAAATTCTAGAGAGCAGCTCAATGTGAGGAAGTCAATCGTTTAAAAAGAAAAATCTAAGTGTGCTAGGTGAATCCTTTTCTCTTTCTACTTGATGTTTCTTTCTTACTTCACCCCAGGTCTTCTACGAGTCCAACACTTTTCTCATTGCTTGGGATGAACTGGATTTGGTCTCCTCTACTCGGCAGGCCAAACTGCT
Source organism: Hippoglossus hippoglossus (assembly GCF_009819705.1). Taxonomy (NCBI): domain Eukaryota; kingdom Metazoa; phylum Chordata; class Actinopteri; order Pleuronectiformes; family Pleuronectidae; genus Hippoglossus; species Hippoglossus hippoglossus. The sequence continues at coordinate 25,183,592 of NC_047156.1, read as the reverse complement.
TAGTGTAACTAGAAGAGAGAAAAAGACGCAGTAGGAGGAAAACCAGTAAAACCAGAGAGGAAGTGAAGGATGTGGTGGGATGAGAAAACAGCAGCCAGCGGAGAGCTGCCCCTTTGTGTGGCTTTTTTACTGCTTCCTCCCAAACCAGCAGCATCGCTCACCACATCTTCACCGCTGGGAAAACATAAACAGCCAAAGTCTCCACGCTGGGCGAGACCCAGCCAAAACATTACAGAGTCACTGGTGGAGACAAAAGTATCATATGAACAAGCTACAACAGATATCATGAGGGTCATGACCGTGTGAAAAGTAACCTACCACCAGCAAAATAAAAACGACAGATAAAAAGTGAGCGATGATAGAAATTAAATACTCATGATGACTTAAAATGTAAAGATAATATGGAATATTATAATCAAACTTATTGATACTGTGTTATAATGTTGACTTAATTATATTTTATGAGATCGATCAGCATTTCTTAACATTTAGAGTAATCTTATTATTACAGTATTACGTAAAAATACGTATGATAATATTTTTCTGGCAGTACTCCTTATCAGTCAAAGTTAATCTTTTGAACTGGTATAACCCAACATCATAATAAAGGTCTGTAGTCTGGGCAGGAATACAGACAATACTCATAACATCAGTGCAATACAGTATGACATTTATTCATATAAATTATTTTGGAATGAGGAAGTGTAACTGAGCCAGTATGTAGCACAATGCAGCTTTAAACCCCATGGCATTATGCAGAGATACAAACAGGGTGCAATGAGAAATGTTACAGCAGAAGCAAATGATGCACCACACACACACACACACACACACACACACACACACACACACACACACACACACACACACACACACACACACACACACACACACACACACACACACGGAGGTCACACAGCAGACATGCACCGTCTGTTTTCATAGCTGCAGCTGTCCGGTTTGGATGTAACATCCATATCAACACAATCACACACACGGACAGACACAGACACACACACACAATTACGGACACACACACTAATGGAATGTCTGCTTGGCTGTACAGCTGGATATACTTGAGAGCCAAAGAAAGACAGAGAAAATTTAACAATCGTAAATTTAACCCAACCCCCCCCCCCTAATTTGAAAAACAAATGTCGTTAGTCTGAGTGTTGTCCCCAGAGGTGGCCTGTGACACACACACACCGCACACTTTCAGCCTTGGTCAAGCAGTGTTCAGTCCGTGTTTGTGCTGCAGTCTGTGAGGAGGCGAGGTCATCCTCAAGTGAAATGGACGGACGATCCATTCGTCTCCCTGCTGTCCATCCTCCGCCTCTCTCCTGATGATCGCACATCCTTGAAAATCTTGGATTGCTGAAAGAGACACTCCTTCAGCTTGTCCTCTGTCAGGGTGAGACGCTCCTCCAGCACTGAAACAGTCTGTTTGAAGTGAGGATGTATATAATTAATATACCACGTGTTGATAGAGTAATTAGTTGAGAATCAAAGTCTGCGTGAGCGACAGAGGTGGCTTTTTAGTTTTTGTGTCATGGCACAGTGTGTTTTCAGGACAGCACAGAATAGCAAGTGACGTGACACTAGGATTCAGCCCTACAGTGGAGAGATGACCAACCTTTAAATCTAAACTGTTGGCCTGCTTCCAACACCTTCACATTCCTTTCCCCATTTTTATGATGCTCTTGGGGGATTTCACAACCTGCCAGTATCATGAGATGAGGGTTTGGACTTTCACTAATAACTGACCTGTGTGAGTATATCCAACTGTTGAACAATGTGCCTCAGGGTGGAGTCCAGACTTGATTGATGACCGGAGAGGACTTCCTGCGGGTTAATCTCCTCTGTCTCCTCTTCTTCCTCTCTCCTTCCTCTTCCTCCTCCGCCAGCCCCAATCTGGCTCCCCAAACTGGAACCCTCCCTACGGGCACTTTCGTCCCCCTTCCATCCTTCCTCTCTTAAATTGGCAACATGACACGCCGGCAACCTGTTGGAGTGGTGTCTGTTGGCGGCAGCCTGTGTGGGCATCAAGCGTGTCCGACCGTTTAAGAGCTGGAGATGAAAGTGAAAGAGAAAAAAAAAGACTGGACTTCAGCGGATTGATATTTATGTGGGTGTTTTTTGACAGAAGATCTGGCTTGAGTTTGGCCCTCATCAATAGTATTGCATACCAGATGAAGTCCACATGAAATCGAATCACCTTTGAGAAACCCAACAGTTAATTGAGGACATGCCAATAAAACATGCCTCTCAATTAAGTGTCTAGCGCAATGACTGTCTGTCTGCTGCACCCGGCTGCTCCACCTGTCGCCTCAATAATGCGGAGGAATTGTTGCTGCGTTGTGCATGTGTGAAAGGCAGACTACGGGTAAACTCCGGACCCAATTCTCATGTCTGAAAAGGGCTTAACTGATCTGCCTCCCTTCACCCTGCCCGTGCTCTCACTGCACATGTTTGGAGTCTTCAGGTGAGACATACACGGCTGAAGCAGGACGATAGTCAGAAGTTAGCGAGAGCGAATCACGGAAAAGTCGGCTTCTAGAAGTGGTCAGTCAGTGCACCATCATGTGTTTTGGGGACGTAGTTTTGACAAGAGGGACGTTGGGAGGCGGTGGGATCAGTTGCAAATGCAGCCTAGCTTTTCCAGCCTCACCAACCCTAAACGTATTAAAACATTGTAAAAAGAGCTCAGAACTGTGGTCGGCATAATCTCCCTGTTTGAAATGTGCAGGCATCAAAGTGGGAGAGAGAGCGAAACACAGCGGTATTCATTAGACTAAACTAATAAGCAACAGTGATACTTAATGTTAGGCAGGGTTAGCCAACATCCTTCCTGTCTCTTTGTTGTGTCAGAGTGGGCCTTGAGTGTGTTGTAACTTGGCAGAATGAAGAAGGCGGATGACTCACACTGCTGGATTACTGACTGAACGACAGACTTTGAGACTGACTTGCTGGCTAAAGACAAGTTCACTAGGTCATTTGCACTCTGAGGCAGCGAGAGCTAAAGCCCAGGACCAACACGGAGAGAATTACTTCATTTTTAATTGACCTATACATTTATTGAGTGTTCCCTTGATGGTGTAAAGACAACAAAAAACACATAACGAGGGAGATTGAAAAAATAAGAGCGAGAGCACTATGTTCAGTTTAACCAGGGACACATTTCCTTTGTTCCTCATTTATCCGGGCAGAGACGTCGGAGCAAGACTTCATATTACAACTGGTTTCATACCAGTAGCTTTACATTTCAGGGACAGTGTTGGAGTGGTGGCTGCTGAGAAGCTCTTCTAAAGCTCCAGGTGTTGAACAGCAGTTCTCAGGAGCACCTATACCAACCAAAGCAACTTTCTTATCACAAAACTTAGACTTCAATGAGCAGTTAAAATGAATATGACAAGCAAAGCAAGTCAAAACAAAGTCATCAAACAAAACGAGCAGAGTTGCTTACTGCAGTCGAGTATTACAAACACCACACACAATCACACGTGGAACCACTGCACTCAGATCACTAATAATCAGCATGAAGCAAAGTTGGGCTTTGGGCCAAAATAACAGCAACGTCTTGTTTGAAAGGTGGAAGTGCATGAAGAGAAACAGGGGGGAGATAAACGAGGGATGTGTCAAGAGGATGGAGGAGGAAGGAAGAGAAGGGTGAAGAGGAGGAGGGTGTCACACATTCCCAGCCTAATGCATGGAGCAATTGATTCCAGCTCGCTTCCTGAGCGCTGTCCTCACTTCAAAGGCAGCGTGGAGGGAGGTAGGAGAGGAAGGAGGGATGGAGGGTGGAGAGGAGGAGAGTGTGAAGGAAGAAGGAGAGAGGGCTGTGTTACAGCTCCAGAATGGAGGTGAACAAAGCTGTCAGTGTGTGGACGGTGTCTCTCTATTGATATCTCTGCTATGATATCACTCTTTGTGTTTCCTCGCTCTTTATCCTTCAGCCCCCTCCTCCTCTGTGGCCACATCTGGCCAACATCTGCTCCGATCCTTTACGCTCAGCAGATCCAGACCTCCAATCCATCTGCACCCCCGCAACCCCCCTCCGCCAGGAAGTTTGGGTGCAATCAAACGTTTAACATGCAGGATACCCCTGCTGGCCCGACACACACACACACACACACACACACACACACACACACACACACACACACACACACACACACACACACACACACACACACACAGTATAGAATATGACACTAATGATCCTTGCAGCAGAGCAATGGGCAACATGATTACATGAAAATATTTAACGGAATCCAACAAAAACATTTAAATAAAACTTATATGTATACAGCTGAATGTACAAAATCATGATATCATGCAGATCTACCATGATATAGCCCCAAGAGATCCATCCAGTTAAACAGAACACTGCCAACAAGTCAAAAATAAGTGTATAAGGAGCTAAACTGCAACACAGTGCTAAAGCACAACATCCACAAAAAGAACCTCATAATTATAAGGGTCATTTCTGAGATAAAATCATCCCCGCTAAGCTCTGTAGAATGTCAGGGGTCGTGTCTCGCTGTAGCTGCGTTCAACAGTGGCAGGAATGTGGTGATGGCTTGCTGCCAGCCAGGGTTTTCTGTCCGATGGGAGATGAGTGGGTGGTTAGGGCAGGGGTGGCAGGGCCGTGCAGAAACTAGCCACTGAGATACAAGGCGGCCAGTGGGAGTGACGTGACCGAGCCCCAGTGCTGGTAAGTTTACGGGAACAATGTTCACGTTGTCTCCGGGTGGAACACTATTGGAGCGCTGTCTTACAGCATTATGTTCTGTGAGACACGCAGGCTCAGCCCACAATGTTTGGTGAAAGGTTAATAGGTCATTAGGGTTGTTGGTGGAATAAAAAGGATATTCTGGATTCAATATAATGGGAATGTTTTGTGTTGTAAGCCAAGTAAATGTTTGACAGGTTTACAACTTGTTTCCACAGTTTTGTTTGGAAGTGTTATATCACAGCTGATAATCAGATGTAAAGTAATACACTTGTTGAACTGACAATAATTATTCACTGCTAATATGGCTGGGAGCATGTTCACATGACTGCAGAAGATTTACCTAACATAGCAATCTCATCTGTCAGAATAGCAGCCCATGTTAAAATGTTAACAGCATCTGTGATGTTTACGATCAAACGCATCCTCAAGGGAAAGATCAAAAATAGTCTCCCCTCCATTCCTAAATCAAATCACAGATGTCTGATCAAAACCATGATTAGCATCAGCACCAGAATTAGCTACGCTCTGTCTTTTGGCAGGAAACTTCAGACACTCTGACCCTTACATAAAAAGCTGTTTGATCTTAATTGAAGGGCCTCTCTGATGTTGCGCCTCCCTGCACCACCTCCCTGCTCTACCTTCTCCTCTTCAAATAACCTGCCTGATGTTTGTTACTGAGCATGAAAATCCTCCTCATGATGTGAGCAAAGGTCCTCCAAAAAAGTACACTTCACTGACTACACTCATTCTGTCTGATGTTGTTTAAAAACGACAAGGGAACAGCGACAACTGTGTACATCCTATATTTTCACAGGAGTGTGCGTACACACAAGGTTTTTATGACAGTAACTAAATGTCCACAATGTAAAATGTAAATCAGCAGGCCGTGTCTCATGAGGTGGTGTGCCACGACGATCACTAGAGGACACAGATGGGCTCTCAAGCCCTGTGATGTTTAGTATTCACGCTGAGCTGATGGCCTCATCATGCCCAGGCACTGGCTGTGTTTACAGGGAGACCATAGTGCAACAGACATTTCACAAGTGGCACTTAAGACGAGAGCGTGACCACACAAATTCAATGAAATGACACTTCATTTTAATATATGTGATACCGGGTCTTTTAATTGATCAGTTTCATTTTGAGGGATATATTCAAGAGAATTTGGGAATGAAATGTCTGACTTAACAGTGATAGAGGAATCTTCAGTACGATAAATGACAGTAATATAGAGTGATTATACAGATTTCACTTCAGTTCATTATTTTTTGCTTTAATTTACTTTTGGCACTTCATCACAATCATCAATAGTGGCAAAATCTTTTTGCAAACTCATTTAAACATTAAAATTAATAAAATAATGAATTTTAAATGAAATTTAAGTGTGAAATCTCTCATTTTCATAAAAAAGGATCTGAATGCTTTCCAAGGTCTGTGTATGTATCTGCTGGAGTTTGATGAGACTATTGGTTGATTTCAATAATTCCATAACAAGTTGCTTCTGTTGATATTTCTGCCTTTTGAATTTCTCTTTCCGTTGTGTTTTCTTTTCTAACAAAACAGGGTAAACTGGGTCAACTCTCCGGATTTTACCTGGAGGTCATGTCTGTCAGGAAACAGGCTGGACAACTGTCGAGCTCTATCTGTTAAGAGTGTGGTAAATAAACCACTGCTTTATTTCTTACTGTGCCTTTTTATCCAGTGTGTCATGACTACATGGTGGCGGGGCTTTGTCTGAGAGGAGATGAGGGGACAGAGCTGAAATAAACTTGAATGTGAGTGAAGCAAAAATTAATTCTAAAAAGGTGACGAAAGGTGAAGAAATACATGTCAGTATTTATATGCTTAATTTTGAAATTATTGTAATGCAACAATTTCAGTGACCTTGGTGTGTACCCATCACATTGCCCTCTCCCCTTCTTTCCTGTATCCGATGGTTGTTGTGGTGCTGAAATTGAAAAAGGAGCGCTTCCTGGTCACAGGATGCCATGTAATGCCATTAATAAAGCAGGCTCCATGGAGAGAGGAAATCCTTGTTAAAAATCAAAGCAGGCATTAGCTGGCCCTGACCCTCGGCCCTGGTTTCACTTTCCTAAATCTGCAGAGCAACACACAGACAAGCAAATTGTTGCCCTCTGGACACACATGCATGTCGAGCAAACATAAATGGTGGCTTGTACACAGTTGGCTGCCATCTGTACCAAAAGACGGACACGCACACGCACACACACACACACACACACACACACACACGCACACACGCACACACAAATAATTACTCACTCAACAACTGCCATCAGAAACACTCAAACAGCTGGAGTCACTCTTCTGAATTCTTCTCTTGATTAACAGCAGTCAAGGCCGTGCTCTAGTCTCAGCACACAGTCACACAGAGGAGCCCTCTTGAACTCAGTGAACCTCTACAGCTATGTACACATTACATGCTGAAGGGGCCCAAAAGTGACTTTCTTTTGTTGCCTCCAAGTGACTCACAGAAGTGTTAACAAACAAGATGTGTTATATAGCATCTGCACCACTTGCACACGTGTTGCAAGCTGTTTAGCTTTTTGTCACTTTCTCATTCTCGCTCTCATCATTTATTGTCCACCACAACAAATAATCCCGCACATGTACGCTTGCACAGCCATGTCATCCCTGTTTAAGATTGGACGGTCGCACGAATGCCATTGATGTTACTCTTGTATGAACAACACATTTCAGTTAAAGGCTACTTGTCATGCACTTTATGTGCAAAAAGAGTTACGTCCACTTGAAATGATGTAACCATCAGGCGACATTGGCGTGGTTGTTAAGAAATACATCCACATGGTGACGGTGGAGGAGGTTGCGATAAAGTTACCTCTGAAGTAAGATCATACAGAAGCCTGTAGTTTCTAACCAACTGGCAAAGTCTCTCCACAGAAAGTTCTGCCAGTGTTGAAATGTCTTCCTCGTGTATTATGGTCATTTTGTTTGAGCTATTGGCTACACTGCCCCCCCCTGTCTGTTTCATCGGTACACGCAAACCTTCAGAAGACATGCCCAAATATGAATGCAATACACGCAGAATACGGTAAGCAGGCTACGGTAAGCAGGCTACGTCCTTTCTGTGTATGTTGAGGATTTCTCTTCCAGGCTGACCAGTGGCCAGTTTGATGACCTGCCTCGACCTCCGAGTCAGTGCCAGGACCTGTATCTGATGAGTTTCATTCTCAGCACTGATTGACTTTCGCAACAAGCAAATATTTCAATTCAAGCAATTGAAGCCAATGACTTGCCAGTGATTTTGCGTCACGGGATTGACTTTGTATGTAATCTCATCGCACGAAAAACTCACCGTAAGGTCTGCGTTTTAGATTTTGACTTTGATTTCCTGGACTTCATTGTCCCACCTAAGGTAACACACTCTCAACGCCTCAGGCCCCTGCTTGGTCAAGGTTGTTTTCGGACTGAATGCCCACTTAATAATAGCAACAGTAGTAGCACCACTATTATTAGTAATAGTAGTAGCAGCAACAACATTAGTATCCAATGTCAAGTCAAATATATCTGTCTTCAAAAAGTAGCCTGCTTCCTGTGTGGAAACACACACAATATCCTGTTTCCCTCCGCCACCGACCTTTAACCCAAAGTCAGGTGGCAGCTAAAACCGGCAAGTGATCTTTGTCCACTGTGTTCTGTTGGTGCTGCCAAGACACCACATCAGAGGATTCATTTTCCATTCATCTCTGTCACACCTAATTGTCAGGTACCCAGGTGCAGTACCCACACCCACACCACACTATTGTATCACTTCAAACAAAACACACACAGTTAAGGATGTTCACACCCACACATGGACACACAAACTGACACACCAAAACATATGCACACTGGGAAAACAGGCAAGCACACAGTCACATGAACACACACAGACACACGCACACACACACAGATAATACAAACAGATCCAAGTTGTGTAACTATAATTTAGCTGGAACCACTGATCTGAGCTAACAGGATCTTTGTCAGAGGTGTGGCAATGTGTTTTTTTTTTTTTAATAAAGGTGGAGCTAAACGTTGAGCAGGAAGCCAAGAATGGATTTTTGTGGCTTTGAGGAAGTGGATACATCCTCTTGACTTCTCAGTCTTCCTCCTCTCTCTTCTATCTGTCTGTCTCTGACATCCGCACAGCAGCCACCCACACACTCAGACGAAAATATCCTGCTTGGCCGCGGATTGACATTAAATACAGTGTGTTTTCTGACCGCATCTCTCAGACACACACACACACACACACACACACACACACACACACACACACACACACACACACACACACACACACACACACACACACACACACACACACACACACACACACACACACACACACACACACACGAGTGGGGACAGTAAACACCTCGACCATAGCCAATCAAAAAACTAAAAAACAATACCGTCCTGCTTTGATTCAATGGCAGCTGAACCTGATATCATAGCTCAGTGTACAAATGCACACACATGCACGCGCACACACACACAATAATCCAAGAATACTGTGCAGTGCTGCAGCCATTTATTCATAACACATGATCCTCACTGAGACTTGACGGAACTAGTTTCCTCGTTGGCCTTACTATTGCACTGCACGGTCAGCATTTATCTAAATATATATTGATAATAAATTAATAGACCGTTTTATATTTTATAAATCGATATATTCATTTGTTCATTTATGTATTAATGCGATTGGAGGGAAGGTGTGGATTCCATCTCAATGGCAAGATATATTTCTTTCAATGTGTGAATATCCGTATACAGGGAAAGAGAGGGAAAAAGTGAGATTGATGTAGGTATAGAATGAAGTTGAATAGACAGAGACAAATGTATAACCCCTAGACCAAAGCAAAAGTATGTATACTATTTATATAGAATAAACAAATGAGGTCGGCTTTTGGTTTTGAAACTGCACACCCTGCACAATACCATGGCAGTCAATCTGTCAATATGAACACTGGAGCACGTTTACTATGACTAAGATTGTAGTGCAATAACTAATACTTTACTGAGACAAATATGTACAAGGAAAAAATAATCTTTAATCAACGGGATAAAGAATAATAATGTTTATCATTTTAACTATATCCAAATGGTATACTTAAAGTTGGTAATTAACTCTAAACTCAAATTGTAGCTGAGGCTGATTAGAACGTCATTTGATATGTGGCTATTTGGTCATTTACCAAAATTTCTGGACAAATTTATCCTGTTAATGGAGCTAGATGAAAATGTTAAGGAAACAAAACCCCCCAAAAAATGTTAATACAACCAAACTACATGTTTATCTATCGAATTAACATAATTAAATACCAATTTTTTCAATGCAAATGAGCAGCGGTTTTACTCTGAGCTCCCTACTGACGTCTGAGCTTGTCACTCTAATTCTTAGGCTGAGTCCAAACACCCCACAGAGGAAACTCATTTCAGCCACGTCCACAATCCACTATCTATGATCTATTTCTTTTGGTCATTACTCAGTGATCATGAACATAGATGAGGGTCAAAAAGTAAACTGACAAATAAGTCGAAAACTTTGCCCTTTGGTTCAGCTGCCTCCTCACCACAACAGTCTGGTACAACGTCCGCATTATCGCTGATTTTACCACAATCCACCTTGTGGCCTGCATTTTCACATCAGCTGCAAACCAACCCAGTGTGCACTGAATCTCATGATCTGTTGAAGCCAACAGAACCAGATCATCGGCAAAGAGCAGGGACTGTCCTCACTCCAGCTGCGGCTTGAAATGCCGTCCATGAGTAGAACCCAGAAAACATCGGGGGCAAGGGGATACGTTTGTACAGTCCAACGACCGCTGTAAACATGTTTGATTATGTGCCATGGATATGGACCAACTTTCACTTTGGTTATACAAAGACAACCTGGCTCATAGCAGCAGGGTTAAAATGTGCTGCTGAGTAGAGTCCACTCATGGTGGCTCCTTTAGAGCATTGGAGTTGGGTGTAAATGATACTGGGTCCAGAGCGATGTGGACAGAGAAAGAAATTATACCAGGATGGAGGAATAAGGCAACACTTTATATCAGTGTGAAGATGAACTCGGCACTCTGACCCACTTCCGCAGTATGAATGCAAGAGCATCTGTCGCCCAGTCCTACCAAGAATGAAGATGCCTCATCGCCTGGCGCCGCTTAGCTCACAGAAAGAGTTAGAGAGAGGTAATATAGAGACAAAGAGTCTCATCATCAGTCTTATTGCTGAATATCGTTATCAGAAAATAACGCTCCTAATAATGAGTA